>NW_027397066.1:70846333-71085273 GCF_003265705.2 Callorhinus ursinus
AATAAAATCTTTAAAAAAAAAAAGGAAGCAGGGGCGCCTGGGTGGCTCAGTCGTTAAGCGTCTGCCTTCGGCTCAGGTCATGATCCCAAGGGTCCTGGGATCAAGCCCCACGTCGGGCTCCCTGCTCTGCAGGGAGCCTGCTTCTCCCTCTCCCACTCCCCCTGCTTGTGTTCCCTCTCTCGCTGTGTCTCTCTCTGTCAAATAAATAAATAAATTTTTTTAAAAAAATAATAAATTAAAAAAAAAAAGGAAGCAATTAGAACAGAACTTCTACTCATTCCCATGGCCATATTCACCAACCCCCCTCCTTGTTAGCCTGGATGAACTTCCTATGCTCTGAATATAAGCTCAACCCTTCACTGGTGCTCAGGAGCCCACTACTTTTCATCTCTTCAAGAACACCCTATGGCAGTTGGGCACCTTTTCTGCCCCTCATTAGTTTTTCCTTCTTTACTGGGTTACTACCAGAGGCATACAAACATCCTCTACCATCTCCCACTGGTAGATGGGACTCTTGAACTCACATTTCCCTCCAGTTGCCACCCATTTCACTTTTCATCTTTATAGCAAAATGCTGTGAAAATATTGCCTGTACTTGATGCTTCCACATCCTTCCTCCTATTCTTCTGAACCCTGTCCACTCAGGCTTTTCTCCTCTCCATTCTGCAGAAACAACTTCTGTCAAGATCAGCTCTGTGACCACCACATGCCAAATCGGTGGCCACGTCAGTGCTCCTCTTACAACCTTTAAACAGCATTTGACACAGTTAATTCATAGCCTCCTTCTTAATTTTTTTTATAGCATTCCATCTGACGTATCTTATATATATATTTGCATATTTATTTACATGTTTATATATTTGCATGTATGCCCATATTTGCAATATTTATACACACACACACATCTACACACACACACGTATTTGTTTACAGTCTCTTTGCCTAGAATGTAAGCTCATGAAGGCAGAGATTTTTGTTTGGTTCATTGCTATATCTCCAGTATGTAAATCAATTCCAGATACCTGAGATGCAATCAATAGCTATTTGATGAATGAATTATCCCTGAGAACTTCTGGAATAAATATTCTAAACTTTTAAATCTTAATATATTACTGACTTTGCAAGTAGGGGATTTCTCTTATATAATAAATCTGTCTGGCCTATGAGGGCAAAAAAATGTTTAAATTTAAATAATATGTCTGGGCCTGAACATAGAAATGCTGAATTGAGGTTCACTTTGCTCAACCAGGGCTTGCTCTAGGGTATGAGTTAAAGAGTCCTTGCTCAGGTCGCTGCCCTTTGAGTAGGAATGGGGTGGTTTGGCCGTGTCTCAAGCCTTGTGGCATGAATGGTGACCACTACTATTCTGTTAGTACCTATGAACTTACCAGGTGGGGGAAGGCAAAGTGGGCTCTTGCTGATATGCAGAGGGAGGTAGGCCCCCCCTTCCCCCAACACACACATCCTTTTTGCTCAGGCCCTGTAGACAGACGCTTAGGTAGCTGACCTGTGGATAACTTACTTTATTTCTCTGCTTCTCATTTAGATATCCAGCATGTTCAGCATTCGGCTCATAAAGCTGCATGAGGATATTCTTGAGCCAGTCTCTCATCCTTAGGGGAAACTGAGTCACTTCAAAGTCTGTACAAATAGGAATAGCTATTCCAAGGGGAAAGAAAAGAGATTTAATCTTGGGTTCTACTCCTGTCCTATGGGCAAGTAGTCGTAATAGGAGCCTAACAACATCCGGTGACTGACGGCTCCCTTACTGTCCTACCCTCACAACAGTCTCTGTAACCCTGGTGGCACAACAGGACCGCCCAGGCTGTTTGGAAAACATACCAAGTACTGGCTTCCATTCAGAGAAATTCTGATTTGATTGGTTTGGAGTGGAGCTTGGGCATCAGGATGTTTTAAAAGTTCCAAAGATAATTTTGATACACAGGCAGGGCTGAGAACCACTGCTCCTAGAATCAGAAAGTTGGCATGTGGAGGTGGAAGACGCAAGAACTCTTTATTAGGAGAAAAAAGACAAAAGTGGAAGTTAGATTATGCTGTGGTAACAAATAATGTTCAATCTCAGTGGCTTAAAAGAACAAAAGTGTTTTTGTTTGTTTTTTTAGTTTTATTGCGCTATAATCGACACACAGCACTGTGTAAGTTCAGGGTGTGCAGCATAATGACTGACATCCATATTTTGTGCTAGGACTACCACAGTAAGTTTAGTTAACTGTTATCACCTCATCCAGTCACAAAAATTTTTATTTTTCCTTGCGATGAGAACTTTTAGGATCTACTCTTTGAGCAATTTTCAGATATGGCAGTGTTAACTATAGTCACTGTGTTGGGCATTGGAGTCCAATACAAGTTGGCAAGAGGGCTCTGCTCATGGCAGTCTCTCTGGGGCTCAGGATGATGAAGACACCACCGTCTCCACACAAGGTGGAGGGAGCATAAACATAAATGACCAAACACTAGCTCTTAAATACATCTGCCCAGAGCTCACACGGATGCTTTTAGCTGAAATTCCATTGAACAAAGCAACTCATATGGCCACATTTAACATCCAGAGGGCTGAGAAGTTTAATACTCTTGTGTGTCAGGAAGGAGAGGAGAACTGGAAATATTAGTGAGCACAGCTAAAGTGGAGAATTACTTAGTGATAAGGAGATCCAAGCACAGCTGAGAGTATCTTGGTAAAAGGAAGACAATTAAGAAAACTTCTGGAAGGATAGATTGTCATAAAACTTCTGGGCAGAGACTTAACGTACATTGGAAAGAGGACAAGTAATTTAGCAAAATTCCAATGATTCGTCTCAGTTATTAAGTGGTAACATTATCATAGTGGTTTTGCAACCTGGCTGCACATTAGAGTTGTCTTGGTTACTTTAAAAACAAATGAAAAAACAATACCAAAGCCCCAACCCAGTCCAATTAAATCAGTCTCTTATAGTTAAAGCCTGGGCATTTTTCTTTTTATTTTTTTAAAGTCTCTCCTTTAGGGGTGCCTGGGTGGCTCAGTCATTAAAGCATCTGCCTTCGGCTCAGGTCATGGTCCCAGGGTCCTGGGATCGAGCCCCGCATCGGGCTCCCTGCTCGGCAGGAAGCCTGCTTCTCCCTCTCCCACTCCCCCTGCTTGTGTTCCCTCTCTGGCTGTCTCTCTCTCTCTGTCAAATAAATAAGATCTTTAAAAAAATAAAAAATAAAAAAATAAAGTCTCTCCTTTAGTGAGCATCCTAGGTTCAGAACTACATTAGCCTTTTTCCGTTATATTACTCAGATATGCAGAGAATCACCCCAAATCCTCTCAGCAACAGTGGAATAGTGGAGGAATCTTACATTTGCAGGCTCCAAAATAATCCAGCTGCAGTTGGTGCCCTTTTTTGGTTCCCTCCAGTTTACACTTGGTAGCAAACAGGTGACAGGAGCTGGCATAGGTCTGATTGTCAGTGCCACAAACCTAGGACAGACCAGCGTGAGAAAAAGCTCATGTTTCTGAGTGTACATCGGGGAAAGACCCTGCTCCTTAAAGCGTGTAGACTGACCAACTGTGCCAATGATGTGGTCAGGTAAGTGAAGTTATTAAAGTGGTAACTGTCCCATTTGGTAAAAAAAGGAAAAATCAATTAAATTTGGTGGTGACGACAATTTAGCTCTAGATAAGCTCAGTAGAACGCAGACTACAGATGTTCCAAGGATACAGTGAATTTTAAAATGAGTTCCGAAGATCAATGCCATTATTGCCTTTTTAGGGCACAGGGGAAATTCCTTGTTTTTGCTGGATTTTTTCCTATTCAATATTATTTCAAGTGTTAGATGATAACCGGCACATTTGCCTTTTTTTTTTTAACCAAATATTTCAATTGCAAACCACTTTCATTTGAATCACTATTTGGGGCCCATTGGAGACCCTTTTGTAGAACACTTACTTGGTCAAGGAGTTTTGTAGGAGGACAAGTCACTGAATCTTGGCAAACACAGTGGGGTTTTCCCTGTTGGTCAGCCTTACAGATGTGTCCTCTTTTACACTGGAAGTTCATGCAAGAATCTAACAGAAAAGTTTGGACAGGAACATAAGCAAAGCTGAACTGAGTATGCAACCTCAAATTCATCCAGATAATTAGCTCCATTTGCATTAATGAGGGAAAATTTGGGAAAATATTAGAAACCATTTTAATGGACATGTTAATGTTCAGATGGGACCCTCCGGCCTCAAGACTGTTTTACGCAATTGTTTAGATTTTCTGTGCAGCTTGAATTGGGAATTAAAAAAGAACAACAACAAAAAACAAACAAAAATTAAAAAGAACAAACAGCTCTTCTTGGCCTGCCTACAATGGCCATAGTCTGGAGTCTATAATTCAAGGATGTCCAAGTTGGTTAGAAGTTAAATAAGCCACAAAATTTTTATTGTGTTGAAATTAAAAATGTTTGTGATAGGGGTATGCAATTGGGAATTAGGTCTGAATTAAATACGGGGGGGGTCTAAATTCACTAGTAAGTTATGGATTTGAGATTAAATAAGGCAGAATTAATTCTTCTTCTCAGAAGCAAAGGATTTAGGACAAAAGAAGAGCCTAGCTTTCATACTAGTATTACAACAAGACTTCCAGTTTGTAAACATATTTGCCCATAGTTGTATATCAAATGTGTGCAAGAGAATGTCAACAACTTATGAGAACACTTCCTTGGGGAAGATTTCGGAGAGGAAATTTCTGTGAAGCAGTGACAAATGATGGACTGGGGAGAGCCTCACGTAACAATTCCATTTCTTCCTTGGTACCGTCAAAAGCCACTTGCTTAGCCTGTACTCACCAATACCGTGCACCATTCTGTTGTCTTCATACGAACTTTCATCTTCTTTTGGTGAGCTCTCTGTTTTCTTGGCCTTTATAATAACAAGGGAAGAAGCTGAAGTCTATTTAGGGGAAATCCATTACATAATTTGTATTTCCACTGCATACCTTCACAAAGCTTTTCATACCCAAATCATTTCAGATCTCAAAAAGACACCAGCCGTAATTGTGGAAATAGACAGTAACCCTTTGAGAACGGGAGCCATTTGTATCTTCAACTGGATTCAGTGCTATATCTCTGGAGATTACTCAATCAAAGTTGGAACTAACATCAGGAGCAAAGTTGGAACCTTCCCTTTGGATTTTGGAAAACAGTAGAAATGCAGTATTATATGATTCCATAGTTAAGACACAATTACATCAGTAATCTCTATGAAGCTGTTGATAAAGGTTTCTTACCAGGTTGTTATTTTTTTTTAAGATTTATTTATTTATTTTAAAGAGAGAGAGAACAAGTGTGGGGAAGAGGAGCAGAGGGAGAAGGAGAGAGAAACTCAAGCATACTCCACACTGAGTGCGGAGCCCTACATAGGGCTTGATCTCACAATCCTGAGATCAGGACCTGAACTGAAACCAAGAGTCGGATGCTCCGCCAATGGAGTCACCCAGATGCCCCAGGTTTCTAAAGTGTAATAAAACTCTTACCTTAAAATGGCAGCAGAGTTCTCAGAAAGCAAGGTTACTATTGACTTTGGCCACCAAAAGCTGTCAAGTCCTAGTGGGTGGCTGCTGGGGTTTTGCATGAGAGCTCCAAATGATTAAACAACCAATAACAATATGCTTCTTCCTACTCCTACTCTGCTGCAGTTTTCTGGTGATCATTTTGGCGTGTGTTTGCTTAATAAAGTTGTAGCTGAAGTCTTTATTCTTAATCTTTATAGTTAAATCAACAGCATTCCTGGATCTCTTACTATGTTGGAGGCATTTTGCTAGACATTGATGATTTAACTTGAATATTACATGGCATCTACTCTCAAGACATTACAGCGGTAGCTGTCAGTGTCTCCCCCATCCCTCAGATCTGTCAGAGTTTATCATTCTAGTGAGCTCTAGCCACTTTCAACTGCCTGTATCTGCATCTCTGTGCCTGAAAAACCATGGCAATCTATGTGGCCTGCTCAAAGGACAGACCAAAAGTGCTGGAGAATTAACACCTCTCCTAGCAATTCTCAGTCTGTTATAAATGCCCCAGCTCCCTCACTCTCCAAATGGGGTAATTCAGAGGACTGTGCTTTACATGGCTTTAATGATGTACTTTTGATTAGCTTCCTTTCCTTCCCTGTATCACGTTCTATACCTCTTTGTTCCCTGAACTTCTCAAATAAACTGTATTAAAACCCAGGATCTACTTCTAGGGGAACCCAAATAAAACAGGCACTTTCAGCCTAGTGATGGAGATGCAGAGGAAAATAAATAATTTTGATATATTTTAATAATGTACTGAGAGAGATAGGCATAGGAGACTGAGAGCACAGAGAAAGGTCATGGCTATGTCTTGATAAAGCTAACTGCTCTATCAGAAAAGCATTATCGTAAAGAGTCTCACCCCTTGGTATGCTCCAGGTTCACTGGTACCTACATTCCCATTCTCACGTGCTCTTTCTCTTTCTCTTTCCTCTTCATGTCTGAGGTGATAGGAGATGGACTGAGATCTTTCAGCCTCTATGAAGTCCTCACTTGGGATGAATTTGTAGTCATCACTTGCATCGTGTCTGGGGTCATCATCCCCATCATCATTAGCTCCATGATTTCTGGGCATGATGTTACCAGATTCAGTAGGCTCCACAAACAGAGCCTCAGAAACAGACTTCTTATCTATCTCCTCATGGTTGCTGATAACTTCCGGTTTTTCTTCTTGGCTTTGCCATTCAGCATCTTGATTGTGCTTATTAATTTTTGATGCAGTTTTGTCTTCCATTTCTGCATTGGAATTATCCTCTTGTTCTTGGTTATCTGGCTCAAATTCATCTTTCTGCATCTTGCTTACTTGAGTTGGTTGATAGGACTCTTCCAAAACATCATCAGATTGGGTACTGTCTTCTTCCTCCTTGCTGTTAGAATGCTCCTTGGGAAATTCTCTCTCCCTTTCTTGGTCATCGTTGTGGGTACCAACTTCACCTGGCTCTTCTTCCCCTTCCTCTTCTCCATTGGGAATATTTGGATCCTGCTCTTGGTTTCCTTGATCACTTACATCTTGGCTATGTTCGTTGCTCCTGTTCAGCTGAGGATGTGAATCATTTATTGGTTGTTCCTGTTTTTTTTCTGTGTTTGTGATGCCTTCTTGTTGGTTAGGATCTACGAAGGAACTAATATTAGGAGCAAGGAAATCAATGTTCTCTGGGAGTTTTTTCTTTTGAGGCTCACCCATAGCTTCTTTTAGGTCCAGTGTACCTTCAGATGGTATGTACTCCAAATTCTCACTGAAGTCACTTTCACTTTCCTCTTTACCCTGCAATCCGAGCTCTGGGCTGTAACCCTGGTCCTGATCTGCTGACTGGTCATGGTTTTCCTCCTTTGACTTTAGTACTGAAGATTTTTCAGCCTTAAAAGAAAGGAAGTTTACTCTTGAAACAAATGATAATGGACTATCTACATTATATTTATAATTCATAAGCCAACACTTAATATTCATTATTCTTTTTCATCACATAATATCAGGTAAACTTATATATGATGTTCTTCACATTCTATAGCTACAAGTTTAACTCGAATTCAAATTTTATGAAATGACATGATTATATAGAAACTTGGCCGAAGGTGTAAAACTCATTCTCACAGTTCTGGTGGTTGGAGACAATTGATATCATCATCATCTTTTAAAAATTAAGCTGATATACACAATGGAATATTATGCAGCCATCAAAAGGAATGAGATCTTGCCATTTGCAACGATGTGGATGGAACTGGAGGGTGTTATGCTCAGTGAAATAAGTCAGTCAGAGAAAGACATGTATCATGACCTCACTGATATGAGGAATTCTTAATCTCAGGAACAAACTGAGTGTTACTGGAGTGGTTGGGGGTGGGAGGGATGGGGTGCCTGGGTGATAGACATTGGGGAGGGTATGTGCTATGGTAAGCGCTGTGAATTGTGCAAGACTGTTGAATCACAGATCTGTACTTCTGAAACAAATAACGCAACATATTTTAAGAAAAAAGAAAAAGAAGAAGATAGCAGGAGAGGAAGAATGAAGGAGAGTAAGTCAGAGGGGGAGACGAACCAGGAGAGATGATGGACTCTGAAAAACAAACTGAGGGTTCTAGAGGGGAGGAGGGTAGGGGGATGGGTTAACCTGGTGATGGGTATTAAGGAGGGCACGTTCTGCATGGAGCACTGGGTGTTGTGAACAAATGGTGGATCATGGAACACTACATCAAAAACAAATGATGTAATATATGGTGATTAACATAACAATAAAAAATTTAAAAAAAATTAAGCTGAGATGAGTGAGAACGAGGTAATGTCCTTGACTATGCTTTGAAATCAATACCTTGGGAAAATTAAAAAATTGTAATAGTATAACCATGTTACTTTTACCTTATGGTTGGGATGGTCTACAGACACTGCAATTTCCTTTTCATTTTCTGCATCTTCAACCCCTAACATGGGGATTGCAGTGTTGTTAAGTGTTACCAATATTTCAGCCTGTTGGATAGAACTCAAGGGATCAGCAGTTGGTTTGGAATGATCAGACAGGAACCGTGCATTTGTCTGAAAAAATTAGAAATTGGCTCATGTTACTCATGTCTAGATGTTAACGTTTAAAATTTCTAGTTACTCTTTTATTGTCATCATTATTAGTAACAGTATGCTTCATACATAATATCACTTAAAAGATACCCTCTAGGGGCGCCTGGGTGGCTCAGTTGGCTAAGCAGCTGCCTTCGGCTCGGGTCATGATCCCAAGGTCCTGGGAATGAGCCCCGCGTCGGGCTCCCTGCTCCATGGAGAGCCTGCTTCTCCCTCTCCCTCTGCCTGCCGCTCTGCCTATCTGTGCTCTAGCTCTATCTCTCTGTCAAATAAATAAATAAATAAATATCTTAAAAAAAAAAAAAAGACACTCTCAGAATGTTTAAGAATACAAGCAAATGTCCAGATTATAATGTTAAATGAAAACAGAGTCCCAAACATATTTAAGAAAAAGAAAAAGTTATATATGCAGAGACTGGGTGGAAATAGAGCAATAATTATTTCAATAATAGTCATCTTTGAGTTTTGGAATTATTTTCCGTGCTTTTCAAACTTTTAAAAAATATTCATACTTCATAATTTTGAGAACTGTTGTTTAGCAGAAAGTCAAAGTCAAATTAAATTAACCAAAGGATGTAACACTACATTTTCTTAAGTTAACTTTTAAGTACTCACTGATAATTAGCAGAAAAGATACAAACTTTTTGTTCAGTATTTGTTTATTTTCTTAACACAATCAGCCTTATATCCATCAAGAAGTCTTATAATAAAAAATAATTTAATGTAGAACTAATTCGAAAGTTGTGTGAAATAGTACACTTAATTTGAGTAGAGAAGAACAGCTATGGAGTATTATTTCAACTAGGGGGATGGCTCTATTTCTAGCAAGACTGAAGGCATCGATGAAGAGCTTGAGTAGGTTGAGCAGTGATATGTAACGGAGACGTTTAACAACTGGACTTAGAGATAAGGGATCTCCCTTCAAGTCTTGAATTTGTTATTAACTATCTATCTGTCATTTGACAAATTGTGAATCCCTACCCTGTCATCTATCAAGGTAAAGTGAGCAGAAATATCAAGATAAGTCTATGCATATATAATAGTTTGTGAATTATAAAAAGTTACCCAGGTGAAAAATGACTATTGCTAGCAGTGAGATCATACAGTAGTAACACTGTGAACTGTCTGATACCCTAAGCAGGTATTCACCACAAATCTTTATTAGAGAGATGCTATGGATGCTCAGATGTCAAGCAGATCTAGGCGTAAGTACAAAACTCAGATTCTATTTGCACTGACTTGTTTTTATTAGCACATTCTGTTGTACTGATTATGTAACGTGAGGAAAGACATGGGAGTACAGGATTCATTTTAGATGCTGTCTGCTTCTTGCTTCTTATCACCTTCTCAACTAAAAGGAGTAATGATATTTGAAAAAATTTCCAAAGAAGCCATTTATAAGAGGGCAAGGAGAAAGAATGGTGGCCATTCTGGCAGGGGCATCATGGAAGGCGATGGAAGGAGGAGATTTTAGACTTATTAGTGGGGATCTGCCCCCCCTCTCTGCTCCCTTCGTCCTCTGCTCTGCCTCCCTAAGCTGGAAGAAATGCACAAAAAGCATGGCAGCTTTTCTTCTTTTAGAGATTTTCTGAAAACAAATTGTTTTATTATTATTCCCACAGCTATAACAACATAGCCTCTGAAAATTTGTGTGGAATCTCCTAACCACTTACATCTGTGGAATTCAGGCAGGTGGGAAAAATGATACAAGATTTTTAATAGGTAAACCCTATAAGAAGGGCATAAAATAAAATATTTAGCTAAATAAAATATTTAGCTTTTGAGCATCTGACTGGATCTACATAACAAATTGTCCTAAAGAGAAAACATCTAAAATGTGTCTATATGTAGATGTGTTATTCAAACATTTGGTTGAAAGACCCTTTGATGTCTGTTTACATAGTGGCAACAGCTGCAAGGGCAAAACACATTTTTTAGGAGAGAACAATGGGTCTGTGGAGGCTTCTTTCTGTGCCAAACATAATTTATCCCACTTTTGTAATTTCAGAGGACAATGTATAATTTCAGCTGGAGTAGCTCCAGCTACTTAAGCATAATCCCTAGCAGTGTTGTCATACATTCTGTTTTCTAAGAACTGCTTGGTCTGGGTGGCATGATGTTTGTCTTTGCTGACACATCTGTCAACCAAATGTTAGCCACGAGCTATCCAAAAAGCAAGGACAGAATCCTAGACATAGCGGAGAATGAGGAAGAGAAGGGATGAGAGAAATTACTTTGTCTATTTAAAGGAGATTGAGTCCTCCATTTGGCGAAAAGAAAAAAATGGCACAAATCCTTTGGTTTGATTGTAGATGATATGGATCATTTGGGAAATGATCATCCAAGCCATGGTTCCATTAACAACAACAACAACAAAAACTTGCACGTTATTTTAAGGCTGCTGACATGGTCTCAAATGATTCTGATTTGTGTGTGGATGCTTTATTGCCATGTGAATGGTGGGCCCAGTATATCTGATTGTGAAGAAACAAAAAAGTTCTAGTTCTGTCTATTTTCAACATGTTTGCTTGGACAGCATCCCCCCTCCCCCAAGGATGAGTTAGGAGCCGATTTATGATTATACCATTTCCTGCCCCTAACCCATCGGTTCCTGTTTTATTACAGACTCAGAATTGATGAGCCAGTATATATTCGAACTTGAAGAAAATGCAGCTGAAGAGTATGGATATGCACTCCCAAAACTTCTCATACTAATTTCTTGGGTTTCTCATACTAAGTGATGAACTTCCATAGGAAAACATATTTCTCCCCGTTCTCTTTGGCTTTTGTGTCCTGGCATATCGCCTTTCTAATAACTGATAATCAACATTTTCAGTTTTTGATTTATCCTATCTTATAGAATCTGGTAGTTCCAAAAGAAGTATTCTTTTAGAAGGTATTTTATCTCACTTTTTCTAGTCATTCATTCCCTGCTTGGGAAAAAATAATATTAAAATTAAAAAGAGAATTTCAAACCACTATATGCACACATTTTCTTTTTAAATGGAGGACGTCTAAATTAAATGTCAGGAAGGAGAGGTATAACAACAGATTAAAAAAGGATATTTACCGGGATTGCAGCTGCAGTTCCCAAAATGTATAGGAAAAAAAGCACAGTCTTCATGTTTTCTAGGCCTGTGAACAAAGAAGATAATTAGCAGTGGTGGGTAAAAGTTTCCTTGTGAAACATTAAAAGATAATCTTCTTAGCAAATATTGAGCTTGATATTGATCTTTGTATTTAAAGGTGATTATTGTCTTTGTGGACTAACATATCTGGAAAGATGGATTAATGAGTTTTTAGCCTATGTGTCTCTGTGAGAATGACTCCTTGATTTTCTGGCCCAGCTGTGTTTGGCTGAACCTACCTTTCTTTTTTTTTTTTTTTTTTAAGAATTTATTTATTTATTTGACAGAGATAGAGAGAGGGAGAGCACAAGCAGGTGGAGTGGCAGGCAGAGGGAGAGGGAGAAGCAGGCTCCCCGCTGAGGAAGGAGCCTGACATGGGGCTCGATCCCAGGACCCTGGGATCCTGACCTGAGCCGAAGGCAGCCGCTCAACCAACTGAGCCACCCAGGCGCCCTGAACCTACCTTTCTTTATGCCTGTGTTTCCTTGAATAAAGGCGCTATGCAGATTTGGGTCTTAAGATTTGTGAATGTTCACAGTGAATATAAAAGTGACAAAGTGAAATAGTATAGTATGTCAGGTTGGGATAAAACAACCTGCCTCTTTGGTGGTGGAGAAACCCATATATTCAATGCAGAGTTTTAGGAATGAGACACTGTACTGCCTAAAGCAGTCATCGGTGTTCATCTGATTTAGAGGTCTCACATTGGCAATCTGTGGGTGGGTGGTGGCCTAAAGATGGGTTTGCTTTGGTAGGCACTGTGTATTTTAAACTAGCATTTTAAAGTCCAAAGGTTTCATGTAAAAACCCAGATTTGTAGTTTCTCTTGAACCATTGGGCTTCTTAGCAACAACTGGTCTTCCTGGCAATAGCTGGCTGGATCTGAGTAGAGACTCTGTTCTGTAAGAAATGCTGGCATTTGCCCTGGTCTGTTTCATTTCTGTTATTTGCTTTGAATTTGAGTTTGGTTTGTTCCAAATGAACTTTTTCAGTTGAGAGATGAGGCAAGTGAGGCTCAAAGAGGTGAAGTAAATTGGCCTCCTGGGGAATTCTCTTAAAAGGAGCGGGAGGTGTACATTTCCCTGTGGAGTATCTCTAAGCCTGGCAATCCAACTCCATCTGGGATTAGGAACAGAGTTTTTAGTCTTTATTTATTTATTTGACAGAGAGAGAGAGACAGCGAGAGAGGGAACACAAGCAGGGGGAGTGGGAGAGGGAGAAGCAGGCTTCCCGCGGAGCAGGGAGCCCGATGCGGGGCTCGATCCCAGGACCCTGGGACCATGACCTGAGCCGAAGGCAAACGCTTAACAAGTGAGCCACCCAGGCACCCTGAATTTTTAGTCTTTAAAAGAGATTCTCTCGGTCTCCTATAAACAGTAGATGACTCTTTTAAATTATTTTTGCAATCTTTTATACATAAGTGTATCCACAGAGCTTTAAATAATTTTTAGTTTTGAGGTTTTGAGTTTTGAGGTTTATAAAGAAAGTAAACAGTTTCTTCTGCTGGTTACTTCAATATTTCAAAACAAATACTTAAATGGATATTTAAAATAAATAGATATTTAAAAATATATTAATGTTAAAAATTATTCTATTGATTTGATACTGTAACAGCTATTGCTTCACACACACACCACATGCATGCACACACATGTTCAAACATACTCTTCTCCTCCTTCCCCCATCTCTTCCTAAAATAATGACATCGCAATTCTTATTTAAATCACTATGTAACATTTATGAACAATGTGTATATTCTTCACAGCTGAGCCAAGTAGTAATTTCCTGTGTTGAATCATACTTGCATTTATTTCTTGAACAATATTTTGTTTTGTCTGGCCCTAGAGACTGCCTCCTCTTTTTTTAAAATTTTTTATTGTTATGTTAATCACCATATATTACATCATTAGTTTTTGATACTGCCTCCTCTTTTAATATACTTTTCCATCTATACTTATTCCTCGCAAATTTTCCAACAAAATTTAAAAATTCCTCTTAATATGGTAACAACGACCACAATAGAACAACAACAAGCCCATAAGAGAATCCCCAGGTCCTATTTTCCCCTTGGAGATGTCCCTCCCAGATGTTGGTTGTCTTGCCTCACAGGACTGACTGCACCCCAGGCAGCTGCCCTGCTTTCCTCCTGGGATCACTAGTCCCCACCACCCTGGGAATCCCCTTTCCTTTGCTCTTTTCCTGTATTTGAGTTCTTGCTCCCTGTGTCCCATACGTTTTTCTTTTTTTGGTGTTCTCTCTCATTTTCATGGAGCACATCCTCCAGAAGCTTCCTGGGAAACAATACATAGGGACAGAAGTTTTGAGACTTTGCATATCAAAAAAACATGAGTATTTTATCCTTCACTTGACAGACAGAATTTTAGATCAAAATTTTTTTTCTCAGAATTTTAAAACATGTTCCATTTTCTTTTCGTTTCCAATGTTGCTAGTAAGAACACCAGTGTTGGTTTTTCCCAAATTTTTTTGTAATGAGAGTTTTTTTTCTTTCTTTATGTAAGTTTTTAAGTTTTTTCCCCATGCTTTAATATCTGTTCTTAGTATTCTAAGATATTACAATCTCTGCCTTAGTTTGGATCCTCTTTTTTTAAATTATTTTTTATTTTTAGTAATCTCTACATCCAATGCAAGGCTCGAAGTCACAACCCCGAGATCAAAAGTTACATAATCTTTTTTTTTAAAAAGACTTTATTTATTTATTTGACAGAGAGAGACACAGCGAGAGAGGGAACACAAGCAGGGGGGAGTGGCAGAGGGAGAAGCAGGCTTCCCGCCGAGCAGGGAGCCTGATGTGGGGCTCGATCCCAGGACCCCGGGATCATGACCTGCACCAAAGACAGACGCTTAACGACTGAGCCACCCAGACGCCCCGAAACGTTACAAACTCTTCTAGGTTAGCTAGACATCCCAGTTTGGATCCTTCTTAATTTACTTTAGGCCTTCATTAGGCCCGTTGAATTTGAAAGTTCATATATTTCAGTTCTGAGAAATTTTTACGTTTATTCTTTCATAATTTTTGTCCCTCTATGTTTTTGTATTTTCTTTCTAGAATTCATAATAGTTACATGTCAGAATTTTGGGGTTGGTTCTCTAATTTACTTATAGTTTTTGCTTCTTTTTTTCCATCTTGTTTATATTATTCCGGGAAACTTCGTCAATTTTATCTTTTTTCTCTACTATTGATTTTTTAAACATTTTGCTCACACACTTTTAATTTCTTATTTCTTGATGTTCCCCTTTTGAATTTTATCCTCTTCTTTTTTCTTTAGTGTGATATATACTCTTATGTTTTTGAGGATATTAATTAAATATTTAAAAAATTTCCTCTGAACCTTGTATTTTCTATTTCCATATTATCCCTGTTTTTCTGGTTTGTTTACTTTGGTCTCAATTTGATTTTTTTTTTTAAAGATTTTATTTATTTATTTGACAGAGAGAGACACAGTGAGAGAGGGAACACAAGCAGGGGGGAGAGGGAGAGGGAGAAGCAGGCTTCCTGCTGAGCAGGGAGCCCGAGGCGGGGCTCGATCCCAGGACTCTGGGATCATGACCTGAGCCAAAGGCAGACGCTTAAACTGAGCCACGCAGGCGCCCTCAATTTGATTTTTATGTTGAAAGCTTTTCTCGAATGTGCAGTGTCTTTGATTGTACAGTAATATTTAGTAACAAATCACTAAAAAGCCAGTTAGACATTTCATGGGCAGGGCTTGTCACCCTGGAGAGCTACCATGGAGGGACTGAGACAATAACCTAACACTTTGATGCAGTGCCCTAAATGTCACTGTCAGATTTTTATTCTCGGAGAGATTTTTTTTCTAGGGAAGATCTTCATACTTCCTACCCCATGGGGTGGGATAAAAGCCTGGTTGCTACATTCTGTGAGATGAAAGAGTGAAGGGACTGGAAATCTCTCAGTGCATATACTGACTCTCACTTAGTCCCCAGATTTCTGTATGGCATCACACCCCACTCCCCTAGGTAAAGCCCAGGACCAGAGAATAACCTTCCCTTTCCTGTTTAGGGTGAAATGGGGAATCCTCTGGCAAGGCTGGCATTAGGAAGAATCTGGCATCAGTTTATCTGAGAGGCTTTCAACCAATCCTCCTGATTTCACCTCTACCCTTGCCTCAACTTCCAAATGACCTGGTACCTCCAATTCTGAAACTTTTCTGAGTTCTGCAATGGGAAATGGCTTCTTTGTTTATGGCACCCTTCTCTGAAAATCCATAGATTTAAGCTTTCCCTGTTCTTCCAATTGCTTGCTACATTCTAAAAATTTGCCAATACCTTTTATCTTGTCACCTTCTCTTTTTTCTTTGTCACTGTGAGTTTATATTATTATTTTTCCTTTCCTAGCATTATACTGGAATTTTAGCAGGGAGTGGCAATATATGCATATGTTTCATCTACTCCATTTAACGAACAGATGATTTCCATCTCTTCATCTGACTTACATCCCCATTACTACTGCCACTGTGGCTGCTACTTCTAGCACAATAGGAATTACTATGGGTCTGTGGTTCTAACTACATTAGCAAATAAAGTTTTTATTAAAGAAAAGGAGCCTGCAGGTGGTAGAAGAGACTTCCTTATCATGTTAGAAAAAATAAGAACACACTTTCGCCTATCCCTTTATTCAAACTCCACAGGGTGGGCCACCTGGACTAGGGAACAGTGTGTTGGAAGAATGGGTATTAAAGACTGAGTGTGGAAAAAGAAGAAAGAGAGAGAGGGGCAGAGGTATATTGGAGCAAATTAGCAGAGAACTTCCCTAATTTGGGGAAGGAAACAGGCATCAAAATCCAGGAGGCACAGAGAATCCCCCTCAAAATCAATAAAAATAGGTCAACACCCCGACATCTAATAGTAAAATTTACGAGTCTCAGAGACAAAGAGAAAATCCCAAAAGCAGCTTGGGAGAAGAGATATGTAACCTACAATGGTAGAAACATTAGATTGGCAACAGACCTATCCACAGAGACCTGGCAGGCCAGAAAGGACTGGATGATATAGTCAGAGCACTAAATGAGAAAAATATGCAGCCAAGAATACTATATCCAGTTAGGCTGTCACTGAAAATAGAAGGAGAGATAAAAAGCTTCCAGGACAAACAAAAACTAAAGGAATTTGCAAACACAAAACCAGCCCTACAAGAAATATTGAAAGGGGTCCTCTAGGCAAAGAGAGAGCCTAAAAGTAAGATAGACCAGAAAGGAACAGAGACAATATACAGTAACAGTCACCTTACAGGCAATACAATGGCACTAAATTCATATCTTTCAATAGTTACCCTGAATGTAAATGGGCTAAATGCCCCAATCAAAAGACACAGGGTACCACATTGGATAAGAAAACAAGACCCATCGATATGCTGTCTGCAAGAAACTTGTTTTAGATGCAAAGACACCTCCAGATTGAAAGTGAGGGGGTGGAAAACCATTTACCATGCTAATGGACACCAAAAGAAAGCTGAGGTGTCAATCCTTATATCAGACAAGTTAGATTTTAAAACAAAGACTATAGTAAGAGATGAGGAAGAACACTATATCATTCTTAAAGGGTCTATCCAACAAGAAGATCTAACGATTGTAAATATCGATGCCTCTAACATGGGAGCAGCCAATTATATAAGCCAATTAATAACAAAAGCAAAGAAACACATTGACAACAATACAACAATAGTGGGGGACTTTAACACCCCCCCCACTGAAATGGACAGATCATCTAAGCAAAAGATCAACAAGGAAATAAAGACTTTAAATGACACACTGGACCAAATGGACTTCACAGATATATTCGGAACATTCCATCCCAAAGCAACAGAATACACATTCTTCTCTAGTGCCCGTGGAACATTCTCCAGAATAGATCACATCCTAGGTCACAAATCAGGTCTCAACTGGTACCAAAAGATTGGGATCATTCCCTGCATATTTTCAGACCACAATGCTTTGAAACTGGAACACAATCACAAGAGGAAAGTCAGAAAAAACTCAAATACATGGAGGCTAAAAAGCATCCTACTAAAGAATGAATGGGTCAACCAGGAAATTAAAGAAGAATTAAACAAATTCATGGAAACAAATGAAAATGAAAACACAGCTGTTCAAAATCTTTGGGATGCAGCAAAGGCAGTCTTAAGAGGAAAGTATATAGCAATACAAGCCTTTCTCAAGAAACAAGAAAGGTCTCAAACACACAACCTAACCCTACACCTAGAGGAGCTGGAGAAAGAACAGCAAATAAATCCTAAACCCAGCAGGAGAAGAGAAATAATAAAGATCACAGCAGAAATCAATGACATAGAAACCAAAAGAACAGTAGAACAGATCAATGAAACTAGGAGCTGGTTCTTTGAAAGAATTAATAAGATTGATAAACCCCAGGCAGATTTATCAAAAAGAAAAGAGAAATGACCCCCCCCAAAAAAATCATGAATGAAAGAGAAGAGATCACAACCAACACCAAGGAAATACAAACAATTATAAGAACATATTATGAGCAACTATATGCCAGCAAATTAGATAATCTGGAAGAAATGGATGCATTCCTAGAGATGTATCAACTACCAAAACTGAACCAGGAAGAAATAGAAAACCTGAACAGACCTATAACCACTACGGAAATTGAAGCAGTCATCAAAAATCTCCCAAAAACAAAAGCCCAGGGCCAGATGGCTTCCCAGGGGAATTCTACCAAACATTTAAAGAAGAATTAATAGCTATTCTTCTGAAACCGTTCCAAAAAATAGAAATGGAAGGAAAACTTCCAAACTCGTTTTATGAGGCCACCATTACCTTGATCCCCAAACCAGACAAAGACCCCATCAAAAAGGAGAATTACAGACCAATATCCTTGATGAACATGGATGCAAAAATTCTCACCAAAATACTAGTCAATAGGATCCAACAGTACATTAAAAGGATTATTCACCATGACCAGGTAGGATTTATCCCTGGGCTGCAAGGTTGGTTCAACATCCGCAAATCAATCAATGTGATATAATACATTAATAAAAGAAAGAACAAGAACCATATGATCCTCTCAATAGATGCAGAAAAAGCATTTGACAAAGTACAGCATCCTTTCTTGATCAAAACTCTTCACAGTATAGGGATGGAGGGTACATACCTCAATATCATAAAAGCCATCTATGAAAAACCCACAGCGAATATCATTCTCAATGGGGAAAAACTGAGAGCTTTCCCCCTAAGGTCAGGAACACGGCAGGGATGTCCACTATCACCACTGCTATTCAACACAGTATTAGAAGTCCTAGCCACAGCAATCAGACAACAAAAAAGAAATAAAAGGCATCCGAATCGGCAAAGAAGAAGTCAAACTCTCACTCTTTGCAGATGATACTTTATGTGGAAAACCCAAAAGACTCCACCCCAAAACTGCTAGAACTCATACAGGAATTCAGTAAAGTGGCAGGATATAAAATCAACACACAGAAATCAGTGGCATTCCTATACACCAACAACAAGACAGAAGAAAGAGAAATTAAGGTGTCGATCCCGTTTACAATTGAACCCAAAACCATAAGATACCTAGGAATTAATCTAACCAAAGAGGCAAAGAATCTGTACTCAGAAAACTATAAAATATTCATGAAATAAATTGAGGAAGACACAAAGAAATGGAAAAACGTTCCATGCTCATGGATTGGAAGAACAAACATTGTGAAGATGTCAATGCTACCTAGAGCAATCTACACATTTAATGCAATCCCTATCAAAATACCATCCACTTTTTTCTTTTGTTTTTTTTTTTTAAAGATTTTATTTATTTATTTGAGAGAGAATGAGAGATAGAGAGCACGAGAGGGAAGAGGGTCAGAGGGAGAAGCAGACTCCCTGCTGAGCAGGGAGCCTGATGCGGGACTCGATCCGGGGACTCCAGGATCATGACCTGAGCCGAAGGCAGTTGCCCAACCAACTGAGCCACCCAGGCGCCCCCATCCACTTTTTTCAAAGAAATGGAACAAATAATCCTAAAATGTGTATGGAACCAGAAAAGACCCCGAATAGCCAGAGGAATGTTGAAAAAGAAAAGCAAAGCTGGTGGCATCACAATTCCGGACTTCCAGCTCTATTACAAAGCTGTCATCATCAAGACAGTATGGTACTGGCACAAAAACAGACACATAGATCAATGGAAGAGAATAGAGAGCCCAGAAATGGACCCTCAACTCTATGGTCAGCTCATCTTCGACAAAGCAGGAAAGAATGTCCAATGGAAAAAAGACAGTCTCTTCAACAAATGGTGTTGGGAAAATTGGACAGCCACATGCAGAAGAATGAAACTGGACCATTTCCTTACACCATACACAAAAACAGACTGAAAGTGGTTAAAAGACCTAAATGTGAGATAGGAGTCCATCAAAATCCTAAAGGAGAACACAGGCAGCAACCTCTTTGACCTCAGCCGCAGAGACTTCTTCCTGGAAACATCACAAAAGGCAAGGGAGGCAAGGGCAAAAATGAACTATCAGGACCTCATCAAGATAAAAAGCTTTTGCACAGGGTGCCTGGGTGGCTCAGATGGTTAAGCGTCTGCCTTCGGCTCAGGTCATGATCCCAGGTTCCTGGGATCGAGTCCCGCATCGGGCTCCCTGCTCCTTGGGAGCCTGCTTCTCCCTCTGCTTCTCTCTCTCTCTCCCTCTGTCTCTCATGAATAAATAAAATCTTAAAAAAAAAAAGCTTTTGCACAGCAAAAGAAACAGTCAACAAAACCAAAAGACAACTGACAGAGTGGGAGAAGATATTTGCAAATGACATATCAGATAAAGGGCTAGTATCCAACATCTACAAAGAACTTATCAGACTCAACACCCAGAGAACAAATGATCCAATCAAGAAATGGGCAGAAGACATGAACAGACATTTTTCCAAAGAAGACATCCAAATGGCCAACAGACACATGAAAAAGTGCTCAACATCACTTGGCATCAGGGAAATCCAAATCAAAACCTCAATGAGATACCACCTCACACCAGTCAGAATGGCTAAAATTAACAAGTCAGGAAACGACAGATGTTGGCGGGGATGCGGAGAAAGGGGAACCCTCCTACAGTGTTGGTGGGAATGCAAGCTGGTGCAGCTACTCTTGAAAACAGTATGGAGGTTCTTCAAAAAGTTGAAAATAGAGCTACCCTTCAACCCAGCAATTGGACTACTGGATATTTACCTCAAAGATACAAATGTAGTGATCTGAAGGGGTACGTGCACCCCCATGTTTAGAGCAGCAATGTCCACAATAGCCAAATTATGGAATGAGCCAAGATGTCCATTGACAGATGAATGGATAAAGAAGAAGTGGTATATATATACAATGGAATATTATGCAGCCATCAAAAGGAAGGAAATCTTGCCATTTGCAACGATGTGGATGGAACTGGAGGGTATTATGCTGAGCCAAATAAGTCAATCAGAGAAAGACATGTATCATATGACCTCACTGATATGAGGAATTCTTAATCTCAGGAAACAAACAGGGTTGCTGGAGTGGTGGGGGGTCGGAGGGAGGGGGTGGCTGGGTGATAGACATTGGGGAGGGTATGTACTATGGTGAGCGCTGTGAATCGTGAAAGACTGTTGAATCACAGACCTGTACCTCTGAAACAAATAATACATTATATGTTAAAAAAAAAAAGAAGAAGAAGAAGATAGAAAAGAAGATAGTATGAAGGGAAAAATGAAGGGGGGGGAATCAGAGGAGGAGACGAACCATGAGAGACTGTGGACTCTGAAAAACAAACTGAGGGTTCTAGAGGGGAGGGGGGTGGAGGGATAGGTTAGCCTGGTGAGAGGGCATGTACTGAATGGAGCACTGGGTGTTATAGGCAAAGAATGAATCACGGAACACTACATCAAAGACTAATGATGTAATGTATGGTGATTAACATAACATAATAAAAGAAAAAGAATAAAGACTGAGTGTGGGGGAAAACTAAAATCACTTGTAACCTTATATCACCTTAAATAAACAAATCTATTTAGTTTTTAATGAAAATAACATGTACTTAGCTTGGAGACTTCAATTTAATTCCTCTAAGGGATCCCTCTGAAAATGACTATCCATAACTTCAGAAATTCAAAGAACTAACAGTGGAATGTGTGTTCCATTTATATCTTTAAATAAACATTATTTAAAACTAATAATGGTGCAAAACAAATACTGGCAGTTTATATTATCGAAGTGCCTTGAGTTTACCAAACAGATTTACAAAATGGGATAGTATCTTATTGACCTTTGCAACAACCCCATGATGTGGCAGATGAAGAAAGGGGCTAGAAAGGCTATGACAGGACGTGCTGGAGGTGGGAGAGCTGTTAAGAAAGGGAATTGGCCTTGAACCCAGCTTTCCTGGCTCCTGCACTGGTGCTCTTCCAGCTCTTTTACAAATAAAGATCTCCATTTACCTCTTGCACAAAGATGTAGGGAAGGAGGAAAAAACTCTAAGCCAGTGTTGGGAAAAACTCAGAATTTGCTTTGAATTTTTAAATAAAAAGTTCCCAATATGTTAAGGTTTAAGATTTTGCATACATAGCAATTACATATTTCTTTTCTTTCTTTTTTTTTTCTGTTTAGATTTTTTATTTATTTGACAGAGAAAGACACAGTGAGAGAAGGAACACAAGCAGGGGCTGTGGGACAGGGAGAAACAGGCTTCCCGCAGAGCAGGGAGCCCGATGCGGGGCTGGATCCCAGGACCCTGGGACCATGACCTGAGCCGAAGGCAGACGCTTAATGACTGAGCCACCCAGGAGCCCCACAAATACATTTTTCTATGTTGAAGAAAAGAAGTCTTATCATAGAATGTTCGTTGGGTTATTTGGTATCAAAAATCCCTTTCAATGATGATTTTTATAGTCTAAACAAGGCAAGAACATAGAAATATAATTTCCTTTGAATGAAGTATGTGTTTAAATAAAAATAGTACCAACAACCCACACCCCAAATTCTAAAACATCAGGGATATTGAAAAATACCTTGGAATGAAAAAAAAAACATGTACCTGTCAGAAGAGCTGAATTCTGGCTCCCATACTGTCCTTCACCTTGGGTATGTCACTTACCCTTTCCTAGATACAGTTTTCTCAAGTGCGGAACAATGAAGCAGATGACCTTGATGATCCTTTATCCTATAACTAATATGTTATAGTTCTAAAACTGGAGATAATTCTATAAATCTCATGAACCACAAACTGCTGCTATCTTTTTTCCTTAAACTAAATATATTGTATGATTTTACTGTATCAAAATGAAACATTTTATATTATGGCATTTAATGCTTTAAGCACGTAAGTGGTATCTATTTCCTATCCTTATTATTGATGATAATTTAAAATATTTTATTCTCTTAGTGAATGCTAATGTAAAAAGTCATTGAAAAATGCAGTTTCCTTCCTCTATATTCAGAATTTAACATGCATTCACTCATTTAACCAGTATTTATTAGAGTAAGGAACTACAGTCATTTATATTTTAGATCAGCATATTATTACTATTCTGCTAGCAGTAGGAAACTGTAAAAATACAAAATAGTATAATTTAGTGCAGGGCTTCTTTATCTTGACACTATGAACATTTTGGGGTGGGTAACTCTTCGTAGTATGTAGGATGTTTAGCATTCTTATGCATGTAGGATGTTTAGCAGCATCACTGACTTCTACCCATTAGATTTCATAGCAAGTCCCTCATCCCCAACCAGTCATGACAACCAAAAATGTCTCCAGATATTGCCAAGTATCCCCTGCAGGATAACATTGCCCTGACTGAGAACTACTAGTTTAGGAGGAGATTGGTGCTTTGGGGTTAGAAAGACATGTATTTGAATTTGGTCCAGCAGTTGCCGTCTATGTAATCTTTGGCAAATTATTTAACCCTGTGAGCCTCAGATACCCCATCTAGAATGAGGATAACATCTGTGATGGTTAATTTTATGTGACAACTTGACTGGGCTGCAGGATGCCCAGATATCTGGTTAAACATTATTACTGGGTCTGCCCGTGAGGATGTTTCCAGGAGAGATTAGAATCTGAATTGGTAGACTGTGATGTAAAGCAGATTGGTCTTCCCAGTGTGGGTGGGCTTCATCTAATCTGTTGAGGGTGTGACTAGAACAAGGTGGAGTAAGGGAGAATTTGTTCTTCAGTCTCACTGTTTGAGCTGGGACATTAGTCTTCTCCTGCCCTCAGACTGGGACATATTCCATCAGCCTTTGTTGTGCTCAGACCTTTGGACTAGGGGCTAGAGAGTTATGTAAAAACAACATATTTCCTGGGTCTCTAGCTTGCCGAAGGCAGATCATGGAAGTTATCAGCCTCCATAACTTCATAAGCCAATTCCTTATAATAAATCAATCTCTCTTTCCATCTCTTCCCCCCCCCAACCCTCCAACTATCTTTGTCTGGAAAACCTTGACTAATACAATATCTAAATTAGTTTTGTGGAGATTAGAAGAAATAATAGTTGTAAAAATGCCTGATATCTGGGAGGTACTCAATACATTTTTGTCCTTTTTAAATTTCTTCTTCCATAAAAGTCAAATGGTAATTCTTTTTTTTCTTTTAAATGGTTGGTGTTTTCTTTTTTTCTTTTTTTAAGATTTTATTTATTTATTGGACAGAGAGAGACATAGCAAGAGAGGGAACACAAGCAGGGGGAGTGGGAGAGGGAGAAGCAGGGTCCCCGCTGAGCAGGGAGCCCGATGTGGGGCTCGATCCCAGGACCCTGGGATCATGACCCGAGCCGAAGGCAGACCTTTAACGAATGAGCCACCCAGGCGCCCCTCAAATGGTAATTCTTGAATACAACTCAAAGCCTCAGAAAATAAGTTTTGCTGTGAGATCAAAATAATTTTCCAGTGGAACATTTACAGTCTCTTTGCCTACACATTTACCAAAGTTCTCTTTAACTTCAGGAGTCTTTCCTACATTCACCAAAACTAACAATGAAATTAGGCTAAGAGACTGTTACCATGTTTTCTTATAAATGGTAGCAACATAAAGAGGAAGCAAGAATCATCAAAAGTATTATGGGTTTCAAGACTAATTTCCTTTGTTTTTAGTTTTTATAGCAATATGCAGAGCTAATTAAATGTGAGAAAAGAAATTTCCCTTTAACTTGATCATAGGATCTCACATAATTCTCTTTGTTTTCTTAAATCGAATGCAGCTGAATGGATCAAGAAGAAACATGTGTCAAGTTGGCCAGGGTGTGCGTCACTCCTTCACTCTTTTATGCATTTATTAAGTGCTTACTAGATACCACCTAAGCACAGGACTACATAGTTCCTGTCTGAAGAGTTAAAAAGGAGGAAGTCAAGTACATCAATGATTTAGTATAATGTGATGTGTACATTATGCAACAGAAATAGGGATAAAAGGCATTTGAAATTAGATAATGCTACCCAACAACCCCACTAGCCCCACCCCATCCTGCCCAAAGCTGGTTGTTAAACATTTACCATTGCATAAATATTCTGAGAACTATTTAAAGTTAGAACAGATAAGACCAATTGGATACTGTGGGAAGAAGAAAAGGAAGAGTCTTGGGTTATCTCATTTCTAATTTGGGCAGCTGGGTAAATGGTGGCATTCATCACCAAGATAAGGGATTATAACAGGAAGATACAGTTTTAGAAGAAAGATGATGAATTAGTTTTAAATTAATTGCATTTGAATAGAGACATACTTGGATAAATAGGTCTGGGGTAAGCGTAGAGTTTGGGGCTAAAGATATAGATTTGGATGCTATTAGCATGAGAAGCCATACAGTGAGTACAGCAGAGAGCAGGAGCCACAACCCTGGTGAGTGAAGACCATTTGGTGCCATTAGAGAATGAGGAAAGCTAAAGATACAAAGGATGAGAGAAAGGAGTCACATAAGAAAAAAAAAGTGTTAAATGTCACAGAGAGGTCAAAATAAACAAGGTCAGTGAATTATCCATTGCCTTTGGAAATACAGAGGTTATTGGAGTTGAGGGAGACTAGGTTTGGTGCAATAGTGTTGGCGTAGGCCGGTCTGCAGTTACTGGGGAGTAGAAAAAGGAATGAAGACAATGAATGTAGACCACTCACTTAAGATGGTAGCTAAAGGGGAATGTGTGATCACAGGAAATTTTTATTTGTATTTAAATGTGGTCATTAAAGTATTTTCTATGCTGAAGGGAAAGCATAAATAATGAGTGAGAAGATAAAGGGAGAGAGAGAGGAGATGCAGTAAACAATGATAACCCTAGTGAACTACAACTTTTGGGCTTTATGCTCTGTGACTTTGGCTTTGGTCTTACGACCTGTTTTGGCTAATGGGACATTATCAAGCATGATGCCAGCAGAAGCTCAGTAAGCACTTGCATATTGGGATTTGTCTTCCTATGAAAGCCATTCACCGTGTTGTAAGAAAATTTGGACTAGAGACTAGTTTGGACTGCTAAATGATCAGTGGCCACAGAGAACTCTGGAAGATGAAAGACTACCTGGGATGGTTCAGCCCCAGCAGAGCTCTCAGCTTGCTGGAGCCACATGAGTGACTCCAGACAAAAATCACCAGAAGAACCACCCAGGTGAGTCCCGTTCAGATTGCAGAATCATGTGCAAATAAGGGGATTGGTTTTAAGTGATTTAATTTTGGGGTAGATTGTTATGCATTTAACAGATAAGTGAAATAGGAGGAAAACAGAGAAGTTGCCTGAGTCATTGTGAAGGGAATATTGCAAAGGCTCTGATTCAGGACTTCTGGGCTCTATTACTTAATTTGCATAATCTTGGATACATTATTTAGCTTTTTTGACTTTCAGTTGTTTCTCTGTACAATGATGATGGAATTGAAGTGAGGTGATAGAATCTTGATAAATATTTGCTGGTCTAATATTAAAGCACAGGTGGAAGGTTTAACTTTGAAGAGAAGAGGAATTCTTTGTTCTTTTAGACAGAAGGGAGGAAAGCTTCACAATAAGGATATGTTGAGGCAAGGCCCCAGGATTCATTAAGTTGCACTTAGCTATTCCCCTTTTTACATTTATATAACATTTCGCAGTTATAAAATACTCTCTTGTATACGGTCTCATTTGATCCAATAAGGAAAGTAGGTAGACAACATTTGACTGTAAAAAAGTGGAAGCCTGAAAAATCTGAATTACTTGGCTAAATGTGCAGGCTTAAGAGGTGAGCAAGGATTAGAATGCAGTGCTTTGGACCCAGAATGCAAAATTCTCTCATGGCTTCAGAACAGGCTACAGACTAAAAATGAGAGATTCTGGCTTCGGGCCCTGGCTCTGCCAAGTACTAAATATTACTTTGAGCAAATTACTTCATCTCTCCAAATTTCATGTATAGAATGCAAATAACAATTCCTTGCAATGTCAAAGGGAGCCAGTGAGGTGGAGAAGCTCTTTGCAAACTCTGAAGTAACACACACATGTAACTGATTATTGTTTCCATCACTCTGCCTGGTGCATCTCATCAATATTATCACTGTGGGCGCCTGGGTGGCTCAGTCGGTTGAGCGACTGCCTTCGGCTCAGGTCATGATCCTGGAGTCCCGGGATCGAGTCCCGCATCGGGCTCCCTGCTCAGCAGGGAGTCTGCTTCTCCCTCTGACCCTCCCCTCTCTCATGTGCTCTCTCTCTCTCTCTCTCTCATTCTTTCTCTCAAATAAATAAATAAAATCTTAAAAAAAAATATTATCACTGTGGTCGTTTATGTCTTGTATTAGGTGTGTTATAAAGAAAACGAATCTTGGGCGTTTGGGTGGCTCAGTTGGTTGGGTGACTGCCTTTGGCTCGGGTCGTGATTCCAGAGTCCCGGGATTGAGTCACGCATCGGGCTCCCTGCTCAGTGGGGAGTGTGCTTTTCCCTCTGACCCTACCACCTCTTGTGCTCTCTCTCTCTCTCAAATAAATAAAATAAAATCTTAAAAAAAAAAAAAAGAAAATGAATCTTTAGTGTTCCTTTACTTTTTCCCCTCCATCCTTCCATGTCTTCCTCTCCTTGGTGATCTTAAGCTGCCCAAGAGTCCTAGTTCTGGAACATTTTTACATTTAGTTCACTCATTAAAAACAAACTCAAACAGACTTGTCCTCTATTCCCCACATTTAAATTCGAGTTTTCTACATGCATCTAATCCATACTTAGGAGATAAGGGTATTCCTGAATTACTGTCTTTCTAGTCTCACGTAAGATGTAGTTTCACATTGGCCTTAGCCCAAAGGAGCTAATACAGTGCTGAGAATCTTGGCATAGCCCCATGGGAAGACATACTAAGACATGAAATAAGTATAGGGTTTGTTACATGACCTCTGGTGACCCATTGTGCAGGCTTTTTGAGAGTCAACCCAATATTTCCTGTATGGTCCCTGATTATTTACTGTGTCCAGAATGGGACTATTTTTTATGGGTCTCATGTTTATTTTCATCCTGAAATAAAAGACAAAATTTAAAGACAGAATATGACTGCGTCATTTAGAATGACCCAAGTGGGAAAACACCTTGAATATTCACTTAAAAAGCAGATGACTATGTTATACTTTTAAAGACTAGACCTTGTGGAACAATCTAGTATTCAGAATGTAGAAGGACTTGAGTTCTCATGCTGTGTTCCACTTTGTCCTTTAGACCAGTCACTGGGCATTTTTGCCTCACTGAGCTGATCGTATTTGCCACACACTGATCAAAATAATTTCACAGCCTTTAGCTTATTTTAAGAACTGAACAAATGTGCTGATTTGTATAAATAAGACAGAGTGGAGAACTTTCCTGGGAAATGAGAGATATTTTGAAAACAACTGTCATACTGAAGATGACAGGGAGGCTTAATTAGCTGATGCTTGCAAAGTACTTTGAAAATGAAACCCATGATGTCCTTACTAAGCATGATGAATACCATTTAATCTTGGATAAGTAAAAAGTCATATATTTTGAGACATTTAAATTTGGTGTGTGTCTTCTACAAAATGCAGATTGTTCTTTTTGTAAAAAGAACAAATAAAACTCTTGTGAAAAATCCAGAAATGAGACAAATTTTTGAATACAAAGTTATTAGTCTTGAGGACTTAAATATGGAGAGCTGATGTGAAATTAGATCATGTTTTTTCGCCCAAATGTATGAATCTATTCAGAGGCATCGGCATAGCTGAAAGAACACTTGGTACCGAGTTGAAAGATCTGAGTTCCAGAACTGAGCTGCCTTTGCCAGCCAAGAGACTTTTTGTCAAGTCACTGGTTTCTTCATCTACAAAACAGAAAAAATTATAGTACCTCTCCTATTTATCTTCTAGGGTTGTTCCGAGACTCAAATGTGATCATATAGTCATTTGGTGATTGCACCTGTAAAAATGAAATGAAAGATATCATTTCTTTGAAACATTCAAAGTTTCAAAGAAAGCAAAAATGGCTTAATAAGTCTAATAATTAATACTTCACAGAGACTTTAATTCATCCCTTTCGTGTTCTTAAGTTCTTTCTTTCCTTTGTACCACTCTTTCTTTTCATGGGTCTAGAGAGGTTAGAGGTGAGAGATGGCAGGGAACTTTGAGGAGAGCTTTTCCCTTCTGTTAGAAACAGAGTGTCTTGTTACCAAACTTTCAGGAAAACCTCATCTGGAATGTTAACAGATGACAACTAGACTGCATTTTATAGGAATGGCCTTTTGGGGGAAACCTAGGATTTGAAATTTTAAATGCCTGAAGTTCTTCTACTGGCCAGCCCATGTTGCATCAAAACAAACATCCAGATAAAACATTTGGCATGACAGAAACAGATCTCCCCTTTAAGAACCAAACATCTACGAATGTCAACTCTATTCTAACTTGCACGGGTAGCTGTCTTGAGACAATTTCTAACGTTTCTTATTTAACACACATAAACATTACAGGACAGTAAAGATAGCTGTTGCTCCTCCTATTGAGTGGTCTAATTCTCTGCCACTCCAGTCTGGACTGGCTTTAGTTACTTGACCAAATGATTGAGGTAGAAGTGATATTCTAGGACTCTAGAGTTTAGCTCATAAGAAGCTTTGGAATTTTGACTTATGTTCACCCAACGATAGTTTTATTGAAAAACTAGGTTTTTATCATTAACTGTTATATATAATAGGTAATGTAATGGCTTATATTTTTTGAGATTTTACTATATGCCAAGTACTATGCTAAGCACTTCACCTATGAACCATCCGTGTATTCCTACCTGTCGCCTCACCTCCACTTCATAGAGTATCCATCCAGTGAGAGCTTCCTGAGTTCTGTGCCACTGTGCCCCGTCATGAATGAGGAACATGCAAGATTTCAAAAGGTATTGTTTTTCAGGGACATTCTCAAAGATTTCTCTCTCTCCAGCTTGGGAGAAATTAGTACATTCTCCCTCGTCTATAACGTGTAATTGAAGGATTACTTTATTTTTAGAGGATCCCACAGGCTTATCTTAGGCAAGACTGTACAACAGCCATGTTTCCACACCTCTTCATCATTCCTCCTGGAGTGATTCCTCCTCATCTGATTGTACCACTCACCACTCACTAATCTCATTGGGTCTCATTTCACAACTCTATACAAGAGGGACCCATGAAGGCAGTGCTCTGTTCTTTCCCTCAGGCGTTTGCCAGCCCTTCTGAAAGTTTCCACCACTGCCTGTGTTAAAAATGGTTCTAACAGACTATGGGAGCGTGAATACCTGAGCAAACATGGTGTCTTTTTTTTTTTTTTTAAGATTTCATTTTTAGGTAATCTCTACACCCAACATGGGGCTCTAACTCACAACACTGAGATCAAGAGTCATATGCTCCACCGAGTGAGCCAACCAGGTGCCCTGCAAACATAGTGTCTTAAAACCAGTTACAGGTTTTCACTGACCTATAGACAAGGTCAATTCTTCTGACTTTTGTAAATCTCAGACTCTGATCCCACTGCTTCCTATCATATCCTATAGATGATTAGGTAACTGAAATTGAATCAAGTATAGGAAAAACGCTTTGCTTTTGGAGCTATTTGAGAGTGGTGCAATGTGAAAAATTATTTTGGCTATATTTATTTTTCTTTGCTCAATCATATTATTGATGAGGGAACAGGAGGCAAGGTGAGGACAAAGCAGAAGCTGACACCCCCCAAGCGCCCCCCCATATATGTGACATTCCTCATGCACTCCTGGCTGCCCTAAAGCTAAGGAAAGAAAAAACAAATAGTTAACTTACAGAGATTACAATCCTGCAAGACTAAAGTCTCCCTCAGTTTACAAATGTTTTAGCAATCTCCAAAGCATTTCTATCAAAGGCCTAGCTTCCAGAAGGAAACGTAGATACAATTAAATGTCCTTATAACCTGCAGCTCATTAACAGATACTTGAAGCGGGCAGAGTGTACTGTTCCTCCAAGGAAGCTCCTAACTATATTCATGTTAATGCCTTGCTAGAAGGAAAAAAAAACCCTTAACTTGACAATGGCAAGGCCTCTAGTATCTTGTAGGTCCTCTTTAGCATATGAAAGTTCTTTTGAAAACCTCCCTTTTCCTTACCTCCCCCAACCCCATAGTATATAATTAGCTACCCTTCACAACCCTGGGGCAGCAGCTCTTTCTGCCCACAGGCCCTGTCCCAGTGCTTTAATAAACCACCATTTTGCACTCAAGAATTCCTTCTTGGTTGTTGGCTCCAGACCTCACCCTACTGAACCTCACCTATATTCCAAAACCCCATCATTATGATATCTGTCCTTTTATTTCCTTTTTCTCTGTGCATGCAGGGTTTTCTTGTATCTACATTGATCCCCCCCCATCTTTTTGCATATTCTTTGGATTAACAGACAGCTGAATATAGCCAGAGGTGGATGTACTACAGAGCTAAGAAGCTTAAGTTTTAGAGCTCTTCACTTGAACGGGCTCTTTACAAAGCCCTGTACCTAATTTTTATTTTTTATATTAAAAAAGAAGGCCCCATACATACAGTAAACTTTTGGTTCACAAATTCTGAATCTACTCCTGAGCACGGCTCCCCTGAAGGCCTGTGGCATTTGTCATGTTGCAGGACTTAATAACTGAATGAGGGGCGCCTGGGTGGCTCAGTCGTTAAGCGTCTGCCTTCAGCTCAGGTCGTGATCCCGGGGTCCTGGGATGGAGGCCCGCATCGGGCTCCCTGCTCGGCGGGAAGCCTGCTTCTCCCTCTCCCACTCCCCCTGCTTGTGGTCCCTCTCACTGTCAAATAAATTAAAAACAAACAAACAAAAACCTGAACGATTTGCTTCATGTTGTTAATGGCATGACAGTTCACCTTTTGAAGCCTAGCCCATGATAAGATCAGATCTCTTACTCCTGTTCTCTCTGCCTTTAGCTCTTTTCTCTACACCCCACTCTCCCAATTTATTTCATTCCCTACTTTCCTGAAATTTCTTTCCCCTGAATGTCAGATTCTTGGCTTTCTGCTCTGACTATTCTTATTTAAGTTTCCCTTATTAGTTAAACTCAACCAGCACAATAGAAAGCCTCTTTGGATTCAATGGAAATTGTCCCTCTTTTGTTAACAAAGTCGGTTGTTAAGCGCTGCTAGTTGGGAGAGGAATTTCAAGTGCTTAAAGCTCTGTGAATGTACCAAGAACTATTCATTGGGGTAGTTCTCTTCCAGGATTAAGAAAACAGCAAATCATACCTAAGAACAGTTCCAAATAGCCTCATTCTCATGGTGTTGGGATCTGCTGGGGAACAATGGTGGGCTTTGATGAGTAGCTCTTGTGAGAACCACTAATGAAAGGACTCACTCCAGGCATAAGTCCCTCCAGGATTCAGCACATGGTTGAAGCCTCTCATAGGCCTTGGTGAGGGCCAACACATTAAGCAGGGAGAACAATGGCTTTTCCCAATGGTGCAATGTTGCACATTACCTGTCTTCCCTGAAAGCAGCAGATACACTAGCCCTAATGGATTTTATGGCTGAGGTTTGAGAAGTTCTTTGAAAATAGGGTGAAAAACCTGGGCATATTTATGCCTTCCAAGGGGAAGCTCCAGAAGATTTATTCAAGCAAGGAGAGGACACAGCTGATCTACAGCTGTTAATTCTACCTCTCCCACACTGGGAAAAGATTTCCCTCCAACTAAATATCTAGAAACCTTCCATCTGCTCTTCCAGATCCACACCATATCCACTCTCCAAGCCTTCTCCAAACTGAGCTTTCCCAGAACCTGTATGAATCACATCTTCCAGTTCTCTTGCCCTTATGCTTTCTGTTGGGTTCACCTGGTGGGGTGCACTGCAGGAGAAATTTGAGGGAAGGAGGAGTGCAAAATCAGGGAATACATTTTCTCAGCTCCCTCTCTGTGACTATGCCCCTCTCGTGAAGGTCATAGCTCCCCTCAGTGACCTTCTCTATGCAGCATTTTCTGGCTGAGTTTAGAAAATGCTCCCTTCCCTGGCATGTACAAACTTAGTTCTTATTAGCCTGTTCTCAGAACCCCTTGTGGCTTCCCTATACACTGCCCACACCTTGATAAATAATCCCTTAAGACATTCTCTCAGATCCCAAATTCAATTTTTCTGCCTGGATCTATCATTTCTGGAACCTTGACCAAAAAACACTTGATTCAAAAGTTAAGATTCATGGGTTTGAATATTTTCAGATCCTCTGCCAATGAAGCTGTCTCCTGCTCCCCCGTGCTGCCTGTTTCAAGTCTGTCTAATAGTTGCTGTGGGGACCCACTTGGAACCCTTGAGCTGGTATGACGGTTATTGAAAGCTGAGGGCATCTGAGATTCAACAGATGCAGAAAGAAGCCTTCTTGGAGCTTCCCTTATCTGACTAAACGCAGGACCTTATGAGAAATGAAAAATGCCATAAATTCCCTCCTCAGGGTAGCTTCTACTCCCAGGAGAGAGCCCAAGAGTAAGCCTACCATAAATTCCTCTCCAGGAGAGTTTTATGGCTCTGAAGAAGAAAGACCACTTATATGTATATAATCACACATTTTCACAAACTCTCTTATCTCCAGTTTGTTCTAAAAACCCATTTGTCTTTCCTAAAGAAACCTTTTGTCCTTTCGTAGAAGCTGTTTCTTCCCTCACTCATTCCTTTTCCCTACTAAGTTAGATGTATAAGCCTTAAACTTTAACTCTTTAAGGAGCCAGCTCCTGGGTGCATACAGATAAACCTTTTTCTCCTGTTAACCTGTCTTTTGTCAGTTTAATTTGCAGACCCCAGACACTGAACATGAGCGGGTAGAGGAAAAAGTTTTTCCTCCTCTGTAGTGCCTTAGCTGAGGCACATTTTTCTTTTTAAATGGAACATAGCAGTCCTCATCTTTGGAGAGAATCCAAAGCTACAAGGTATTCAAATGTGATTAGCACTCAATAAAGATGATTTTGCTGCTATAATCATAAGATTTGAAGAGTGAACTGAAGAGTTTTAGAAAGAAATATGGGCAAGTAGCTCTGGGAGTATTTTGTGTTAGAACACGGCTTTTTTTTTTCACTTTAAAGTACTCTCCCATTTTGCTTTTCATACAATCTCTAGAATGTTATGACACCAGGATTAATCCGGAACCTTAGGAAGTAAATTAGTCTCTCTGTTCTTTTCCCCTCCATTTTGCAGTCTTTTTCTATGCCAAAGGAAATCCAACTCATTAGCTCAGGCTGACTACAGACTGTAAACCTCTGTTCTAAAAATCACTGTTTTGGGGTAGTTAGTCCCAAAACATGCAGAAATTTGCCTCATCAAGAGTAGTCTAGGGGCACCTGGGTGGCTCAGTTGGTTGGGCGACTGCCTTTGGCTCAGGTCATGATCCCAGGGTCCTGGGATTGAGCCCCAGTAGGGCTCCCTGCTCAACAGGGGGCCTGCTTCTCCCTCTGCCTCTGCCATTCCCACTGCTTGTGCTCTCCTGCTCTCTCTCTGCCAAATTAATAAATAAAATCTTAAAAAAAAAAAAAGAGTAGTCTAATTAGCCACACTGAAACAAAATTGTCTTTTGGATGAATAATAGTGTATAAGGGAATCTGCTGTTAATTCTTTTGGGACAATGACTATTTTTGATAGTTTCATGGCACTAAAATGTACATACTACATTCAATAACTACACTATGGATCTCTAGAGATATTAGCCCTGTTATCAGGGTGCTGGGAATGTGAGGTGAGTCAGCTACTTCCAGCCATGATTACAACCTCAGACCTTATTGTGGCCACCATCCAAATACAGAGGATTTGGGAAAAATAAAACAACAAAAAAACCAAACATAGAATAAGCATGGGCTAATTTCTGTCTGTCACCTTTTGGGTAAAGAAAAGAAGTTAATCATATCCAGAGCTCAGACTATAGTAACCGTCTACTTTCCTACCCAGAGTATTTTTCAAATTATAGGAAAACATTTGCTTTTGAAATCCATCACATTCAATTGTTTTCAGATTACAAGGAGACATCAATCAGCTGTTTTTATCAGTGGCTAAAGCCCCCATACCTATCTAAGAAGCTGTTAAATGCAAGATCATTGGGAATACCAAGGTTTAAACCAAAAGTTTTCCAAGTTTAAAACAAAAACTTCTAGTATCTTCCTCTACCCATATTTTAGGAAATTACTGAAAAGTTTCCTGGAAAGAGCTTAACCTGCACTCTACTGTGAGGTCCTCAAAGGCTACTGTTATGTGCTGACACTGGGGATCCGGGAAGAAAAAGAGAGGAAGAGAGGACATTTAGGGTTCAGCATTTGTGTTTTAATTCTCCTGAATTCCAACAGAATGCTACATGGATTTAGAGTTAGCTCAAAGTTTTTTGGTTTCCAATAAAAGGTTGAGGGAACCCTCTGAACGAATGGCTTGAGAGCTAAAAAATGATTCCAGAGGGCTAAGAGAACATGAAGATCTGAGCAAACATGGTGTCTTAAAATTAGCTACAGGTTTTCACTGACTTACAGTCAAGGTCAATTCTTCTGACTTTTGTAAATCTTGGTCATCCTTGCTACTGGCTCCCTATCATATTATATAGATGATTAGGTTCTGAAGATGAGTCAAGCGTAGTAAAAATGTTTTGCTTTTGGATGTATTTGAGATTCATTAAATGGTGGATCTTATCCTTGTTCATATATTTATATTAACTTTATGGCTGTAGCACTTTGATTTGGGCCTAGGGTAATTTCTATCCTATAAAAAAACCATTGCTCCACTCATATTCAATTAAAAACCTAATAGATAACTGGATGCTCCTTCTAAACATTTTGCCCATTTTTGGGGGGGATAAGCTGCAAATCTGGATTTTATACATAGTCTGTGACTAGTAATTATGTAGTTGTGATAGATATTTGATTAGAACGTGGTTAGGATTTTATTGTTTCAGCAATTACAGACTTATGCCAGGTACTTGGAAAATATGTATTTCCATAAATGACTATTTTGAGAACTGTCTCTGTTAATCTTATTTAGGTTTCAGGAATTTGGGGTGACCCTTCTTCAAGCAGCACTGCAGTTTCTCATTATCTTTAAGTGAACAGGTAGCTGAAAGGGTGGCATAGGACACTGAAGATGGCAGGAACAGATTATAGGAGGATATTGGATTTAATAACTCACTTTTTTCTTGTTTAACATATTCCAAATTCAATAAAAAATGTCATCTTGCTGAATCAAAAATGTGTGTGTGGAGAGTGGCTCAAAATTTGCTTTGCAAATGGATGCTTGAGAAAATCCCCAGAAACTCCAGCATCGATATAAAAATGTTTTTCCTTCTTATGAGGACGGGAGTCGTAATAGATTATGACCGCCATTCGTACTCAAGGCAAGAGAAAGTCACTGCAACCTTTCTGAATAGTTGCCTAAGGGAAGGCAGACAGAACACAGGCACACCCTCTGCTTGAAGCCTCTTTGTTTGGCTTCCTTTTGTATCAAAAAGATTGGCTTTCACCCTAGGAGAGGTTGTAATTGGATTTTAGCATGAAAGGAGGTTGTAATTAGATTTCTCAGCAGGTCTACAAGTTCTGTCTCTGGAAAAACAAGGAAAAGGGCCTGGATATCCTTTCCTCTAGCTGGGAAAGTAGCCCAGCTGAGCCCAAAGGGACTGGACTAAAGGCACAGGAAAAATAGGCCATGCGTGTGTCAGCCACCCCTGACTGATGGAGCTATGTCAGCTCTGGCCTCTAGGACCAGTGTCCTGTCCTTTAGATGGAGGGTGGAAAGCAGTGCATGTGATAGCTAAATATGGCTTGGATGCTGCTTTGGTAGGGAATATTTCTGAGTGGAACCCTCTGACTCTTGGTCTATCTCCTGATGTCCAGAAATTTCTATCTCTTAGAGAAGGGAAGGGAGCCTAAAGTTTGGCAATCCCTAGAATGTCATTCTCCAGCTAGATTTAGGAGTGAACTTACACAAACTACCAGAATATATTTTGGGTACTCTAATTCATTATGAGTTCTTATTTGTGATTGGTTGCATTTCAGTTTCTAGGATATATTCTAGGAAGTTTAAATTAGAATAAGATTGGGTCACAGTAGACTTTTGTATCTGATTTCTTTTCAGTTTCTGTAGTTTTGTAGGACATTCGTTCACTTGTTTCATTTGAAGTACTAATTTAAATTTAAACTTAAAAAGGTAAATCGTGTTTTTGAAGTTCTGCATGTTCTCTTGCTGCTTAAATCTACCTATTCTAACCATCTCTCTCCACTGGGCACTCCTTGTGTCACTATACACCTCTTCTCTCTTTTTATCTACCTTTTCTTTTCTCTTAAGCAATAACAAGCTGGCTGACCACTGCACTAGTGTAAACAGGTATCCATTCCTCTAAGGAAGGAACAGGCTTGGAGTCCATTCTTTTCTGTCTCTTCTAGTGGCCATGTAAATAACTCCTTGGAAATTTTAGTGCTGGCAGTTATTGTTTGAAGTGAATTTCCCTCATGTTGCCTGGAGTTCCGCAGGCAGCTGAGCTGCCCTCTCTCCCCCTAGAGGCTCCTTCGCAGGCAGCTTCAGCCAAACTTAAAAGTTCTCCCCCTCCCTTCTAGGCCAAGGAAACTAAACAAACCTTCCTTTAACATTTTTGGTTTTCAGGGCAGATTATGACTATTGATCTGTTCATCTTACCTTGTCTAAAGTCCAACAAACTGAGAAAGACACCCCATATATCCTAGAAAAAAGAGGTTTGCTTTGACTGTGTTCCTTATTTTATTTTTCTTCTTACTACTGGCGTATTGTTTCTTAGACCATGTATATCCATGCTTCTAAATAAGGCCAGGTAGATCTTCTGCTGAATTCATTTATGTCAGAGGAAGACTGTAGGCTGCTATTTTTAGTAATTATTATAACTATGGAAAATTTTCCTTTCAGGGAAATGTAGTAAACAAAATGATTATCCTAGGATTTTCATAATCAAACTGAAACAGACCATTTTCCTTCACCCTGTCTTTACAAGATAGCCAAAGGCTTTGTTATTAGAGAGGAAACCCTTCAGTCACCCTTCAGTCATTTCAGCTGACATCCGCATATGGTCACCTGATCCAGAGTTAACACTGATGCTTCAGGGCTTTTAAGGTATTAATGAGTCTCTTGGGAGAGCTCTGTAGCTTGACATTAGGGTTATCTGAAGGATTACAAAAAAGATGCTCTTCTATTTTGAGTTCTCTCCTGAGTTACCATCTACATCAAGGTGTCCTAGCTCTGTGAATGATACAGATTTTCTGGAGCTCTGACCTTCAACTGGCTGTCATTTTTTCTAACCCAACCTACTACCACGTGGGGCCGACTAAGAGATAAACATGGTTAATGCCAGTTGGGGCATTGAGTCTAACCAGAATTTGACAGAGACGGTAAAGATACACATTAAATATGAATCAAGCAGAGGATAAAAACACTTAGTGCTCAGGCAAAAGGGCATCATGGAGAGAGTTGCTTAGGATTTGCATCTCCTGTTGCTCTGCTCTTTGCTCTCCCAGGAGCTGGCCTTCTCTCTGTTCCTCAAATAGCCCATGATCCCACTTGCTACAGGGTCTTTGCACAAGGTGTCACATTCAGAATTCTCTTGCCAGCTCCCATTCACCCCAACTACCACCACCCAACACACACACACACACACACACACACACACACACACACGCACGCACGCACACAAGCACACACAGAGACACCAGAGAGTAAAACCGATTTAGCTTCAGATCAGGGAAAGCCGTCACTGACTTTCCGCAGGGGTCAGGCTCCTTACATACTTTCTTAGAACGAAGGTGCTTTGTCCTTTTAACACTTATTTCAGCATATAATTATATATACTACATATTCAAATATACTGTGAATTTTTCACCCCCCAGAATTATGCTATGAAAAGGAGGGACTTGCCTTATATTTTAGTGCTTCCGAGATCTCTCACATTAAAGACCACTGTCTCAATGACTTCATTTTGAACAACAAAGTGCCATTTCAGGAAAACAGCCTGAAATGATCTCAAGCAATGCTCATTTTTGTCATGCTTAAGGCGGTCATCTTGACAATAAAAAAGGAGATAAAGATATTTCAAGCAGATGTGGTAATTATTCTTGAGGTATGATTTCATTATTGCAAGTGTTGGAACTGCAGTTTTAGAAAACCACACTTTATAGACTCAAGTGGTCTCAAATAAGTCCTTCTGATGTGGGGAACAAAGGCAAAAGAGAAATTAAATTTCCTTACTACCTACAGCCCATTGACAAGTCCCTGAAACAGGCAGACTGACACTCCTCTAGGGACTCAGCTGCCTAGAGGTTAATACTTTGCTAAGGGCAAAAGGCGATCTTAGCCCGACCCCCCAGGATCCTGTAAGTCTACTTGAACACGCAAAAATTCCTTTGGAAACTTCCTTTATCTCTACCCGCCAAGACACCTGTTGGCAATCATCCCCCAAGCACGGGACCCACCGATATACACCTGAAGGGACTCACGACTGAGACTTTGCTTTTACGAAACAGTAAGAATAAATGACCTTTTCCTAACAATAGCTGGCCCCCTCAAGGTCCTGGAAACCTTGTTTTCAAAATACCTGGGAGGCTTGCACTGTCCCTAACCCCCTCCCAGCCTCAAAGTACAGAAGCAGCCACTCGTCATGAGCCCACTGCAGCTCTTTCTGCCAAGGGCCCTGTCCCTGTGCTTTCATAAAACCGCCTTTTTGCAACGAAGACGCCTCGAGAATCCTTTCTTGGCCGTCGGCTTTGAACCCTAACATCTTTCCTATATCACTTGAAAGAGGGCTGGGAAAAGCAATAAAGTAATTAATACATAGAGATCATTACCGTAGAAAGAGAATTTATGCATGGGGATCCAATTGGCAGCATTGGTAGATTTTTCAGAAGTGTGTTATAAACAACCTTCAGAGGACTGATGATGCACTAGTCTGTATTAGAAAATTACAGAGTGGATTCAGTGAGTAGATCTTAGGCATCCTAAGTATACATTACAATATACTATCCATTTGTGCATTTAGGTTGGCCAAAGACTTTGGCTGAGGATCTTTTCATTAGAAAAATAAAGATGGCTTTGTATTTGAGGTCACCTTGTGTTTGGGCATAAGCACTTTTTATTAATGTGATGATTTGTTGAAGGACAGTCTCCCTAACTACACAGTGAGAGCCACCAGAGCACAGCCCCTCTCCGTACTCAGTCCTGCAGCACCTCTGGCATTTCTCATGACACAGAACACTGAATACTTGAGTTGTCTGAGACATAAGATTACTTATTTTCATAATTGCATGGCATGGACAACACTGGAGAAACTAAAACAGAAATTTTAATATAAAGCATCTTAATGAAAGATAAGATTTTAGTAACCTTTTTTACTCTATTGTTAATCAAGATGATAATTTTCTTTATTCTTTATAAATGTAAAAAAAACCCTTTTCTTTTCTTTTTTTTTTCTCTTCAGACATTCAAGGGTTCACATTTATACGATGATAATTCTGAGGCCTGTATTCATTACAGTTTACTCATTGGGAAATTCCAAGTTTTAAAAGAAGCTATTCCCATCAGTTAGACATACTGATGAAAAGTATTAAAAGAACTACTACTTACTGAGCACTTTCACCCATTGTTTCAGTTGATCCTACAACAATCTTATGAATTAGCTGTTATCCTCATTTAACAAGTAGGGGAAACTGAGGCCTGGCAAGCCGAATAGTCAACCTTGACCACTGGTCAGACATTGGAATAAGAGCCTTACAGACACTATCTCATTAAATTCCCACAACAGTTTTATGACTCTTATCATCTCTGTTTTACAGATGAGAAGACAGAGGCAAGGAGTGGATAAGATAAAAGACTAGAGAGTGCCAGGATGTGAGCCCAGGCAGCCTGCCCCAGGATCCCCCTGGATAACCACTCTACTGTGGTGCATCGGGAAGATGGGAGTAGCCAGTGGGAACTTGGAAAATGGATTTATTCCAGGCTGTGCAGTATGTGCTATGAAGGGAGGTTATTTCTATCTTTTTTCTTTTGCCTTCCCAGGTGTTTTCCCCCTGCACTCCAGAGGAAACTGGTCACTGTTTTAGTAGCTTTCTTGTTCATTCTCTTAGCACCTATTCATTGAATCTCTAAAGGAAACATTTAGCTACTACAATGGGTGTACATAAGTTGGTTGCATAAGAGGAAGGAAGCAAGCCGGGGCTGGAGACTTCATTTCTAAAGAAGGATTCTAGAGCCGACTAAGAGTTACTTCACAGAGTGGGTCATGAAACTCCAGTCTCTCTATGCCCTTTCATTGCTATGACGACCGGGGGGGGGTGGGGGGCCTCCTGCTACATGTGGCCAGAAAAAGCAGTGGATGTTTCAATGCGAGGAGTGTAGGCGAGAGGTTTAAAAAAAAACAAAAAACAAAACCCAAACCCTTTCATTTGAATTTCAGTTAGAAAGGAAAAAAAACACCCCCAGAGCAAGTCACAACTCCTATTCTTCCCTTTAGAAAAGGTAAGAAAGGAGAAATGTTGGGGGCCTTCTTCGCTGTCCAACTAGGCCAATAAAACAGAACTGGCTGCAAAGCAGCATTTCGTCTCTCTCTCTTAATGGCAATCTGCAACAGAAAACTCCCCTTGGTTTCATTTGACTTGGCCATTAAGAAGCAACTAATTGATAAAGGAGTAAAAGACTGACGGTAATCAACAGGTCATGTTGAACCACTCCCCCCACCCCCCCAGGGGAATACAGTAGAATCAGACTTATTTTTCCATTTCTTTGGGTAAAAAAAGACAATTCAAAGAATATTTCCTTCTTGATCCCCAATTTCGTTAGCAGAAAAATAATTTCCAGTGCATAACCAAACACTTTCTCATGGCATGCCCCTCTGCCAGGTGCTATTCTTGGTATTTAAAAAAATCTCATTTAATTCCTACAACAACTGCATTTGTGGGTATTATTACCACTACTTGCTTAATAGATGGGTAAACTAAGAGACCTTGAGGGAAAACCTATAGGAAATTCCCTTCTTACAGAGTTCTAGTTGGGACTTACAGGTAGGGTAGTGTTTTCATATTAACTGATTGATTGATTACTTGATTGATTGATTGATTACTTCATATGCACCAGGCCTAGCTGTTTTCTTGACTTAATATCACCACAAATCTCTGAGGTGGCAACCAATTTTATGATCCTCACTTCCACAAGTGAGGGGACTGAGGCTCAAAGAGTCATTTGCCCCAAGTCACAGAGCCTAGTAAAGCCCAGATATAAACCAGGTCTGTATGTTTCCAGAGCCCCTGATCTTACTCACTTTATTACACCATTTCCCTACAATCAGTCAAGACCACACATTCTGTTCCCCAGAGTTCTGTCCATCTTTTGATGCCCAAGACAAAAGCCAGGCTAGCCCCAGCTGGTACTACCATTGCAAGCTGAGCCTTTGGTGGAAGATGCCCTGCGGGCCTGTATGAACCAGACCCCAGCTTAGCTGGGCATCTCCTGGACTGCCAGTCCTATCGGGGAAGTTCTTCTGGATTTATGGGGCTCCCTTCTCCTTCACTGAAGGTTGTTCCAGAAGGATATGTGACGGAAAAGGGCACCCAAAGTCTTTCAACAGCAGTTGTTTTTGTTCTTCTTGGTGGCAAAAGATCCCTAACATGTTCTGGACATTGTGCTAAACTTAAATAGCAATGCGTGTACTGTTACAAATTAATGGAATAAAAATGACAAGCTGTCAAGAGGAAATGAAATGAATAATGCTCGGGCGTTGTCTAGAAACACCGCCATTCATTTCATTTCTATCATCACTGTCTTTTTACGTAGTTGGTAAGTGGAGCTGCACATGAGAAAGACTGGGGATTGAATCCCAAAAGACCTGGAAAGGAAGCCTTAGTAATTGCTAAATGGCTGTACAGAAATCCCGTAAAAGAAAAAAAGGACAACAGTCATTAATAACATGTACGTATTGTTTTCAAAAATGTGGGAAGTAGCGTTAATTGACTGGATGATAAGTGGATGAAATAGACCGCTTTGCTTTGCTAGATCTTGTTGAATGAACAGAAACATAAACTTAAAATCTTTCCTAAGAGGGGTGTCTTTTTTTTAAAAAATAATCATAGTTAGCAATAGCCATTACCATCAAAGTTTAGGTGAATAAGCTCTGAACTGAAAAAAAGCTGGTATCCAAGAGAAAGGGGAGAATTTAAAAAAAAAAGGTTTCTGCTGAGTGGGATTGAGTGAACATTTCTAGTCAGTGTACTTAGGCCGTGGGCCAGACGAAAGCTCAGATACAATGCCAAGGTGACATACTTAACCTCTTTGCAGATTAAAGGCAGTGCAAAAGAGATACTCTTTCCGCAGTACCGCTTGGTTAGAATATCAACAGCATCAATCTGCAGTTGAAAGCCTGGTTTTCTCCTGCAGGGGGACCTCTAATACCTAGGAGGAATGAGTGAGGATGACTTGCATTATTGTTTTTTATTTTAGTAGAGCCAGAAATGATAGTACCTTACACTAGAGGAGTTACCATAATCTCTTTAGCTCTTTGGTTCCCCTCTCACCCCTTTCCCTCCCCAAATAAGACATCATTAGGAATTAGAGTATTTTATGTGTGTGCATCTTAAAAAATGGTAGACGGAGACAAGAGACAATTAGTCATAAAAGTATAAAACAGAGTTAGGAAAGGAATAATAATCATAACAACTAAAAAACAATCAAAGATTATAGTAGTATAGGCATTTTCCTACCTTTTCCATGAAAAGCAGTTCATGGAAAAGCAAAATGTTCCATTTCTACTTTGATGTTAGGTACAGACTAGGACAATGGTGGCGATGAAATAATTTCAGGTAATTTAAACACGGAAAATGCTTTGATTTGAAAGTTAAAAGAAAAACTACATCCCTTATGATTTCTTTAATATATTTAATAAAATATTTCTATAAAACCCATTTCCAGATTCAGACTTCACCAAGATCTGAATGTTAATCTGGCCAACAACAGTTCTACATTTATATTCTTGGTCTACATTAAAAACCATCATTTATTACTACTTACTGTTTAATCTTGGAGAAGAAAAGGAAACATGAATACGAGAGTTAGACTTTCCTATTAAGTAGCTTCTCTCTAAGTCACACAAAAGTTTTGTGGTTTTTGTTTTGTTTTTGTTTTTTTTGGTAAATAAATGGCTTTGTAGCAGGAAAAAAATATTAGACATCTTCATCAGATCATGCAAATTAGTATAACAAATGCAATTTGATGAGACAGTAAACTTATTAAAATTTACCTTCAGGGATGTGACTGGACCCAGAGCCTTGATACAAAATTGGAGTTGAATCCCCTCTTTGCACACAGCCAGGAAATAAAAGTTTGATAAATAGCCAATACTCTTTTAAAAAATCTCTTCCCCTGTTAGCTCTGCTTCTCTGCCCAGAAACACATTCGAGTCTGTTGGAGTTGAAATTCTGCTGCTCTGTCAACTAGTCAGGGTCTGAGGTGACAGACAAATGTGGAGGTTGGCACCAGGGTGTATTTCAGGCTGTCATCGTTTTTGTTGCAGATTCCTGCAGTTCTCTGGCAGGCTGGCCTCTCTGAGGGCGCGAGCTTTCCAGGCAGTGCAAGCCAACAGGGAACGAGCTCATTCTGCCCGAGATGAGGGGGTTAACAGTCCTCTCCTCTAGCTCTTGTTCTCAGAGGCTAATAACTTGGCCAGAACAGAAGCACGTGGCTCTTTACGCATTTTTTTTCCTTTTTCAAACAGCTCTAAAAGCAAGCAGGATCCCTTTTTTGGGGATTTTTATTTTAAGACTTTGAAAAGAAACTCCGCTGTTGTTTCTTCTTAAAGGAAATTGGGGGGTGGGGGGTTAAAGGAAGGGGAGAAGAATAATTGCAGCAGACGCATTTTTACATTGCTTAATTGGAAATCGTTTTCACGAATACAGTCTTAATTTTAATAGAAGCGGGGTAACTCAGATACTTTCAACTTTCTTTAAATGACCTTCAGAAACGTCTGTATCTATGAAGCATCACTCATTCATATTATAGATCATTTGGATGCCGATTCAGAAATGTTGCAGTTAGGGGCACCTGGGTGGCTCAGTCGTTAAGCGTCTGCCTTGGGCTCAGGTCATGATCCCAGGGTCCTGGGATTGAGCCCCACGTCGGGCTCCCTGCTCCGCGGGAAGCCTGCTTCTCCCTCTCCCACTCCCCCTGCTTGTGTTCCCTCTCTTGCTGTGTCTCTCTCTGTTAAATAAATAATAAATAAAATCTTAAAAAAAAGAGAGAGATGTTGCAGTTCATAGACTATTATTCCTTTATCACTACTCCTTACTAAAATCCCCTGTATAATGACTGGTCTATGAGAAGAAGTTTTCTCATGAAATAGACTGGTGCTACGCATTTATTTTTGACTTGGCATTCGGGTTATTTATATATATGTCTAATCTGTTCTACAGCTACTTCTACCTTTATTGTACATTTATTATGTGTCTGACACTGTGTTAACAGTTTTTTATGCATGATTTCAGTTGATCCTCACAAGTCTATATGAGGCGAGTCGAAACTGTGTTCCCATTTGGGGGTAGTGTTGTATAAGCAGTAAGATCTGCATGCTCTGAGGCCACGCAGCTTGGGTTTGTGTCCTGGCTTCATTTCCGAATTGTATGGCCTGGCACAAATTATGTAACCTCTCTAAGCTTCAGTATCCTTATCTATAAGATGGGAATACAAATCCAGGGATGATAATCATCTCTATCTCAGGCAGTTGTTCTGAGTTTCAGGTAAATGCAAGTGCACAGAACACCTCCTGCACCCCAGTAGCCACTGTGGTTTGCATGAGGAAACCAAGATTTAATAAAGCTGGGTGATTTTTCCAGGGTCTCCAGCTCGTGAATTATAGAGTAGGATTCCAACCCAGCTACCCTGGCCTGCTATGCTTGTGTTACCCAACCTCAAATGCCTCCTTCTGAGTGAGCTGTGAGGGTAGGGATATGCTCCTTCTGCCTGGCACAGGGCTTCGTTCACTATAAATGCTCCACTAACATCAGATGAATGGTTATAATTTAATTCAGATTTTCTACACTTTCGCCAAAGTCAGGCCAAAAGCAAAATAACGACAAAAATAAACAAAAACCCCACCTATAGTTCTAGGCAAGTATGTCCTTAGACAATTGTGTCCAACCACTTTAGAAACATTTGCCCTATTTATTTGTCAGAACACCGCAAGGGAAAGGTAACAGTAATTATCTCTGTTTTGCAGTTGGGAAAATTTGGGAGCAGAGGAAACTGGGCAATTTGCCTAGGAACTGAAACAAGTCACGGTGCAGCTGGGAACTGTCTCATGTCTCTACAATCAGGATTACTTGTTCTGAACGGCCTTTCCAGGCACAGGATGAAATGACGTGATGTCCTTTTGCCTCAGACAATAGGATGTTTTTCCTTAGCCAAGGTCTAGGGTGTGAGCTGTCTCCTCAGAGGCAGGATCAAAGGAGTGGTCTGTGTTTGACTTTGCTTCTCCTCTGCCTCTGTGCACATCTGGGTCTGAGAAGTGTGGGAGACACAGGCAACATTTTCCTGACAGCTCCTGAGGGCCATGGCTATGGTGGTACTATTGAGGGGTATGTAGAACAAGCATTTCTGAAGATTTTGCCTGGTTTGGCTATGGAAATTTTCTCTGGGACCCGAAATGTTGACTTCATATTCTAACCACATTCCCCATTTATTTGAGATAGCTTGATGAGATTGATTTCAGGTAATTACATTAATCCAATGAGAATGTAGAGAAAGTTGTAGCCGGAGGACTATGGAAAAAAGTCTTGACCAACAAAAATATTCTTTCTAATACTAAAATTGATATTTTATATTTCTATGAAATGATCAAAGTGAAATTTCTTAGAGAAATCTACATGAACATAGGAATAATTTGGTTAAAGTAACTGGATTTATATCTTAAGTGAAGATATGTGATTTATCTCTTAAAGGTAATTATGTAGCTACAGAGTTCATTTATAGGTGGCAAAGCTTGAGAATTTTGACTCTGTTACATTAGGTGTTTTCTCTAGATCTTATGAATCTATAACATGATTCAAAAGATCCTCTGTATTTCTTATAACTAGATAACTGATTATTACTTTTTTAAATAAAAAAACCCTTGAATCTACAATGTCTTTTAAGTATGGCTTTATTTTGGGAATGTTCATGGGCAGCTATCCAAACTCTTATTGTTTATAAGGCTGTCATTTCTAAAACAGTTTACAGCTCATGAAGCTGAGGACAATAAATCTATAATACCCACCTAACAGATGGAGCTGGAGATCAGATTTAGAAATTTACCCAGTGTTTAAATGTGATTGGAGAACTTTGACAAATCAAGTGCTTATTACATTACTGCATATGAACTGACCCACATAACATCAGCATTGATCAAAAGGGTCTAACAAAAGCCAGTATCAAAGTTGAAGTATTTTTTTTAACCCGTGAGGGCTAGGATTCCTTTTAAGAATCTGACAAAAAGAGGTAGGCAGGCTCCTAAAGTCCACCTATGAATTACCCCCTCACTCAGGGGTTCCATGAAGTTAAGAACCTCTGATTTAGGTGAACACAGAGAACACATTAATCAATCCTCGGGCGTTGAATATGCCTTTTTGTTATATATAACACAAATCTCTAGGTGATACGAGATACCTGCCTGGTAGGAGTCTAAGACATAAGACATACACTTGTTTTCAGAAGGGGCAGGATTCCCTTGGGGTAGTGGAGAGCTCCAGGTAGGAAGTGGGTGTGGATGAAGGCAAGTTGCAGTGAAAGCAGAGTTTCAGTAATTATCTTGTCCAGGACTTGGCCTGTAGGATCTTCCTCCTTGCTATGCCATGTATTAGTTTGCTAGGGCTATCATAACAGTGGCTCACTCACCTAACAGAAATTTATTTTCTCACAGTTGTGGAGGCTGAAAAGTCCAAGATCAAGGTGCTAGCTGGGTTGGTTTCTTCTGAGGCTTCTCTCTTTGGCCTGTAGATGGCTGTCTTCTTGCTGTGTCCTCACATGGATTTTTTCTATGCTCACACATTCCTGGTATCTCTTTTCTTAAAAAAAACACTAGTCATGGGGCGCCTGGGTGGCTCAGTTGGTTGAGCGACTGCCTTCGGCTCAGGTCATGATCCCGGAGTCCCGGGATCGAGTCCCGCATCGGGCTCCCAGCTCAGTGGGGAGCCTGTTTCTCCCTCTGACTCTCTCCCCTCTCATGCTGTTTCTCTCTCGCTCGCTCTCTAATAAATAAATAAAATTAAAAAAATAAATAAATAAAAAAAGTAAAAAAAAAATAAATAAAAAAACACTAGTCATATTAGATGAGAGCCCCAAACGTATGACTTCATTTAACTCAAATTACCTCTTTAAAGGCTCTATCTCCAAATTCAGTCACATTAGGTATTAGGGCTTCAACATGTGAATTTTTGGTGGGGACACCATTCAGTCTATAACACCCCATTATCCTTCACACCTTGATATTTAATTCCCTGTGGGTCTTACTCCTGGGACCCACACTCATTTATCAGTTCTGGCTTAGCTACTGACTTCTACATGTGCAATCTCCCTCACGTCCCAGCACCACCATCATATTCTGGCCCTGAACCATTTCAGATCTCTCAGCTCTGTTTTGGTCACCAACCCACTGGGTCAATTTCTGATCATGGGTTCTTGCAGAACTTTACTCTACCCATCCTTTCCTAGCCTGGCTCTTCGGTGGCTTAGTCATACTCTCTAGCTGGTCTTAAGCAGAGGCTTGACTTACAGAAACAATAAGTCAGAGAGTAGCAAAATATGCACATAATATTTTGTTAAATATAATGTGGCTAATGTGATTCACTGCTATTTTTCTAGTAATAACTTTAAAGCAAAAAAAAAAAATAAATAAAAGGAGAAAAACCGGTTAAGGTGAGGTGAATTTTACATGTCGGTCTAAGTAGTTTGGCTTTTATTCGTTAAATAAAAGGGAGCTCTGGAAGGTTTTCCCATTGAAGGTTAGGAAGAAGAGGAAGAAATGAACATAAAATACTGTATCTAGGGGGTGCCTGGCTGGCTCAGTTGGTGGAGCAAGCAACTCTTGGCTTTTGGGCTGTGAGTTCGAGCTCTATGTAGCATGGACAGACTACTTAAAAATAAAATCTTAAAAAAAAACCCTGTATTATCAGGACAGGTTAAGCTGTAATAAAAAATATCCCCCACACATGAGGGACTTACAACAAAGGTTTATTTTTCATTCGTGCTACATGTCTACTGTAGGTCTACCGTAATTGTGCTATACATTGTCTTCACTCTGGGATCCAGGCTGGCCAACCAGTCCCCTTGGCTGAAGGAAAAGAAATATGCTTGGTTTTGAAACTTTTGCCTCAGTGTGATACACCTCACTTCTGACCACGTTTCATTGACCAAAGCAGGTCATGTGGCCACACCTGAGTTCAATAGTGTGGGCAGGTATATTCCTTCTCCAGAGAAGAGGAACCACAAGAAAATAGAAAACCAGAAAATAGATTTTAATCAGAATGGAAAAATAGGATAGCCCACTGAAAAAAGTATTAGGAAAAAGGAGGAGAAGAGAATGAAAAGGGCAGAAGGAAAGTTAGATAAAAAGGGGAAGGGTAGAAGAGAGAGGGGAAAGCACGAGGCAGCTCTACAGAAGATACAGGGAACAGCTGAGGAAACTGGGACAACTGAAATGGAAGGGGTTAGATCAGGTTGGAGCCACACCGACCAGATGGCTCTGTGCAGTTGTAAGAGTTATGTAGTAGTTTCCTAGGGCTGTCATAACAAAGTACCACAAACTGGGTGGCTCCGGACAACAGCACTTTCTTTTCTCAAAGTTCTGGAGGCTACTGTCTGAAATCAAGGTGCCAGCAGGCACATGCCCCTTAAGGCTCGAGGGAGAATCCTTCCTTGCTTCTTCCTCGCTTCTAACGGCTCTCAGGAGTCCTCGGCATTCCTTGGCTTGGAGCGGCATTGTATCAATCCGTGTACCCATCGCCACATGACCTTCTTCCCTGTGTGTCTCCTCCGAATCTCTGTGTGTCCTCTTTTCCTATAAGGATAGCAGTCACTGGCCCTGAGGCTCACCCAAATCCAGTATGACTTAATTAATCTTAACTTAATTACATCTGCAAAGACCCTATTTCCAAATAAGGCCCTGTTCACAGGCACCAGATGTTGAGACTTGAACCTATTTTTTTCAGGGACACAATTCAAGCCACTACCAGGTAGGTTGCAGATTTGACTCTAAACTGGGCAACCAAAGGAAGGAGGGAAATTTGATTCGTGGTAAAATTCATAATGTAAAATAATTTCAGAAAAAACATAGGAGACACTATGTGAAGCAGCAAATGGAACCCTTATAGCATCCTTGCAATATCACGTTTCTTTTTGCTGGTTCCTACAATACCTCTGGTTGGATAGGTAATGGGAAAAGGCTAAAGTCCAGTTAAGTCAAATAAATTCGGGGCGCCTGGGTGGCTCAGTTGGTTAAGTGTCTGCCTTCGGCTCAGGTCATGATCTCGGGGTCCTGGGATTGAGTCCCGCGTCGGGCTCCCTGCTCCGCGGGAAGCCTGCTTCTCCCTCTCCCACTCCCCCTGCTTGTGTTCCCTCTCTCGCTGTGTCTCTCTGTCAAATAAATAAATAAAATCTTAAAAAAAAAAAGTAAAATAAATTCTATGAGGCAGTAACAAATGATCTGTGATAGTTTGGTTTTTATTCTTCAATGCTGACATTAACAAACCTACGGAAACAAATGTAACTGCTACTTGTGATTAAATTCTAATCTCTGTTCTGTGGGTTCGGTTTAAACTTAGTTTCATGCACCACTGAAAAAATTTGGACATGTACTGAGGGATGAGAGGGGTGGGCCCTTTAGGAGGAGCCAAGGACTTTTGGGAAAGACTCATTCCAAGGGAACAGGAAGCTAGGCAGACATGATTAGCTCAATTATGTAGCCGGTGGAGCAGTGGGACACAGACGTACCATGGAGATATTGGGGGTTTGGTTCCAGACCACTGTAATAAAGCAAATATTGCAGACTAAAGCAAGTCAAATAATTGTTTTGGTTTCCCAGTGCATATAAAAGTTATATTAAGTGTGCAATAGCATATGTCTTTAAAAACAATGTATATACCTTAATTAATAAATACTTTATGGCTAAAAAATGTTAACTATCATCTGAGCTTTCGGTGAGTTGTAATCTTTTTGCTGGTGGAGGGTCTGCCTCCGTGTTGATGGCTGCTGACTGATTAGGGTGGTGGTTGCCGAGAGTTGGGATGGCTGTGGCAATTTCTTAAAATAAGATGACAATAAAGTTTACTGTGATTAACTCCTTTGATGAATGATTTCTCTTAGCATGTGATGCTGTTTGATCATATTTTACCCACAGTAGAGCTTCTTTCAAAATTGGAATCAATCCTCTAAACCCCAACACTGATTTATCAACTAGGTTTACGTAATAATCTAAATCCTTTGTTGTCATTTCGATCATCTTCACTGTATCTTCACCGGGAGTATATTCGATCTCAAGAAACCAGTTTCTTTGCTCATCTGTAAGAAGCAACTCCTCATTCATGAAAGCTTTATCATGAGATTGCAGCAATTCAAATATAATAATAATGAAAATGTTCAAAATCTGACGAAGATTACCAAAATGTGACACAGAGACACAAAGTGAGCAGTGCTGGAAAAATGGTGCTGATGTGATGGATGGTAGCTTACGCTTGTGGTGAGCATGGTAATGTACAGACTTGTAGAATCACTATGATGTATGCCTGAAATTAATGTAACATTGTGTGTCAACTATACTTCAATTAAAAAAAAATGGTGCTGACAGACTTGCTCAAAACAGGGTTGCCACAAACCTTCAATTTGCAAAAAATGCAGTATCCGCAAAGCACAATAAAGTGAAGTGCAATAAAATAAGGTATGCCTGTATTTTATTTCCCTTAGTTTTTGACCCGAGCCCAGCTCTCAATGAATGCAAGTGCATCCTGGAAAGGGGGGGGGGCGCTCCGGGTTTAAATGGAATAAGCCATTTAACTGAATCTCCTGAAAAACGAGGGCATACGCAGTTTTGCGTTTATACCCATGTGACTCAGTGCAATGAAAGCCAGCAGGCTGTCGTGTGTGGCTGACTCCAGAGCACAGAGTTACTGTGGCATCTCAGTGGCACCAGCCAAAGGCAACAGTGCACAGTGTAGACACTTGGGGTGATGGTGGTAGTGATGCTGACTGGCGGTGACCGAGTTCAGCAGAGGCAGAGGGCCAGACAAGGTCGGTGGTGTTAGGCAATGAGAGTGGTGCCCTCTAGAGGTAGTGGTGTCTGGCAAACATAGTGGAACCCAAAGGGGGTAACGGGCACGGCTGGTGAGAGGTTGGTCCAATCATGGGCCTCAGAGCAGGGCTGCTCATCTCATGTAGCTTTCCAGGCAGTAAATAACCCCAGAAGAGCCATGGCAAGAGATTATGAAATGGGAGACATCATGTGATAACTGGGAATCTAGAACACATGAGAAATCTTTGAGGACATCAGGAAGGTAATGATTGAGCCTAACTTTGAGTTGGAGAGCTGAGTTTAAAGAGTAAAGTTGAAGGTAAAAGAAGTAAAGCTGCAGTGGCCTGAGAAAGGATATAGGAAATTCTTCTGAAATTAAGATCATTCTTAGTTCAATAAAAAACTATAGCTGTTTTTATGTGGCCCAGTTCATGATATTTTTGCACCTGTGTGTAGCAGATTTTCATTTAGTAGTTATGAGTTCTTTTTGTATTCTTTTTTAAAAAAGATTTTTAAATTTTATTTATTTGAGAGAGAGAAAGAGAGAGAGAGAGGATGAGCAGGGAGGAGGGGCAGAGGGAGAGGGAGAAGCAGGCTCCCCGCTGAGCAGGGTCCATCCCAGGACCCTGGGATCATGACCGGAGCCAAACAGATGCTTAACTGACTGAGCCACCCAGGCGCCCTTGTCTTTTTGTATTCTTGAAGTCCTTCATCACAAGAGCAAGAAATATTTCCTTCCTTCCTCCCTCCCTTCCTTTTCTTTCCTCTGAGAAATTTTAACCAGCACTGAAAGATTCCAAAAGAACCTAGTCTGGTAGTACTTGGCTATGAATATGGACTGTCACATCCATTACCAAGGTGCAAGACACATATGTCTGAGTTCCAGCCCCAAAAGTTCCATGTAAGCGCATATATCCATTACTTTGATTCAGGATTGGTGAATTCTAAAATGCCTGCTGTCTTCTTGCACCTTCAGTCTTTTGTGCCTACCTTCCTAGCAGGTGCCAGATTACCAAAGGCCATCAGAAAGGCTTGATAGGATCCTGCTAATCACTGATGCCATTGACTAGTACCAGAAATAAATTCTACTGCCTCTCAATCTAAATTATACCAGTCAAGCCCTCAGAGGATGGAACACATGTCTACTTTTGTCTGGAGGAAGTGGCAGAGAGCTGATGAGTCAGACAGACCTGAATTCAAGCCCTAGCCCTGATGCTTCGTAGTTCTGTGACCTTGGACAAGTTTCTTAGCCTCTTTTTGTTTCCATGTCCTTATCTTTCAAATGAGGATGATAAGAATGCCTACCTCATAGGGTAATTTTGAGGAAAAGAGATGATGTTCACGTAGTGCTGTGTCTAACATGTGACTGGACTAGGGATCTAATAAATAATAATAAAAAAGATGATGATGATGATGATGATGATGAAGACCACCAATAAGGAAGCCAGACATTGCTGGAGATTGTCACGGAGCCTTCTGTAATAAGAATTAGCACGCCTCCTCTTTTCACATAAACTGCTAATATCCTCTTGAGGGATGAAACACATCCTTTTAGTCAAGCTCTGCAAACACAGCAGCTGCTCACATCAATCCCTGGAGTCCTGTGTCTTTGTCTTTTCTCAGACAAAACCCTCACCGAGTTTGGGGGAATTCGGGTTGGTTGTGTACTAGCAATGTGAGCTATGCTAGCCACTCTCTCGTTCTGACCTCACCTTGGGAGAAACACAGAGCCCAATCTATCACATTGCCTGGTGTTTGGATCTCTCGTCCAAGTGGAGTGCAGCTGGACTTCTTTATACTTCTGTGCATTTGACTTGCAGGATGTGTCTTGTTCACCCACACTGGAGTTTGCACTCAGGCCATCTCATGGGTGAGGTCACTTTGCTGTTATTAGCCAACAGCCGCCCTTCTCCAAATCTGTCTGGTGTTTTTTTGGCTGTAGTGTTAAGTTCCCAGGGCAAGATGTTTTAGACTAAGAAGTACTGTTTGTGTAATGAAGTGATCCTATTCTGGAAATTTGTTCTGGTAGTTGTGTTTTCTTTTTGGTTTTGAGCAAGGGCATTTGTATTTTTGTCAATATTTCGGTTGTGAACAGTACTGGGTTTGTTACAGAGCTTTTGTGTGGTCTTTACACATGAGCATTGGTGATGCTATGACTGAGGCTTGATCTCTCACAAATGATAAGCAAGCAGATTTGAACTGGTTAGAGTCTACACAGGCATTAACTGGTAGGCAATTCAGATGGAGACAAAACAAATAATTTGCTCAATGTCTGTTCTGTCTAGTATTTCGCAAATATTCTTTTCAATATCACTCTCCCAAGGGGCCCTTTGAACTTTCTTCCCCTAAGTGTCCCCTCCCTATGCAACTGTAATACCACAGATATTCTGTATATCCATTTATGTACTATATCCACAGCTGTGTTTTATATGTTACAAAATAGGATTTATTTTGTCCCTCCCATAGCCAGTTTTGCCCCCTTGACTAATGAACCTCACCAACTGATTGAAACACATCTCATGTTTATTTTTTTTTATTATTTTATTTTTTTTAAAGATTTTATTTATTTATTTGAGAGAGAGAGAATGAGAGATAGCATGAGAGGGAAGAGGGTCAGAGGGAGAAGCAGGCTCTCCACTGAGCAGGGAGCCCGACGTGGGACTCGATCCCGGGACTCCAGGATCATGACCTGAGCCGAAGGCAGTCGCTTAACCAACTGAGCCACCCAGGCGCCCCGAAACACATCTCATGTTTAAAAATACAGTTTACTGTGGTGTCATCAATTGACTATCATACTTTATGGTGGGAGAAACTGAATCATTCCTGTTTTTTAACTCTAAAACATATAGCTCAGTGCTATTAAATGCATTTATAATGTGCAACCATCACTACCATCTGTCTCTAGAACTCTTCACCTTGTAAAACCGAAACTCTGTACCCATTAAACAATAAGTCCCATTCCTCCTTTCCTCCAGCCCTGGCAACCACCATTCTACCTTCTGTCTCTATGATTTTGACGATTCTAAGTACCTCATGTGAATGGATCATATAGTAATGGTCTTTTTGTGACTGGCTTATTTCACTTAGCATAATGTCCTCAAGGTTCATCCACGTTGTAGCATGTGCCAAAATCTCCTTCCTTTTTAAGGCTGAGTAATATTCTGTTGTATGTATATACCACATTTTGCTTATCCATTCATCTGTCAGTGGACTCTTGGGTTGCTTCTATGTTTTAGCCATTATAAATAATGCTGCTATGAACATGGGTGTACAAATATCTCTTTGAGACTTGCTTTCAATTCTTTTGGCATATACCCAGAAGTGGAGTTGCTGGATCATATAGTAATTTTATTTTAAATTTTTTGAGGAACCTCCATACTGTTTTCTACAGCAGCTGTACCATTTTTACATTCCCAATAACAGTGCATAAGGATTCCGATTTCCCCACATCCTTGCCAACATTTGTTATTTTCTTTTTGCATGGTAGCCATCCTAATGGGTGTAAGGTAAATACTATATTACCTTTAATAAGGTGCTTAAAACACCTGATGCAGAGCAAGTGCTATATCCATATTTGTCCTGCACTAGAATGTGTTGGTTCAGAAGGAGAAGCTCATCAACTGTCCCTCTTCACTTCTTGTCTCTGGCTTTGTCCTATGTCATAGAGAAAGAGCATATTAATTTTTTTTCTTTAGCATTTATCACTTTTCATCCTGTAATGTAGATACGTATACAGGTCCCCTCCCCCCTCCTGGGTAATATTTTAAGACAGGGAAAATTTTTATATAACAATGATTCCCTACAGTGGCAAGTACTCAATAAATATTTGTACAATGAGCATTTGTGATGTTAATGATTGCTTCATCCACCAGATCATTCCTTCCCACACTCCCCAAAAGTTCCAAATCTACTAATGTGCTACTTGAAGAGGAATGAACTGAGATAAGGCATATATAATTAAGGAAAGGTAATTTGCAAGAAATGATCAGGCCTCTCATGTATTTGCATCAAACCCTCCACAAGCTTAAATGTTGAGCTTTTAAAACATTTTAAAACTTTAATCATTAAAGATTTAACACAAAGACCCTTGTTTGGAGATGCTGTTAAGTGTCCTACCAATTTTTTAAAAATTGGTCTGACATCGAGAAGGGCTAAAGAATGAATGATTCTCAGGTTCCGGACTTGAATAAAGGAATTTGACTTCTCACTTGCCTTCTACGTTCCTATGTACAAGCTGGTATCCTTGAAAGTGGCCACAAGAGGGGAGTATGAACCACAGTCATTTTTCACAAAGGCGTGAACTGATGAATCATTCTTTCTCCAGCTGAATGCGTGCTCAATTCTGAACAACAGTCAATTGAATAATCATATTCCTTCCAGCTGATTGTCAAAGAATGAACGTGGGTTTGCTCTTTATGTATTCACGGAAAATATAACCTTAAACTCTCAGCTGTCCAATCATACCATGATAAACAATGCTGATTAGGATAAAGATTTATGGAAAGGGCCTGAAGGACATGCAGTTCCTCTCCCTTTGTTCCACTAATACCATTTTACCTTTGCATTAAACCAGAACCCAGAGAAAACTGTGTTCTTGGATTACCCTGTTTTGCCCCATTGGGAATTGTTTATAATAAATTGTGATAGGCCTAGGACAACATGCCAAATCACAATTTGATATAATCAGTCAGATGAATGTATGAACTACAAACTGAAACATGCTATGAAGGAAAGGAAGCTTCACAGCATGAAAGGGCATAACAGGAGGACTGGACTTAATTGGGAAGAAGTGCTCTTTGGGTTTTTTTGTTTTTTGTTTTTTTTAAAGATTTTATTTATTTATTTGACAGAGAGAGACACAGCAAGAGAGGGAACACAAGCAGGGGGAGTGGGAGAGGGAGAAGCAGGCTTCCCGCTGAGCAGGGAGCCCGACGCGGGGCTCGATCCCAGGACCCCGGGATCATGACCTGAGCCGAAGGCAGACGCTTAAAGACTGAGCCACCCAGGTGCCCCCAGAAGTGCTCTTTGAACACAAGGATGAATATGTTACCTGAATGACAGGGGTGAGGGCACAGACATTCCTGACCAGAAGGTGACAGCACTGTGCATTCTGGCAACTGGAAGAATTCCTGCAGGGCTAAAGTACAGGTAAAGATGAGGAAGGTACGGGGCAAGGCTTGAGAGGACAGTGAGGTTCTGGTGGCTTTGCCGAGGCTTCTGTTTTACCCTCTATTTCTTGTCTGTTATCCTTTCATAATAAATATATTTTTGCGGATGGGGTATAAATGAAAAGTTATTATTCCAAGTGGCATTACAAGCTGGCTCCATCAAACATTACATGAAAACTCTTCTACACATATATCACCACCAAGGCTCGCCCGCGTCCACAGGTTCTCACTCAGACCGGCATGCTGGCCTACTCTGGGCAAGCCCGTGGACTGGAGAACACAGACTGGCTCTGCTCTCATGGCAACTGGAGGCTCACATTATTCTACCTTCGCAGAACATCCAGATCAAGAGTTAGAGAGTTCTTCTTAGAAGTTAGGTTTATTGACAATTTAGAAATAGTAGCCCTGCCTTCTGGTTCTGTAAATACTACCATCAGTTGACTCTTAAAAACACTTCAGAGGTAAACAGGCCAAGTGAATAAAAAGGCAGTATTTTATAGTTGCTTTTTGATTATAAACCTTCTTTCTGCTAGCTTTGCTGAGGATTAGAATGTGTCGGTAAAAGATTCCTAGAGGAGACCTCTATGGTTAGGCATTCTTGCCTTCATCCTGTAGCCTTTGTTCTCAGTATTAAGTTGAACCAAGGCCTTCATAAGGACAAAACAAAACATACCAATGCTGCTTATCTTTCCTATGTCACTTAATGGCCTATTTCTTTTTTTTTTTAAGATTTTATTTATTTATTTGAGAGAGGGAGAGAGAGAGAGAGAGAGAGCATGAGCAGGGGGGAGGTGTGGAGAGAGAGGGAGAAGTAGACTCCCTGCTGAACAGAGAGCCTGATGCGGGGCTCAATCTCAGGACTCCAGGATCACAATGTGAGTCGAAGGCAGATGCTTAACCGACTGAGCCACCCAGGTGCCCTGAAAAGGCCTTTTTCTGAGCCCTTACTCACTGTAGTAAAATATTTCATTTAGTGAGAGTGGTTACAAGTAGGGTCACTCACTCATTGTGCCTTAACCAGACAGAGCTCCTTCCCAATGCTTCAAAACACACCAGACACACTGCTGCCACAGGACTTTAGCAGTTGCCACTCCCTCTACCTGGAATGTTCTTCTTCCACATAAACCACAAGTCTGACTTGTTCAGCTCCTTCTAGTTTTTGACTGGATGTTACCTTCTCAAGGAAGCTCATCTTGATCATCCTATTTAAAAGTGGTGACCCCCTTGAACTCCTGATTCCTTTTTCCCTATTTAATGGGTTGGCAAACTGTGGCACCCTTTTTGTAAACAAAAGTTTTATTGGAACAAAACCATATTCATTTTTTAATGTCTTGACTGTGGCAAATTCTGCCCTATCACAGCAGAGTTGAGAGACAATGTGACCTGCAAAGGGCATGGTAGGTCTTTAATAACTGCTTGTTGAATGAATGAATGAATGAATGAATGAATGAATATAAAGTGTTCCAGAAAGATTGGACAGTTATGGTCAATATCATTATTTCAATATATCCACAGCTTTTCAAGAGGGGAGGATAAATGTTACACCAGCATATATTCCCAACCTAACATGCAGAAAGTTGTGACTAGTGCAAGACTCCCTCATCTACAGCGGGAAGCATGCTTTTACGGTTTTGTCTCTAAGCCTTATATACCAGCTTACTTCTACTAGAACACCTACACGATCCCAAAATACACACTAGAGGAAAAGGCTTTTTTATAAAAGTAAACATCTTTTGCAGCTCTAAGACATTTGGCTTTTGTTGGGGAAGTACTATTTTCATGTTCAGACAGAAGAATGTCTATTTTTACACTATAGCCAGACAAGACTCAACTATTGAGCCAAATGGTTAGGTGCATTTTCAAACTCTGTCTTTATTTCACTTAAAAGAGGAGGGGAAGGGATAAGTTCACCTCTTGACCAAAGAAATAAAAGATTCAGCCTTCTAGTTCCCTCAGCAGTTGATAAAATTTTTTCGTATAGCTTACATTTCTTGATCACCTTAACAAACACCAATTTAGAGAAAATAGTCTCTTGTCTATGCACAATATTCACATAGTCACTGCAAAGGCATTAAGGTTGGATCCTATGTAACCAGAATTCTGAAATTTATTTTTTACGTCTGTTGGCTTTTTAATTGCTACTTCAGTTGTAGTTTCCAAAGGCACAGACATATCAGCCTCCTTACTGTTTTTAGACAGTTTTTGAGGATGAGCATGAGCTAAGAGTTATGGATGGCACAACTGGATCACCCCATGACAGTCCGCCTCAATTGGGATGATTCTGCATTTAGCAAAACCTGGAGATATTTTTGATTGCCAGGACTGAGAAGGAGCTACAGGCGTCTTAGTGTTACTAAGCATCAGCCAGGGATGCTTCTAAACATTCTGCAATGCCCAGCATAGGTACCCCTGACTTCCAACAAAAATTATCTTGTCCAAAATGTCAGTAGTGCCGAGGATGAGAAACTCTGTCCTATAATATAGTTAACACTTTCCCTTTTCCTTTCTTGTTGCCTTAGTGATGTCATCACATGCAACCCAGAGTTAACAATAGGTGCCTCTTTCCTCCATCACTGGGAGGAGATAATACAATACTATAAATCATTCAAGCACGAAAAACCCTACGGAAGAGAATTATTACTATTTATTACGATTAAATTATGTCCCTAGATTTCACGGCTGTATTGACTCAGGGATGCTTTTTGAAAGTTTAAATATTTTAGAGAATCTAAATCCTCAAATTGTTATTGGAAACTGTGTTTTTTAACTTTATGGAAGTCTTGGGTTCATGGTGACAGAGGGCTGGCATGGTGGTAGGGGCTGCTACATAAATGGAGGACCCAACAGGTAAGCTTGACAGGTCGGAACCTCCTATCTTCGACACAGAGCATCTTCTCACAAGAGTTTATGCAAACTAAAAGAATATGTTTTAAGACGGGATTATATGCATTTATACATAAATGTAGATTTTTATGGCGATAGGATATAGCACAAGGCTTTTCCACTCAGCAAGCTGGAAACACTTTAGATGTAGAAGACTGAGTTGAATAGGCCATTGGTCCTCCCTATTATGTTATTTCTTAGGTTTCCATATGTTTTCTTAAACGAGGAGAAATATTTTGTCTGTATCAATTAAACTGAAGAGAAAATGTAACATTTGCACCCAATTTAACATCCAAAGTCCTTGCACTGGTCTATCAGGTCTAGAGCTATGGCTGCCTTGATCTTGCTAATAACCTCATCTCCTGCTCCTCTCCCCTCACTCACTCACTCTGCTCCAGAACTCTGTCTCTTTGCAGCTCCTCAAATCCTTCAGACACATTCTGAAGGGCCTTTGTACTTGTTCCTTTTTATGCCTGGAATGTTCTTTCCTAGTTTATTCACTTGTTCATTCTCTCCCAAACTCAAGGCTTTGCTCCAATTGATTCTCAGTGAGACCTCTTCTATTGAATATTTCAAACCACACCTTTGCCTTCTCCCCTCAGCTCTCTTGATCCTTCTTCCCTACTCAAGTTTTCTCTGGTTTTACACAGCATTAATAACAAACAAATAGACTAAATGTACTCATTTAAAATATGACCTGTTTATTTTCTGCCTAGCTTTGCTAAAATGTAAGCTTCTCAAGGGCAGGGATTTTTGTCTGTTTTGCTCACCAAAGAATCTCAAGAGCCTAGAACAGTGCCTGGCTCATAGTAGCCATTCCATACGTATTTGTTGAACAAGTGAATGGGTTGGTTAAGCATAAGCAGGGACAGAGAGCTGTATTAGGGCAGGAGTCTCTGTGAGGGATTTACACTTCTCAGGAGGGCAGCTTGTAGACACCACGAAACAAGGACAGAAGGAAGACAAACAGAGATGGTGGAGAAGGAGTGATATGTATTGTGTTTTATAATTCTTTCTAGGGTTGACCTTGCTGGTGGGTATCTGAGGAATAGGAAAATGCTTGGTATAGGTGCTGACAGGCAGCTGTTTCCAGCGGATTTAAGTGACAGAGAGAGAGAGAAAATGTGTGTGTGTGTGTGTGTGTGTGTGTGTGTGTGTGTGTGTGTGTAGGGAAGGCATTACAACAGTATGGCTAAGAAACTTCCTGTCACTCACTTGACCTCTCACACCTTCCACCTCCATACACTCCACCATCATGCTCATACCTGCAGAATGCCATCTGGTTTTTATTTTTATAGTCAGACAAAGATGACAAACTCAAGATGTCTCTGGATATAACCTTAAATACCTCTCAGGGCCACAGTGAGACAAAACAACTTCATTTTTACCAGACACAAGACAAAGATGACTCATCAGACAAAACAAATCTAGTTTTACAAACCCACCTGTTCACTCCTGGGAAGCTGTTTTAACTTGATATTCCAGTGTGCTCCAGCTGAATTAGAAGGCAAAATGGAAAGTTTATTAGGAAACAGTAAGGTCATATTAGTTTATGCTCTCTTCCCCAGTATAAGGATTCTGCTAGTGAGCACAGCTCTTAGCATGAGCTCTGTATTAGTTTGGAGGATAGGAATCAAACTACCTGGATTTAAATCTTGCTCCATTACTTAATGGTTATGATTAAAGGAAAGCTGTCATTTTTTTTAATCCTCAGTTTTCTCATCTGTAAATAGTACCGCGAGATTATTGTAAGGATAATATGAGCTGATATATATATATAAAGTGTTTAGCACAGTACCCCAGGTAAGGGTATCTCAGGCATATTGTATAATACAGGCAGTTAGATTGCCTATGTTAAAATTCTGGCTTTGCCACTCACTTGCCATGCAACTTGGGGCAAGATACTTCATATCACTTTGCTTCAGCTTCATTTTCAAGAGACAAATTACTTACTGCAAAGGACGGTTATGAGAATCCAACAAAATAGTTTAGAGAAATAACTGAGGAAAGTCCTGACACATAGCAAGTGTGCCATCAAAGGCGCCTTATATGCCTCTTCCTTCCCACTGCGGTTTCCGTTACCGCTACTGCTATTACTATTACTGCACCACTGTGGGGCTGCTACTCCGATATGATTGCAACGTGAGAAAGCTGGAAAAACCCACAACATTTTACTTTCAAAGAGGCTCTTGTTTACAATTTTCGAAAACGTTTTCTCTTACCTTCCCATCTGTATTCCCTTGTTCACCACTGAAGTGCCATCATTTATCAATAGATATTGGTGAATGATACCAAGATATTAGAGTAAGGGGATGCACTTCAGATTTTTTTTTTTTAAAGATTTTATTTATTTCTTTATTTGACAGAGAGAGAGACAGCGAGAGAGGGAACACAAGCAGGGGGAGTGGGAGAGGGAGAAGCAGGCTTCCCGCCGAGCAGGGAGCCCGATGTGGGGCTCGATCACAGGACCCTGGGATCATGACCCGAGCCGAAGGCAGACGCTTAACGACTGAGCCACCCAGGCGCCCCTGCACATCAGATTCATGACTCCAGAAGCAGTCATGGAGTTCCTTGGGTTGTAATTTGAACGGCATCTTTAAGTGCAAACGTCCCTGTTTTCCAGTTCATTTCATTTGTACGTGAACTTTGACATACTGAAAATAATGGCCCGGATGAGGAGCTGGCTATAACTGAGGGATAACTGGTCACTCTGGGAGAGGCAGTGAGTTCTCTATGAATATCTATTTTGTCTTTCTTTCTGTAATATTAAAATTCTTGGGTCATAGTGGGGCACTCTGATTTTTAGTTGGAGACTCTTTTTCCCAGATTCACTTGCAGCTAGCTGTGCCCTTATGACTAAGTTCTTGACAACAGAGTGGCAATAGAAGTGATATGTATCACTTCCAGGTTACACCCTTAAAAGAAATGGGCAATACACATTTCTTTTCCTTTCTTTCTTCTCACTACCTGGGATGTACATATGATGGAGAGTGTTGGAGCAGCTGTTTTATTTTTATTTTTTTATTTTATTATGTTTTGTTAATCACCATACATTACATCATTAGTTTTTGATGTAGTGTTCCATGATTCATTATTTGCGTATAACACCCAGGGCTCCATTCAATACATGCCCTCTTCAAGATCCATCACCAGGCTAACCCATCCCCCACCCCCTCCCCTCTAGAACCCTCGGTTTGTTTCTCAGAGTCCATAGTCTCTCATGGTTCATCTCCCCCTCCGATTTCCCCCCCTTCATTTTCCCCTTCCTGCTATCTTTTTTTTTTTTTTTAACATATAATGTATTATTTGTTTCAGAGGTACAGGTCTGTGATTCAACAGTCTTACACAAATCACAGCGCTCACCATAGCACATACCTTCCCCAGTGTCTATCACCCAGCCACCCCATCCCTCCCACCCCCCACCACTCCAGCAACCCTCAGGGTATTATGCTGAGCGAAATAAGTCAATCAGAGAAAGACATGTATTATATGATCTCACTGATATGAGGAATTCTTAATCTCAGGAAACAAACGGAGCAGCTGTTTTAGACAAAGAGATGGAAGATTCTTAATGAGGATGTAGAGATGCCCTACCAACCTTGGATTGTCTATCTCTGGACTTTCACATGAGAGACACTGATAAACTTCTATGTTGTATTAGCTGCTAGACTTTAGGATCTCGTAGCCTGTAACTAATACAGCCAAAATAACTCGAAAAAGTGGCACTCTACTCAACCACAATCATAAAGGAAGACAATGTCAAACAGTTTGAGTGTAATGAAGACATTTACAGAAAGGGAATACCTCAGCCTTTGAGGTAGATCGCTTTAAATCTAAGAGACTACATTAAGTTTTGAACTTCAAAGCATTTCCCAAGCCCTTCTCTCATACTCAGTGCCCTTCTAAAGGTCCAGCTCTAATGATCAGTAGTAACTCACAGTTATGTCTGCAATGGTATCAATTACCAGTGCTCTTTGGGTTTGCAGTGAGGTACTATTTTGTATGGCTAGAATTCAAACAAATACCAATGTTATTATCTACATAGGCTTTATTTAGGGTTTTAATGTATTCAGTCCATGGATTAGAGTGATGCAGACACCAAAGTAAAATTGACCCTAAAATTTAGGATAAAAGATAAGTATATTAAAATGCCAGCAAGAGGTTGATACAATCACATCAGGGAATGACATGCTCAAGATTTGCAAGACTGAATTATTTCCTGTGAGTATGTACTATTTTTATATTTTAAACAAATCTTTAAAAAATTACATGCTAAGGTTGTGATTGTTTGCAAACTTAGAACTATCCTACAATTTGGAGGTAGTTTACTACTCTATGACAGTGAGTTTAAGCATCCTTAGGAAGTCAGTATTTTAATTTATATATATATATGTATATATATACACACACACATATGTATATATTTATTGAAGTATAGTTGACATGCAATGCTACATTAATTTCAGTTGTACAACATAGTGATTTGACAACTCTGTACATTATGCTCTGCTCACCACAAGTGTAGCTACCATCTGTCACCATATTGCACTTTACAACAGCACTCACTATAAGGAAGTCAATATTGTAAAATGTAATAAGTGAAAATTAGTACACTTGGGAATGAGCATGTTAATGGAAATTGAAAGAAGCAGGTTCATGCTCCAGTGTAAAATCCACAGTATGGTAGGTGACGCTTCTGTGGAAGGGACTAAAAGTGGATCTTTTTCTTCAGCACAGTCATGGCCAAAGGATGATTTCATCCTATATACTGCGATTGTGATTCAACCAGGAATATTTAAAGTAAAGGCAGCCTTTCATAAGGCTAGCGTAGCTTTATAAAAATGCCTATGAGAACATCCACATCCTGCGCTTTCCTTCTGTAAACATATGCTCTGAGGGTTGGGCCCCTGAGTAGACCCACCATGCCAGAGGAAATGGGTACCTGATACTGTTACACCTAATATTGTAGCCTGCACAGAAATCTCTTAGAAGCTGGTTTGACATGGCTCAATGCCTATATATCTTTTCATCTCTAGGTCAATAAATAAATGAAAGTTTCTGAATCTTTAGAGCTGGGACCAGATCATTAATCTCATCCACTGAGATTCAGTCTGGAATAGCTATCCTTGAGTTCATACCATCTCTTGTATTTTTATGCTCATTTTATGTTTGGGGAGCACTATTCTAATAATTACACAGTTCTCAGTTTTAAATCGGACCAAGAAAAGAAAGGTAATATTGATCTTAAAAATAAATGATTACCCCACTACACACCAAGTAGCCAAGGGAAAATACTGATAATACTATATGCTGACAAGAATACAGGGAAACTGGATCTTTCATATATTGCTGGCTGAAATACAAAAGTGGACAATTAGTCTAGAAGACGTTTTGCAGTTTCTTATAGAATTAAACATACACTTATCATACAACCTAGCAATTGCACCCTTGGATATTTATCCTAGAAAAAGGAAAACTTATTCTACAAAAATCTGTACACAAATGCTCTTAGCAGCTTCAATTGTAAAAGACCTAACTGGAAACAACCCAAATGTCCTTAAAAAGGTGAATGACTACAGAAATTAAGGTAAGTCTGTACAATGGGATACTCTTTTGAAATACAAAGGAATTATTTACACACACATCAACTTGGATAAAGCTCAAGGCATTATGCTAAGTGAAAAAAGCCAATCCGAAAATAATACCTACAGTATGATTCCATGCATATTATATTCTTGGAAATAGCAAAATGATAGGGATCAGATCAGTGGAGAACAGATGAATGGGGTTAGGGATGGGGGTGGTTGGAAGTAAGACCATAAAGGGGTATCATGAGGGAGTTCAGTGGTGATGAAATCTATACACTGATAACATTTCATAGAACCATACCAAGGGAGTGTATGTGAAAACCAGTGAAATTTGAGTAAAGCCTATAGTCTAGTTAATAGTATTCCTGGTTTTGATAATGTGCTACAGTTAAGCGAGACGTTAGTTTAGGAGAAGCATGGTGAAGTGTTCATAGGACCTCTCTATACTATTTTTGCAACTTCTTGTGAATCTATAATTATTTCAAAATAAAAATTTTTTATTTATTTAATTTTTAAAAAGATTTTATTTATTTATTTGAGAGAGACAATGAGAGAGAGAGAGCACATGAGAGGAGGGAGGGTCAGAGGGAGAAGCAGACTCCCTGCTGAGCAGGGAGCCCGATGTGGGACTCGATCCTGGGACTCCAGGATCATGACCTGAGCCGAAGGCAGTCGCTCAACCAACTGAGCCACCCAGGTGCCCCTCAAAATAAAAAATTTTTAAATAATGATTATATTAACTCACCAACTATTACAGTCTATTTTTAAGTCTATTTTATTTTATGGGAGGTAATGCAAGGAGGGGCGAGAATGCCAAACCACTTTAATCAGAACCGTTCTGCTTTCATCTGTTTATCCCTCTGGGAAGACTTCTTGGATACAGTCTGAAAACCACTTCTAAAAGGTTATAGAGGGACGCCTGGGAGGCTCAGTCGTTAGGCGTCTGCCTTCGGCTCAGGTCATGGTCCCAGGGTCCTGGGATCGAGTACCACATCGGGCTCCCTGCTCAGTGGGAAGCCTGCTTCTCTCTCTCGCACTCCCCCTGCTTGTGTTCCCTCTCTCGCTGTGTCTTTCTCTGTCAAATAAATAAAATCTTTAAAAAAAAGTTAGAGAAATTTTTTGAGACAATAAAAATAAAATCATGGGCAATAATTTAGTTTTTAATCAAGAAAAGCAGGTATGCTTTAGAAGGCCATTTGACTATTATTTATGCTAACAAAGGGTTATAGCTTCCAGGAGGAAGTGATTACAAATAGCCATGTATTTTAGACATGGAACGAGAACTGGTTCGTTATGAAATTACAGACGCTGATGTTAACCATAGCTAACACACCGCTTGTTGCATTGCAGGGAAATGAAATTGTTGGTGGACCTTTCCTAGAAGTCATTTAGAACTAGCAGTTAGCTGGTAGAGCAGTGGTTTTTCGATCTGAGACCCAGTTAGGCAAGAAAAGAACAGCTGCAAAACTACTCAGCTTGGCCTAACACAGGATTTGTTGCCAATATAAACTGCATCTCTAAATATTAAAAAAAATGTTTATTTGCTCCCATGAATTTCTGCCCTCCTGCAGACTGTGGACAGCAGAACAGTTTGAGGTGGCTGTCAGCTGCCTCATGCAGAGTTGTTTCTCGCAGCATCTGTAGAGGCAAAGCTTTCCTGGTAGGACCTGACCAGATGTGGTTTGGACCCTTCACTCTACATGCCCAACACACCTGCCCAGAGCCCCAGTCAGTCTCTTCTCCCAGTGACCGATGCCTGATTATGGCTGTGGCACTCAGACAGGGCCTCTGGGTAATTACAGAGTTGGCCTTGTGCTTGTCTTCCAGGAAATGGCAAATACCACTTGCTGTGGTTTGTCCTGGGCGACTTCACTTGGGGAGCAGGAAACAAATGCCATGTAAGGGCATCCTGCAGCAGCTGTTGCTTTTTGGCAGCTGGAAGGTAGACATGTTCTCTTTCACCATCTCCGCTTCCCCTTCCTAAATCAATTTGAGGCTTGTCATGAAGAAAAATTTGTACGTATACAGTGATCCTCAAAAGGACCTATGCTGGATAGTTGCTCTTGACCTTCCTCTATTTAAAGCAACTCAGAGAATGTTTTTGCAGCTAACTTTTTCAACACTATTATCTTACTGCCAAGTCTCCTGGAAAGTTTTTCAAAGAGTTTCTCTGCTTTCATCATTTGAGAGAATAGTAGCTTTATTAGCTTGCAGCCAAAAATAGATCTAAAAAATGTTAATTAGTTCCCAGAATTAAACTTATCAGCTGCAGAAACTCAACTCTTCTCTGAATTGTTAAATTTGGATGTGTGCTGTGAAACTAGATCAGGAGCAGGTTGTTTGATGGGGCTGGGGATGGGTAGGTCAGATAGGGTCTTCTCAGGTGTCCTCACCATCTGTTGCCCTTGGGTACTTGTCCCATTTTCCTACCATAAGAGAAATTTAATAGGGTATTGTAATGTGGCCATTACAAATAATGAATTAGAGGGGCGCCTGTGTGGCTCAGATGGTTAAGCGTCTGCCTTCGGCTCAGGTCATGATCCCAGGGTCCTGGGATCGAGTCCCGCGTCAGGCTCCCTGCTCCTTGGGAGCCTGCTTCTCCCTCTGCTTCTCTCTCTCTGTCTCTCATGAATAAATAAATAAAATCTTAAAAAAATATGTATTTAAAAAAACAAATAATGAATTAGAGCTAATCCAAACGATTTTCAGCAATTCCCACAAATTATTGTTGAGTGGGGAATATAAGATGCAGAAGAGTGTGATACTATATGGGATACTCAGCATTGGTCTCCTTTGCTTGCAGGTTGTACATTTGGCAGGTGCAATAGTTAAATTAGTGTTGGTGAATGGGAGCATATGTTGGGCACATGCACAGTCTCTCTCCCCAAGACAAAGCTATTTCATCCATTTCCCATTGTGCTAGCAGTGGGTGGCTGCTGGCAGAGGATGAATGATGTCAACTGGCCGAGTCATTTTTGTCTACTCAGTTGTTTGGTGCCCTTTCCATGTGGGTGAGCTTGGCTGGGTGTTACATGTTTTAAAGCTCTTCATACTTTATGCTCATTCTCTACTGTTCAGCTGTATGCCTGTCTCCCAGACTTCCTTTTTCCTGAGATTCCAATCTTTCTCCTTTTAGACCCCTGTAGGGGCTTAACAGTGTTTCTCCCAAATTCATGCCTCCCTGGAACCTCAGACTGTGACCCTATTTGGAGTTAGTATTTTTGTAAATGTAATTAGTTAAAAAGCTTGAGATAAAATCATCCTGGATTTAGGGTAGGCACTAAGCCCAATGACTGAGGCTCTTACAAGAAGAGGGGAGGACACTGACACGTACATGGAGAAGGCAGTGTTGATGATAAAGGCAGAGACTGGAATGAGGAGTCCACAAACCAAGGAATGCCAAGGATTGCTGGTGATCCCTGGATGCTAGGAGAAAGGCTTGGAATGATTCTTCCTTAGAGACCCCAGAAGAACTAACTCTACTGACATCTTGATTTCAGACTTCTGGCTTCCTTGGACTATGAGGGAATAAATTTAAGCTGCCTAATTTGCATGGCAGCTCTAGGAAAAGAGCACATACCCTGACCAGCTGGCCAAGCATTTGCTACTATCTAAGAGTTCATGTATATTCTAACCTTACATCCCTTCTCTCTTCACACAAAATGGATGATTAGGTACCTAGCTTGAAGCTCTACCTATTGTGGTGATTTCCCTTATCATTGTCTTTTAAGGCTACTGCCTAAAACATTTATGATAGCTGATTTCCCTCATAACAAATTTGACATATTAAACTAAAAAGATGGCACATTAAAAGATATTTTTAAGAAAGTGAAAAAATAAATGAAGACAAAATATTTGCAACACCTTGGTAAAGAACTGATAGCAAGAATACATAAAAAACATTTATAAGCTAATAAGACCAGAATAAGATGCCATTTAAAACCCAATCAGTTAACTGAAGAAGTCTAATATCATCAAATATTGGAGAAGATGTGGATATATAGGCTAGCGTATACTTTGTTGGTGGGAGTACAAATTAACTACTTTGGAAAAAAAAATTTGGCATTTTCTTTTAAAATTGGAGATTCATGCACCCTATATTAGTAATTCTACTTACATATGTATAAGCTTAAAGTGAATGCAAATGTATTCTAGAACTAGAATTTAAGTAAAAAGCCCCCAAAGATGAGATATTCCATAATACCCCACACCCCTTTAAAAAAGTTACAACTAAAACTGCCCTATATATATATATATATATGTATGTATATATATATATAAGGTTATTTATTTAATTATTCATTCATTTATTTATTTGACAGAGAGAGACAACAAGAGCAGGAACACAAGCAGAGGGAGTGGGAGAGGGAGAAGCAGGCTCCCTGCCGAGCAGGGAGCCCGATGTGGGGCCTAATCCCAGGAGCTTGGCACCATGACCTGAACTGAAGGCAGACGCTTAATGACTGAGCCACCCAGGTGCCCCTGCCCAATATATTTTTAAGAAATATCTATACTGTGATAAAGCTATCATTCTAAAAAGCGAAGGGAATAATAGTAAAAGTTGCAGGATAGTGGTTTCTACTACTGGAGAGAGGCAGGGTATAAAATGAGGAGGAAAACATAGGCAAATGTTAGAAAGTTTGAACGTTCTCATTTATATACTGGGTGGCATGTATACAAATATTTATTGTTTAATAAACAAATATGTAACTAAGTAAAAAAAAAAAAGGCCAGTTCTGGACCAAGGTTGAGACTGTGTCATAGGCCAAAGATTATGATTAATCAAATTTTAGTATTGGAAACACAACAACTGGACTTCTGATTGTGTGGATACGTTCTTCGTTGAATCAACATTGGAAGCAGGAAAAGCACTGGAGCTGAGACAAGATAAGCTCTAAAGATAAAGGGAAATAAGGCCCAACATGGTCACAAACATGGCCTAAGGAGAGAGGCTTGTGAGAAGTCCCTATGGAGGGGCGCCTGGGTGGCTCAGTCGTTAAGCGTCTGCCTTCGGCTCAGGTCATGATCCCAGGGTCCTGGGATCGAGTCCCACATCGGGCTCCCTGCTTGGCGGGAAGCCTGCTTCTCCCTCTGACCCTCTCCCCTGCTTGTGTTCCTGCTCTCGCTGTCTCTCTCTCTCTGTCAAATAAATAAATAAAATCTTAAAAAAAAAAAAGAAGTCCCTATGGAGGATGGTCCAGGAGCTTGGAAAACAGAGATGTTTAGGGGTCCATTTTAAATTCTTTTCCTGTTCTGAGCTCTGATGTAAGTAATCGCCATTATCCAAAGCTCACAGTAAAAGTCTGCTGCATTGACGAAATAAATAATAATTATAAAGTCTTCTTTCAATCACTCATTCATCACATGCATATTTATTGAGTTCCTACTGCATGTGGTATAGCGCTATGGGTATCACAGCAAACACAACAGACCGAGTCTCTGTCCTCATGAAATCAACATATAATTTTCCAGATGATGATCAATTCTAGGGCAAAAAATGAAGCAGAGTAAAGGAGAGGGAGAGCCAGAAGTGGAGGTGAAATATGCTAGTGTTATTCGGAATGAATGAAGAGAAAGTAAGCACAGAGAGGACCACTCACACAGTGGGGTGAGAATGCAAAGGGCACAGTGAGTGGGCTCTCAGAATTCTGTAGAAGCAGGAATTTGCAGTGACAGATGTCTAGGAGAACAAAAATCTCTTTCAGAGTAAATCGCAGGAACACTGGAAGAGGCTCTGGATTTCCCACTGCAATGTGGAAAGTGGTTTGCAACATTTGGTTTGTAAATTAAAGAAAAAGTTAATTCTAAAGGTTGGAGAACTTGCAACCACTGCCATTATACTTCCAACATTTTAACTATTAAGTTGTTTCTCTACCTTCTTTTGTATCAGTGGTCCTTACTCTAGAGGAGCAGTAGAGGGGAGCATAGGCTTTTGCACTTTGAAAAAGTTTTCCAAGTAATTCTGCCGCCAGATACCCCCCTCCCCCAATCCCTCCTACCTCCATTGGTGAACATTTCTTATATACAACAGTGATTCCTCGCTTGGTTATCCTAGGGTAGCTCAAATAATCTCAGGTTACAAAATTGTAACAAAGTAATAAATAAAATTTTTTTATTGATAACACATTTAATTAAAAAAACCCAACAGAGAATTTGTTTAAAAACAATAGTATTGTTAAATGAAATGTGAGAATCCTCATTGTCTTAACTTGAGAATCACTCTGTTAGAGTCCATTTTAAAAAAATCAGTTTTTGATCTTCTTTAAAAATAGCTCCATTTTTCCTGACATTGTTTCCAATATATTGGAACTGAAACTGGACAAAACAGATAAATGTTGAGTTAACATAAACTCTCTCCTTTGATCTTTCTGTGTGTGTGTGTGTGTGTGTGTGTTTAAATTTACTGAATGCTTACTACGTGTCAGGAATCATATTAAACACATTGTATGTGTCATTTCATTTAATGTTCACAATATCCCCATGAGTTATATTCATTAGTATCTCCACTTACAAATGGGGACACTAAGGCACAGGCTCATGCAGTTAAGTACAGTGCTATTTTATCACCAAGTGGTCTGACTCCTGAGCCCATAGCTTTAATTCCGAACATCACTCAACAGTAGTCAAACTATAACACATAAAATACTTTTTCTCACAGGAATGTGTAGTTCTTATTGACCCATCATTTCTTTTTTTTAAAGATTTTACTTATTTATTTGATGGAGAGAGACACAGCGAGAGAGGAACCACAGGCAGGGGGAGTGGGAGAGGGAGAAGCAGGCTTCTCGCTGAGCAGGGAGCCTGATGCGGGGCTCGATCCCAGGACCCTGGGATCATGACCTGAGCCGAAGGCAGACGCTTAACGAATGAGCCATCCAGGCGCCCCTTGACCCATCATTTTAAACTTTCTTGTTAAAATGCTTTGAAAAACATGCTCCCTTGAATTTTCAAGGTCCTCCAAGTTCATGATTATCAGTCAGCTCATGAATGCTAGAAGAAGAGATGATTATCATTGCTGCCCAAAGTAAGTGCAGCAGGTTCTTAGTGAAAACCCAAGTCCAGGGTTAGTTAATGACTAAATCTAAATGCCACATAGAATATGTCCTTTTATTTTTAGGGCTCCAGGATATAAAGATATCCAGGTACCAGAACATTACAAACTCTCAGTCGGTTTTGCCAGACAGCATAACTTAAGCATTTTATTTTTAGTAGAAAGAACTCAGTCTTTGTGCCCTACAAATGTCATACAGTTTGCTTTCATACCATGTTGTTTCGTCTGTGGCTATTACTTCTTAGGTACACAGATAGAAACTTTTGCTAGCATGGAATGAAACTTTTCCAAATTCCTATTTCCTTTCCTCAGCACATTCCATAGTAAAACAATAATTTAAAAAAATATATATCTCAGTTGCTTTTCCTCTTTCTACAGATATTTTAGTATTTCCAGGATTTGAAAACATGCACACACACACACACACACACACACACACACACACACACACACCTGACAATCCCTATCTCTTTTTTAAAAAAAGTTTTGTGAGCTCATAATTTCTCTATTCTGGATTTTCCCCCTTAAGTCTTGTAACAAAGTTATCCTTAAGGGCATAAGCCAGAGAGGCTGTTTACAATTAGTTAAATCCAGGTCATTCTTTTTTTTTTTTAATCATAAACAGTTTCTAGTATCCCTGACATTAGAACTGGGTCCCCCAAAGCAATGTAGATAATGTAGATTTTGTTTTGTTTTGAAACAAAACAAAAGTTTGACAAACACCACTAACCCTGCGATGCATGCTAACTTAATTCCATTCTGTTAAAACAATGCTAATTGGGGCCCACTAAATTGATTTCACAACCCATAATAAGTGATGACCCATCCTTTAGAAAGCAAGTGCCCCTGGCATTGCAGGACAGTGGTTTTCAAAACCTGGACCACACATCAGAACTATTTGCAGAACTCTGCAGAAGTACAAATGCCCAGGTTTCACATAGATTTTTTAAATCAGAAAAGCCAGGGAGTTAAGAGAGGTTCCTGAAACTTTTTACTTGACAGATTTGGGAATACAGTTGGACTGGGGGAGTGACAAGAATGAGTTCACTTGTCACTGAGAAGTGAGATAAATGAAGTGCAGGGGTAGATCCAGGTTTTGTGGAGCCTGAAGCTTATACAGTTTTGGAGTTCTTTTTAAGAAACATAATACAAATTAGATAAGAAATATTTCTGTAGAATGAGAAAATAAAGCACAACAAATTAAAATTTTTATTTTATTTAGTTTTTAAGTTTTTATTCAAAGTCCAACTAGTTAACATACAGGGTAATATTAGTTTCAGGTGTAGAATTTAGTGATTCGTCACTTCCAGACAACACCCAAGTGCTCATCACAACAAGTGCACTCCTTAATCCCCATTACCTATTCAGCCCATCCTCCCCCACCTCCCCTCTGGTAAGCAACAGTTTGTTGTCTATAGTTAAGAGTCTGTTTCTTGGTTTGCCTCTTTTTTCCCCCTATAATATTCATCTGTTTTGTTTCTTAAATTCCACATATGAGTGAAATCATGTGGTATCTGTCTTTCTCTGACTGACTTATTTCACTCAGCATAATACTCTCTAGTTCCATCCACATCATTGCAAATGGGAAGAGTTCATTCTTTTTTATGGCTGAGTACTATTCCATTGTGTGTGTGTGTGTGTGTGTGTGTGTGTGTGTGTGTGTGTGTACCACATCTTTATCCATTCATCAGTTGATGGACATTTGGGCTCTTTCCATAATTAATAAAATTGATAAACCCTTAGCCAGACTTATCAAAAAGAAAAGAGAAAGGACCCAAGTAAATAAAATCACAAATGACAAAGGAGAAATAACCAACAGCACAGAAATACAATTATAAGAGAATATTATGAAAAATTTTATGCCAAAAAATTGGACAATTTGGAAGAAATGGATAAATACCTAGAAACATATAAATCAAAACTGAAACAGGAAGAAATAGAGAACTTGAACAGACCCAGCAAAGGAAATGAATCAGTAATAAAAAGTCTCCCAGCAGGGGCACCTGGTTGACTCAGTCGGTTAAGTGTCTGCCTTCGGCTCGGGTGGCTTGGGTCATGATCCTGGGTTCCTGGGATCAAGCCCCGCATTGGGGTCCTTGCTCAGCAGGGAGACTGCTCTCCTCTCCCTCTCCCTTTGCACCCCCGCCCCGCTCATGCTCTCTCTCTCAAATAAATAAAATCTTAAAAAAAAAAAGTCCACAGTCAGATGCTTCACGGGGGAATTCTACCAAACATTTAAAGAAGAGGTAATACCTATTCTTCTCAAACTATTCCAAAAATAGAGACAGAAGGAAAACTTTCAAACTCATTCTATGAAGACAGCATTATTACCATGATTTCAAAACCAGACAAAAATTCCACTAAAAAAGAGAACTATAGGCCAATATCCCTGATGAACATGGATGCAAAATTTCTCAACAACATACTAGCAAATCAAATCCAACAGTACATTAGAAGAATCACTCATCATGATCAAGTGGGATTTATTCCTGGGCTGCAAGGGTGGTTCAATATTCCCAAGTCAATCAATGTGATACATCATATCAAGGACTAAAACCATATGATCATTTCAACAGATGCAGAAAAAACATTTGACAAAGTACAACAGCCATTTATGATAAAAACCCTCAACAAAGTAGGGAGAGAGGGAACATACCCTAACATCATAAAAGCTATATATGAAAAACCCACAGCCAGTATCTTCTTCAATGGGGAAAACAGAGCTTTTCCTCTATGGTCAGAAACAAGACAGGGATGTCCACTCTCACCATTGTTATTTAACACAGTACTGGAAGTCCTAGCCTCAGCAATCAGACAACAAAAAGAAATAAAAGGCATCCAAATCGGCAAGGAAGAAGTCAAACTTTCAACATTTGCAGATGACATGATACTCTATATAGAAAACTCAAAAGACTCCAACAAAAAATTGCTAGAACTGACACACAAATTCAGTAAAATCCCTCGATACAAAATCAACATATAGAAATCTGTTGCATTTCTATACACCAATAATGAAACAGCAGAAAGAGAAATCAAGCTATCAATATCATTTACAATTGCACCAAAAACCATAAGATACCTAGGAATAAACCTAACCAAAGAGGTGAAAAACTATAAAACATGGATAAAAGAAATTGAAGACAATGCAAAGAAATGGAAAAACATTCTATGCTCATGGATTGGAAGAAAAAATATTGTTAAAATGTCTATACTACCCAAAGCAATCTACACATTTAATGCAATCCCTATTGAAATACCACCAGCATTTTTTCACAGAGCTAGAACAAACAATCCTAAAATTTGTATGGAACCACAAAAGACCCCAAGTAGCCAAAGCAATCTTGAAAAAGAAAAGCAAAGCAGGAGGCATCACAATTCCAGACTTCAAATTATAGTACAAATTTTAAAAAGCTGCCAAATCTCACGAACATAAATCCATAAAAATATTTTTATTAATTAACTGCCTTACATGACCTCTTTAATACTTTCTACATTATATTTATCAGATTCATACTCTTAGGTTTAGAGAGAATACAATAACTATTTGGCCTTTCCTTCAGTATGTTAATTGAAGCTTATTTTTTATTGATGATAGTTGAGAAAAGCTTCTTCCAGCTTCACAACTTGCTATTAAAAAATGTTAGACTGTTGTCTGTATTAGTTTGCTAGGGCTGCCATAACAAAATACTACAGATTGGGTGGCTTAAACAACAAAAATTTGTTTTCACACAATTCTGGAGGCTAGAAGTCCAAGATAAAGGTGTTAGTAGGTTTGGTTTCTTCTGAGACCTCTCTTCTTGGCTCACACATGGCCTCCTTCTCTCTCTGTGCTCATGTGGTTGCCCCTCTTTGTTGTCTGTGTCCTAATGTCTTCTTAGGAGGGCACCAGTCATACTGAATTAGGGCCCACCTTAATGACTCCATTTTAGTTAAATTACCTTTACAAAGGCCCTATCTCCAAATATAGTCACATTCTGAAGCACTGGTGATAAGAGACTCAATATATGAACTTTGAGGGAAAACAATTTTGTCTGCAACATTGCCAAATTTGGGTAAAAGTCTCTCAGTTTTCTTTCATTTATGAGCTGGAAGATTTCAGTACATTAAATTTTTTCCTGTGCAGTGATTGATTGTCAATACTCTGAATTGGTGACATATTAACTAGTTTGATGTCTATGTCCTCATTATACTGATTTATTGCTCTATCTTTGTGGATGTCAAATCTGCAAAACGAAAATTGAAAACATTTCCCAGTGATTCACATCTCCTTATTTAGATTTTCAAACAATCTGAGCATCTACATATTATTACTATTTGAAATTTATCACTTTCCCTTAATTAATTATTGCTTTTGGGATGTTCTAAAAAAGATTTTACCGTTCCCTTCTCAACATTAATTTCAACTTATTTTATTCTCATCTTTACTGCTTTTGTTTTATAGTCCATTAATTTTTATTGAACTTTAAAGAATTTATTAAATAAGTTTAAATTATAAAAGAGGGTATGCTTTATATAAAACCAAATCAGGAGTTTGCAATTTCTTCCTGTTTTTATTTATTTTTATTTTTTTAAAGATTTTTTCATTTATTTGACAGAGAGAGACAGTGAGAGCAGGAACACAGGGGGAGTGGGAGGGGGAGAAGCAGGCCTCCCGCTGAGCAGGGAGCCCGATGTGGGACTCGATCCCAGGACCCTGGGATCATGACCTGAGCCGAAGGCAGACGCTTAACGACTGAGCCACCCAGGCGCCCAATTCTTCCTGTTTTTAAAAAACTAAACTTTTTGCTAGATTGAAACTGAGCTTTATCAAGTATGACATTTTCACACACAAAAAAAAAAGAAAAAGAAAAAATAATGTATGATGTTTTAATTGTATATGCTGCATCGTTGAATATGTAATCTTGACAGGAGAGAATTTCCATTTTGACAAGATAGAGATAAGAACTGAATTCCCCACTACCATTGTGCATGTCTGATGTTGGAAGCATTTTTACAAACTAAACTCTACCTCCGTACATTTCAACTCTGTTTCTCCTTGACAACCCACATGCTTCCAGTGCCAACTGCAATATGAGAAGCTTATTTCTTAAACTGGCTCTGTCCTGAAGCTTCATGATGCCAGGTTAGTTGGCACGGAAAGTGGTAGGGGTGTTCCTGGAAGCCATTTCTACACTGGGACAACTAGCAATAACTTCACTATATATGGAAACGACTGTGAACCACATAAATATATCCCACTCAACTCAAACTGAATGCATCCTCATTTCACCTTTCACTTTAGACTGGAAAAGTGCCTGCATCAGTGGACATAAGGAGAAGTTGGAGTAGAAAGAGAAGTCTTTACTGCTTGTGGTTAAAATTTCTTACTTTTGCAGATTTTTATAAAATCATACATAAATATGGTCAGGGTTCTGGAAGGAGTAATACTGGTGAGAACTCTGAACCTTAAGCTTCATTGTCCTTGTGGAAATCTAACCCTGGGGAAATGTGCAGGAGCTCTGCTGTCCCCATACCATGAATGTCATTTGAAATTTCCACCTAGTACAGGGCTTGCCTTCAGGTTGGTGCTAGTCCATGTCAAAGGTTTCAATATTATAAAATGAAATGAGGGATGCCTGGGTGGCTCAGTCGGTTAAGTGCCTGCCTTCGGTTCAGGTCATGATCCTAAGGTCCTGGGATCGAGTCCCACATCGGGTTCCTTGCTCAGCAGGGAGCCTGCTTCTCCCTCTGCCTGCTGCTCCCCCTGCTTGTGCTCTCTCTCTCTCTCTGGCAAATAAATAAATAAAATCTATAAAAAAAAATTAAAATGAAATGTAAAGGATAAAGACAGTGTGATATATACCTATCACATAGAGTTGTCAACTGTTCTCTTTTGAGGACTGTCATTTTTTTAATGAGAGTACATCCTTCCTATTTGGTGTTAAAATATCCTTCCTTATTTGAAATATTGATGACAGCAGAGGGTACATTTTAAGTTTGCCAATTTATATCAGTCCCTCTATGTTCTGGCTCTGCTATCATAAATTCCTTCATTTTCAGCATGTATGAACAGGGGGAGAGAAAGAAAATGAAAGATTGCATGGGACAATTGGTGGCCAGGTATAGTATAGAAGAGCATTTACCTGTTTTGCCTACATTGCTTTGATCAGAATTCAGTCCTATGGTCCCACCCTAGATGCTTGAATAGCTGGGAAATGTGTGCATAGGAAGGGAATGCGTTAGTGAACCATAGCATTTTCTGTATCAGACTGTCTTTTCCTGGATTCTAATAAAGTTTTAAGCAGTAGGAGTAAGACACGATCATGTTTTTAGGCCTTTAATCTAACTATGTCATTATCTTTTACCACATAAGATGACAACCTCAATATCTAGCATATTTGTTTTCTATTGTGTAACAAATATTACAAACTTAGTAGCTTAAAATAACACCCAATTATTATCTCACAGTTTCATGGACTTGGCTGGATTCTCTGCTCAGGGTGTTACAAGCAAAAATCAAGGTGTTGGCAGGTATGTACATTTTTCTGGAGGCTCTAAGGAATTATTCACTTCCAAACTCATTCAGGCTGTTGGCAGAAATCAGTTCTTTGAAGCTGTAGGACTGAGGTTCTGACTTCCTTGTCTCGGTGGCTTCCTCCATCTTCAAGCCAATGTACATCTTCAAGCCAATGATACATCAAATACTTCTCATGCTTTAAATCTCTCTGCCACCTCTTCTGCTTTTAAGGTCTCAGTGGTTACCCTGGCTCCACCGAAGTCATCCAAGATAATCTCCCTATTTTAAAGTCAACTGATTCATAATCTCAATCATATGTGCAAAGTCCTTTTTGCCATGTAAGGTAATGTATTTGTGGGTGTAACACCAGGAGGTAAAGGTCATAGGAGCCAACATTTTGCTTAGCACACCAGGAGTATCCTGCAGGTTTAGCCTTCCTTTTCCTTTTATTGATTTTCTAAATACACTAGGCCCCAAGAGACTTCCAGGGCCTTGCCAACCTTGCAGCCTGAAATACCAAATGTCATCAGGCTTTCTCCTTTGTCCAATTACAGGTGTATGCAGAGGTGTGGGCAAGTGGGTATCACTACTTTCTGGCCAGGTATAGAGGGAACTGGTGCTATAAATGAGGGGGCACCAATGAGCTTGATTCTTCCCTATTCTAAAAAGCAAGGACATTGTGCTGTGGAGCTGCTACATTTTCACTTCCACTCTCACTGTTGTCCTTACCCATAGGGCTGTGATATTAACAACAAACAAAACAAAAAGCCCAGGGTCCTGAGGCCCACACCAGCCATGGTTGCACTGGGGCACAGAAAAAAAAAGTCACAGTTTAAAAGGGCCAAGGAACTGTGGGAATGTTCCCTCCCCTTCCACCTTAAAAGCCTAGACCAGAGGAAGGTCTGATTCATGGGAACTTGTGATCTTAGCGAGCCCAGGGTCCACAAGCCTATACCAGCTGCCTTGTGTGCTGAGGCACAAAAAATAAGATGTGGTTTTTGTGTGTGTGTGTTTAATTTTTACTGTTTTATTTTACTTTTTAAAATTTGTCTTGCTTTTATTTTTTTCTTTTTAGTTTTGTTCTTTTCTTTCTTGTGCTCTTTTTCTCTCTTCTTTTTTTCTTCTCCTTTTCCTTTTATTATTTTTCTCTTTTTTATTTTTCCTATTAAAAGCCATAGTTTAAAAGAGTAACTACAGCTGCAGCCTGTCAGCAAGTCACCAAGCACACAGTCTGCATAAGGGTCGCCATACATGAGACCACTCCTTCAATTTGAGGAGAAGTAGCTAGTTTGCTTAATCCATAGAAACAAACACAGAAAACCAAGCAAAATGGGGAGACAGAAAACTACGAACCAAAAGAAAGAATAAGAAAAAAAAACCTCAGTAAAAGAAAGAAATGAAACAGATAAGCAATATGCCTGATAAGGAATTTAAAGTAATGTTCATATAGATAATCACTGGGCTGGAGAAAAGAAAGGAAGAACTCAGTGAGACTTTCAATAAAGAAATAGAAAATATTAAAAAGAACCAATGACAGCTGAAGACTACAATAACTAAAATAAAAAACACTCTGGAGGGAATTAACAGATTAGAGGATGCAAAAGAACATACCAGCGATCTGGAAGACAGGGCAATGGAAAGCACATAGCCTGAACAGCAAAAAGATAAAAGAATTTTTAAGAATAAGGAAAGATTAAGAGATCTCCTGGACAACATCAGGCGAACAAACATTTGCATTATAGGGGTCCCAGAAAAAGAGGAAGAGAAAAAGAGAGATATAGAAAACTTATTTCAAGAAATAATACCTGAAAATTTCCCTAACCTGAGGGAAACACACATCCAAATCCAAGAAGCACAGAGAGTTTAAAATAAGATGAACCCAAGGAAGTCCATATCATGGCACAAAATAATTAAAATGCCAAAGGTTAAAGATAAAGAGAGAATCCTAAAAGCAGCAAGAGAGAAACAAAAGTTTACCTACAAGGGACAACCTATAATCTATAGGAAAACCTATAAAGCTATCAGTTGATTTTTCAGCAGAAATTTTGCAAGCCAGAAGGCAGTGGCATGATATACTTAAAGTGCTGAAAGGAAAAAAACTTACAACCAAGAATATTCTACCCAGTAAGTTTACTATTCAGATTTGAAGGAGAGACAGAGAGTTTCCCAAACAAAAGACAAAGGAGTTTATCACCACTAAACCAGCCTCATAAGAATGTTAAAGAGACTTCTTTAAGTGAAAGGAAATGGCCATAATTATAAGAAAAATATGAATAAAAAGATGTAAAATACGATAACATATGTGTTTGAACTTAAATGACCATCAAATTAATAGGGACTGCTATTTACTTAGGATGTTATATATGAACTTCATGGTAACCACAAACCCAAAACCCATGATAGAGCCACAAAAAATAAAGAAAAGACAAATAAAACACTATAGATACTCACTGATCACAAAGAAAGGGAGCAAGAGAAGAAGAAAGGAACAAAGAGGAGTTACAAAAACAACCAGAAAACAAATTTTAGAAATGGCAATAAGCACAAACTTATCAATAATTACTTTAAGTGTAAATGACTTAAATGCTTTAATCAAAAGACAGAGTGGTGGAATGGATAGAAAAATAAGACCCATCTACATGCTGCCTAAGAAAAGATTCACCTCAGACCTAAAGATGCATACAGACAGAAAGTGAAGGGATGGAAAAATAACTTTTTCACCATGCAAATGGAAGTGAAAAAAAAAAGGCCAGGGTAGCAATACTTATATTACATGAAATACACTTTAAAACAGAGACTGTAACAAGAGCAAAGAAGGGCATTACATAATGATAAAGGGATCAATCTAATAAGAGGATATAACAATTGCAAATATCTACACAACCCAACACTGCAGCACTTAAATACATAAAGCAAATATTAACAGACATAAAGAGAGAAACTGATGGTAATAGAGTAATAGTAGGGAACCTTAACACTCCACTTACATCAAACGATAGATCATCCAGACATTAAATCAGTAAGGAAACAATATCTTTGAATGACACATTGGACCAGACAGACATAACAGATATATGCAGAACATTCCATCCAAAAACAACAGAATGCACATTCTTTTCAAGTGCACATGGAACATTCTCCAGAATAGATCACACATTAGGCTATGAAACAAGCCTCAATAAATTTAAGAAGATTAAAATCATACCATGAATCTTTTCCAACCACAATGGTATGAAGCTACAAATAAATCACAGAAAAAACCTGGAAAAAACACAAACACATGGAGACTAAATAACATGATACTAAATAACCAATGGATCAATGAAGCAATCAAAGAAGAAATAAAAAAAAATACACGGAAACAGGGGCGCCTGGGTGGCTCAGATGGTTAAGCGTCTGCCTTCGGCTGAGGTCATGATCCCAGGGTCCTCGGATTGAGCCCCACATCAGGCTCCTGGCTCAGCGGGGAGCCTGCTTCTCCCTCTCCCCCTGCTCACGCTCTCTCTCTGTATCTCTGTGTCTCAAATGAATAAATAAAATCTTAAAAAAAAATACATGGAGACAAATGAAGATGAAAACATGATAGTCCAAAATCCCTGGGACATAGCAACAGGAATTCTAAGAGGGAAGAATATAACAATACAGGCCTACCTCAAGAAACAAGAAAAAACTCAAACAATCTAACCTTATGCCTAAAATAACTAGAAAAAGAAGAACAAAGCCCAAGGTGAGTAGAAGAAAGGAAATAATAAAGGTCAGAGCAGAAATAAATGATGCAGAGACTAAAAAAAAAAAAAATCAATGACTAATGATGTACTGTATGGTGACTAACATAACATAATAAAAAAAAATCAATGAAACCAAGAGCTGGTTCTTTGAAAAGATAAATGAAATTGACAAATCATTCGACAGACTCATCAAGATAAAAAGGGAAAGGACCCAAATAAACAAAATCATAAATGAGAGAGGAGAAGTAAAAACTGATACCATAGAAATACAAAGGATTATGAGAGAATACAATGAAAAATTATAGGTCAACAAACTGGACGACCTAGAAGAAATGGACAAATTCCTAGAAACATACAATCTTCCAAAACTGAACCAGGAAGAAATAGAAACTATGAATAGACTGATAACAAGTAATGAAATTGAATTGGTAACAAAAAAACTACCAAAAAATAAAAGTCTAGGGCCATATGGATTCACAAGTGAATTCCACTATACTTTTAAAAAAGCGTTAACCTATTCTCCTCAAATTATTCCAAAAAATAGAAGTGAAAGGAAAACTACCAAACATCTTCTATGAGGCCAGCATTACCCTGACACCAAAACCAGATAAAGACACCACACACACACACACACACACACACACAGGCGCACACACACACACACACACACATACACCTACAGCCAATATCCTTGATAAACATAGATGCCAAAATCCTCAACAAAATATTAGCAAACCACACTTCAAAGATACATCAAAAAGATCATTCACTATGATCAAGTGGGATTTATTCCTGGGATGTAAATGTGGTTCAATATTCACAAATCAATGTCATACACCACATCAACAAAATGAAGGATAAAGATAATATGACAAAGTCAATAGATGCAGAAAAAGCATTTCACAAGAGTCAACATCCATTCATGATAAAAACTTTCAACAAAATGGGGTTAGGGGGCACCTGGGTGGCTCAGTTGTTTAGCGTCTACCTTTGGCTCAGGTCATGATTCCGGGGTCCTGGGATTGAGCCCCGCATCGGGCTCCCTGCTCAGTGGGAGACCTGTTTCTCCCTCTCCCACTCCCCCTGCTTGTGTTCCCTCTCTCACTGGTGTCTCTCTCTGTCAAATAAATAAATAAAATCTTTAAAAAAACTCCAAAAAACCAAAATGGGGTTAGGAGGAACATACCTATAGGCCATATATGAAAAACCCACAGCTAACATCATCCTCAATGGTAAAAACCTGAGAGCCTTCCCTCTAAGGTCAGGAAAAAGACAAGGATGTCCACTCTTGCCACTTTTATTCAACATAATACTAGAAGCCCTAGCCACAACAATCAGACAAGAAAAAGAAATAAGAGGCATCCATATTGGTAAAGAAGTTAGATTATTAGTCACTCTTCCCAGAAAACATAACACTATACATACAAAATCCTAAAAATTCCACCAAAAAACTACTAGAAATAATAAATTCAGTAAAGTGGCAAGATACAAAATGAATACCAAAAAATCAGTAGCGTTTCTATACACTAACAATGAAGTTGCAGAAAGAGAAATTAAAACAACACCATTTACCACTGCACCAAAAAGAATAAAATACATAGGAATAAACTTAACCAAAGAGTTGTAACACTTGTACACTGACAACTATAAAACACTGATGAAAGAAATTGAAGATGACACATACAAATGGAAAGATATTCCACGCTTATGGATTGGAAGGATTATTATTGTCAAAATGTCCATATTACTCAAAGGAATCTATAGATTCAGTGCAGTATTTATCAAAATACCAACAGCATTTTTTCACAAAGCTAGAACAGATAATACTAAAATTTGTATGGAACTATAAAGACCCTGAATAGACAAAGCAATCCTGAGAAAGAAGAACAAAGCTGGAGGTATCACAATTCTAGATTTCAAGATATACTACAAAGCTGTAGTAATCAAAACAGTATGGCACTGGCACAAAAACAGCCACCTAGATCACAGAACAGGATAGAGACGCCACATTTATATGGGCAATTAATCTATGACAAAGGAACCGTTGTGCAGTGTTGGTGGGAATATTAATTGGTATGGCTACTGTGAAAAACAGTACAGAGTTTCCTCAGAAAAGTAAAAATAGAAACACTATATGATCCAATAATTCTACTATTGGGTATTGACCCAGGAAAAATGGAAACACTAATTCAAAATAATACATGCACCCCTGTTTAATGTAGTATTATTTATAATATCTAAGCTATGGAAGCAATGTAAGTGTCCATCAGTAAACAAATGGATAAGGAAAATGTGGTATATATATACACAATGGAATATTACTCAGCCACAAGAAAGGATGAGATTGTGCCATTTGAGACAACATGGAGATGAACCTAGAGGGTATTATGCTAAGTGAAATAAGTCAGACTGAGAAAGACAAATGCCATATGATGTATGGCATTTGTCAAGTATAAATGGAATATAAAAAAACGAATAAACAAAAAGTAGAATCAGAACTATAGATAGAACAAAGTAATGGTTGCAAGAGGAGAGGGGGCTGAGGGGTTGGGCAAAATGGGTAAAGGGTAGAGGGAGATATAGGCCTCCAGTTATGGACTTAGTAAGTCACAGGAATAACAAGCAGAGTATAAGGAATATAGTCAATGATATTATAATAGTGATGTAATGGGATAGACAATAGCTCTATCTGTGGTGAACATAGCATAATGTATAAACTTGTCAAATCACTAAGTTGTATAGCTGAAACTAATGTAACATTGTGTGTCAATTATATTCAAATAAATAAATAAATACACATTAAAAAATAGACATCATATAATGTGGTCAATGTGTGTTATAAAGCTATCAGCATCCAGAGAAATAGTAGGTTCATATCATGTATTTTGACAGTAGTTTTTCTTGTTATGTCTGAACTCCAGAATTAAAAGGGCCTTTTTTGTGTTTCATGCCACAAGTTTTTATGTTTTAAGGTGGCATCACATAAACTGTTCCCCATAGAAATAGTATTTTCATAGAAAAACAGTGTTTTCAAAGACAGATAATTATAATTTTTGCATTGTCTTTCAAAACTAGACACACCATTTGACTCAAAGTTAGAGATTTATGTCAAGAGGTAATCACACAAAACTAAATCTAACCTGCTGTTACTTTCTGTAGCAGGGAGTAAGTAGCTATGAACTACTGATCATTTCAGTAGAAAAACATTTGTTAAAATAGTGTGACTGGCAACTGGCTGAGTTTTTTGCTTTTCATCCAATTGTCTTAAGAGTCTATCAATATAATGAAGATACTTTTTAAATTTTAAATAATTTATTATGAAAGAACCCCAATCTTATGCGACAGTTGCCAGAACAGATAAAAGAACTACAATAGCTATTTCTCCTATATTCTTCAAATGTTTCTATTTTACTGCATAATATTACTGTATAATGTTTGCTGCATCACTCATATTCCATTATCATTAATCTATTTCCAAACATTTGGAGAGTAAGTTGCAGAAATGATATTCCATCACCTCTAGATACTCTGGTGTGTATTTCCTAAAATTAATGACACTCATATATAAAAATAGCCCACCACTCTACACTTAGACATGTCAACATTGGTACAACACAATTGTCTAATTGAAAAACCCCATTCAAATTCTGCCAAATGTCTCTTTTTCCTTTTTGTTTCCAGATCTTCCTCAGGAAAATGAGTTACATTTAGCTGTCTTGTCTTCGATTTGTTTCTACTTTTTATTTCCCTTTCATGTGCTTGACAGTTTTAGAGCAGAAGTCTTGCATTTATAGGATGATCTTAAATGGGGTCCATGTGATGTGTTTTCATGACAGACTCAGGCCACACATTGTTGGCAGGGGTACCACTGACATGACTTTGTGCTCTTCTCAGTGCCTCACATCCAGGGGACATGGTGTTAATTCATCCTACTGCTGGTGGTGGTAATATTGACTACCTGTCATGTTGCTCTCTACCAGATCTGTCCACCTTAACGTCATCATTTTCTCCTTTGCAACTGATTAGTATTTGGAGTATATAAGCAGGGAATTATTCTGATATTTTGCTAATATCTCGTACCTCATCCAACCTCTGTCCACCAGTTTCAGTATCCATTAATAGTTTCTGTTTCAATCAACCTTCTTCTTCTTCTTCTTTTTTTAAAGATTTTATTTATTTGTTTTGACAGAGAGAGACACAGCGAGAGAGGGAACACAAGCAGGGGGAGTGGAAGAGGGAGAAGCAGGCTCTCTGCTGAGCAGGGAGCCCGATGCGGGGCTCAATCCCAGGACTCTGGGCCCATGACCTGAGCAGAAGGCAGATGCTTAACGACTGAGCCACCCAGGTGTGCCTCAACCTTCTTTATAATGGTTGCAAAAATGGTTATTCTCTATTTTTTACATTTAATAGTTGACATTTTTAAAGAAAAATCTTTCTCTTCTACTCTATTCCATTATTCTGTATGGACCATGGATTCCTATTTTACTATTTTTTGTAATCAATCACTAGTATTATTTATTTTGATGTTCAAATTGTCCCTCTATTGGCCAGTTGGGGTCCCTTCAGCCTGGCTTTGTGCTCCTTTGACATGTCCTCAGCATTCTTGGGAGTATTTACGTACTTTCTGATATAAAAAGATATTTCAGGCTCATCTTGTATTTTATTTGCCTCAGTCTTAGTGTCAGCCACTTTTCCAAAGTGCTCTGATTCCTTTCAGAGGAGAATGGTATTTAGAAACCAAAATACCAGTGTGTGTGGTGTACTCACTACTAGTGGAGCATCATTGCTTCTAGGCTTTCTTAGTAGATGGAACTAGGTATATAAGTGGGCATATAAATACACATATATACATCCATAATTATTTCTATTTCCATGCATATATATGTGTTTTAAAACCACGAATTCACATTGTTACCTCTGATACTAATTTCCCATCTCAAGGTTCTTCCTAGCATCTTCCCCTGCTTATGGTTTAAATACCTTTTCTGGCACTACGAAGCATGGCTCTCATTTTCCCCAACTTGTCTACTCAATGTAACCAGTTCCCAACTAAACCAGTCACTTCCTCCTTTTGCTACCTTAGACTCCCTACTCCCTATTGTCCCATGACCTTGGCCAATACACCTGCTGGTCTGTGCCTCCCCATGGTACCCCAAACCTTTTGTTGCTGCACTAACACCTTCAGCCATCTTGCTGATTCTCCACACTGGGAAAGGGAAAGGGAAGCCGTGAGATACTACCTTTTAAATTTCATTTAACAGGGGTGCCTGGGTGGCTCAGTTGGTTAAGCATCCAATCTCAATTTTGGCTCAGGTCAAGATCTCAGGGTTGTGAGATGGAGTCCCATGCTGGGCTCTGCACTGAGCATGGAGTCTGCTTAAGATTCTCTCTCTTCCTCTCCCTCTGTTCCTCTCCCCCACTTGCACTCTCTAAAAAACAAAAAATTCATTTATAATACTTTCAGTTTTACATGGTACCAGTCTGGCCAAATCCCATTCAATTTCCACTGATTAAAGTTCAATATTTTTCAGTTAGAGTCCAGGATATTTTGAACAAATATACATGCTTCATATTGTTGCTAATGATGGTTATGGTTAATCACAAATAATATTTTGGAATAAAAGTCCTAATTGACACTTTATTTATTTATGAAAAACCTTGATTAAGGAGAAAAAAACTGAGGGGACATACAAAAATACATACAATGAAGATGTTGGAAATAGGTGATGAAAGAAAGTAAAAACAAGAATAGGACCATAAGCCAAAAAATGAGAGTGACAAAGTGTTTCACAGACTTCTTTAGACTAAGCCAGAAATGTGATTCTAGGACTCTGTCAAGTGTCTGGATCTTGATCCCACTATTCAATAGATCAGGTTCTGGGCAAAGCACTTAACCTCCCTGAGCCTCAGTTTTCTCTTTTGTGAAGTAAGGATACCAATATATTACCTCATTGAATTGTTGTGAGAATTAAATAAATTAAAGCTCTTAGTGCTTAGCATGTGTTAAATCCTCAAAAAGTCTAGCTATTGTTATTAGTTGAGGTAGGGTTACATTCTCCGGTTTATACAATCCAGAGCCCTGAAAATTTTTTTTAAGATTTTATTTATTTGAGACAGAGAGAGAGAGAGAGAGAGAGAGAGCGAGCACCAGTGGGGGGAGGGGCAGAGGGAGACGGACAAGCAGACTCTCCTCTGAGCTGAGAGCCTGATGTGGGGCTCAATCCCAGGACCCCAAGATCATGACCTTTAGTATGATCTGAACTGATCTGAACTGAACTGAACTGAGTTCATGACCTGAACTGAAGACAGACGTTTAACCAACTGAGCCACCCAGGCAGCCCCAGAGGCCTGGAAATTTAACATCCTTCTCAGACTTTCTCAGTATCACTTCCTCAACCAGAGAATAGGTACTTGGTCATAGTTATTTCTAAATTGAGGCTTCTGTCCTCAATTTTGAAGTGTAGCTATTGTGCATTATTGATTAAAGATCTATACTGTTTAGTTATCAAGTAAAAGGGGCAAAGGTAAAACAATTCTTAAGAAATTGAGGATCTAGAAAATTCTCTTATCTATGTCAGCAGATATAGCAGAAAGCCTCTTTTCTCAGAAAAGAATCTATGCATATGCATAAATGTCTGCACAAAAACTTGAAGGAGACCTCAGAGTCCCATGTCCAAATGTGACAAATCCACACAAGAGAGTGTCTGAAGGATATTTATACCAACTGTCTATCTCATCTGTGAAAGAAACAATGGCTCAGAGTCTGAGGAGAAGAACATCTGAATGAAGGCCTGCTTGGATTTTCTACAGGATGTGTCCCAAGCAGCTGAATGAAGTGACATATTGGGTAGGGTCTCTTGGTATCATTCACTTGCACTCTGGATGATGTCTATCAGAATTCTGTTTCACCTTTTCATCTAGACAATAACTAATCAAGAAATCTGGTTATACCTTAAAACTGCTCTTATTTCATTATACAATATTGAACACATAATACACATAATATATGCAGAAAAGTTTGTTTTCTTATTTTTAGGAAGCTATTTTTTTAAAAAAAGATTTATTTATTTTAGAAAGGGAGAGAGAGAGAGAGAGAGAGAGCATGAGCCGGGGGAGGGGCAGAGGGAGAGGGAGAGAAGCAGACTCCCCACTGAATGTGGAGCCAGACACAGGGCTTGATCTCAAGATCCTGAGATCATGACCTGAGTGGAAACCAAGAGTTGGATGCTCAACTGACTGAGCCATTCAGGTGCTCCTTATGAAGCTATTTTTTGTGATTAAAACATGTAATTCAAACATGAAGTTTACAAAATTATTTATGAAGAATATTCTTTTCTATTTTGTAGTATGCTTGTTTAAAAATTTTTGATTTGCCAGCATCAGTGCAAATCAGAATTATTTTAGAAATGCGATTTTATGTTGTGCTGATTAAGTCAAACTGTACACTGTGATCTTGTGTCCTTTTACTATCTTTATCCTCTGACATGATTTAAATACTAACGAAATATAGCCTTGCTGAAAACAGCATCAACATTTCTGAATAATGAATCAATTCTGTCCTGATTTGCAACTTGGGCATGTTGGTGACATTAATTATCATATATCTTCAAACTCTGAAGATGACTGTGGTATAGCTTCCTGCCTTTTCAAACATAGCAGCCATCAATTTAGACAAAATACAGACATAATTATGGCCCTAAAAACCAGAAAGGATGCTAAATTTCCCTTACGACTGAGCACTTGGACAATATTCCAAGTGAAGACCTAGGCCTACCAAACTTAAATAGTTTTCTCTTGTGGGGGCTGATCCTTGCCCCATTCTGTCTCCCACAGAGAACACATCCTTTGACATCATCCTCTGACATCAGAGGGTATTTTATAGCAAAAGATCCAAGCATTAGCTTAGCTTGTGTAAACTAAGACCTTCCTTGACTACATGTTATCACTGAGATATTGATTTATGTTTTCTAAATTTGACACTGTTTTAATTTTAAATGGGAGTAATTTACTTTGCAATGTTCTTTGATATAGTATAGTCTCTTCTAAACATTTTGTGCTTGTGAGGTCAATTTGCTATAATTTTCCCTGTCCAGTGATTTGGTGCCTGCATCTATTCTTTTTCTGCCAACCTTCTCCTGTTACCACCCCCACACCAAAACAGAAGAGGCCTGCAGTCCCAGTAGAGATAGACAACTCACTAATGCTCCAAAGGTGGTACCAGGAGTAGCAGCAGGAGGGGTGCCTGGGTGTCTCAGTCAGTTAAGTGTCCAACTTTTGATTTCAGCTTGGGTCCTGATATCAGAGTTATGAGATAGAGCCCACCTCAGGCTCTATGGGCATGGAGCCTGCCTGAGATTCTCTCTCCCTTTCCCTCTGCCTTGTCCTTCCCCTCCTTCCCACAGCTCTCTCTCTCTCTTGAAAAAAAAAAGGAGCAGCAGTAGGAGGCAGGGGTTGAAAGAAGAGTATGGAATCAGCAGACTGGAAAATACTACCGTGTGGTTTCACTCAGCAGTTTCACTCATCTACCATGTGAGTCATAGGAGAACTAGGCTCTAGGATATTTAGGTGTAATTATCTTTTCTGTAGAGAAAGGGAAAAATATTATATCCACAATAATAACTAATGCACTTATAGTTCTTTTCTGTTTACAAAGTATTTTCACAAGCATAATTTTGTTTGATTCTTACAATAACCTTGTGAGGTAGGCATAAAAGGTATTATTATATTCATCTCTTTGCCAATGATATGACGGGAGTTCAGGAAAGTTAAATAAGTTAGCATCAGATCTCATATGTACAGAGCTCAGTTCCATAAGACTGCTCCCATTTCAGATGCCAATTGCAAGATCCACACCTCCCACACTTCTGGCTGACTGGCTATAAATCAGGGGTTCCCATGATCTCCACAGGTTTGATAATTTGCTAGAACTGTTCACAGAACTTCAGGAAGGCACGTTACTGGTTTATTATGAAGGATACAACATAGTAATGGAAAAGACGTGTAGGAGAAGGTATGGAGGGGAGGGATGCTGGAGCTTCCATGTCCTCTCTGGGTACACCATCCTCCCAGTACCTTAATTTATTCATTGACCTGGAATGTCTTTGAACCCTGTCATTTATTGCTATTTATGGAGGTTCCATCGTGTAGGCATTATTAATTAAATCATTGGCCATTGGTTATTGAATCACTCTCCAGCCCCTCTCCCCTTCTTAGAGGTCAGGGGATAAGAATCGCTTATAATAAACTAGTAAATAAAGTGCCTTCCTAAATTTCTGTGAACAATTCTAGCAAATTACCAAACCTGAGGAGGAGGTCATGGGAAAGAATATAAGAACACTAATTCAAAGGGATATATGCACTCCTATGTTTATAAAAGAATTGTTTACAATAGCCAAGATATGGAAGCAGCCCAAGTGTCCATCAATTGATGAATGGATAAAGAAGATGTGGTATAATATAACAGCATATTATTCAGCCAGGGGAAAAAAAAAAAGAAATCTTCCCATATGCAATGACACAGGTGGAGCTACAGAGTATAATGCTAAGTGAAATAAGTCATTCAGAAAAAGACAAATGCCATGATTTCACTGGTATGTGGAATTTAAGGAACAAAACAAATGAGGAAAGGGAAAAATATAAGAGAGAGAGATACACACAAATCAAGAAGCAGACTCTTAATTATAGAGAACAAATTGATGGTTACCAGAGGGGAGGTGGACAGGGGATGTGTGAAAGAGGTGATGGGGACTAAGGGGGTGCACAGGTCGTGATGAACACCCGGTGATGTATGGAACTGTTCAATCACTATATTGTACACCTGAAACAAATGTAACACTGTATGTTAACTAACTGGAATTAAAATAAAAACTTAAAAAAAAAGTGTGTTCCAACCCTCTAATCATGCTTTGGTCTTTCTGGTGACCAGCACCCATCCTGAAGGTATCTAGGAGCCCCAGCCATCAGACATCTCATTAGCATGCAAAAGGCACTCTTGTCCCTCTGGAGATACCAAAGGTTTTAGGAGCTGTGTGCCAGGAAACAAGGACAGATACCAAATGTGCATTTCTTATTATCACAGGTATAAAAGATTTCTCTATTATCTCTTATGACTGCATGTGAATCTACAATTATATACAAGTGAAAAGTTTAAAAAAATCCATTTGTCACTTGGGATTTTTAATACATTTCAATGAGAATCACTGATATAAGGCTTTTCAGAGGGAGGGAAGATGGCAGAAGAGTAGGGGACCTGTTTCATCTGGTCCCTTGAAGTCAGCTAGATATCTATCAAATCATTCTGAACACCTGTGAATTCAACCTGAGATTTAAGAAAAGAATTGCTGCAATTCTCCAAATAGAAAAATTACGGCTTTTTGCAAGGTGGGAGGTGTGGAGACATGAATCTGAGGTGATATATGGGAAGATAAATCACGGGGTGGGGGGAGGGGGCCTCCGTCAGCTGGCTATCGGAAAGTCATATAGCAGTGGAGCACAAAATTGGAACTTTTAGAAGTCTGCTCCTGTGAGGGACAGCCCTGCCTGAAAGGTGCTCAGGTGCTGAAGTGGGGCAGAATCCTAGATGGGACAGTGTGGTCTCAGGATCCCCAGGATCACAGAAAGAACAGGGGTGCCTGAGTGTGGCAGAGTTCCCAAGCATTCCATTGGGGAAGCCAACTGTAAGTAGTGAGCCCAGGAGTGGCCTCTCAGCTAGGTGTTGCCATAAACTGCAAACCGTGGCAGGATCTGGCCACTGCTCTCCAAGTAGAGGTCCAGCAAGCAACAACTGCTGTGATATCCAGCTCCTTCTCCCATGAGGAGCAGTGTGGGTGCTTGCAGGATCAGGCAAACACACCCTGAGCAGGGGCCCAGTGAGCCTTGAGGATGTGGTGGGAACACCCTTCCTTCCCCTGGGAGGATTGGCTCGGGTGTGCACTGCAGGAGTCTGCAGAGTGTGGTACACACAAAAGGGATTGACTACCTGTCTCTGAGGGTGCACTGAAGAGTGGGGGCCACGACTGTTCAGCTCTGGAGCTGGAGATCAGGGCACCGCCATTTTTTACCTTTATTTTTTCATCCTCTTAAGCAACGCAAAAAGCCTTCAGGGAACAAAAACCACATCGAGCAACCAGAAGCACCTTACACTGAGCCTGGGCCTCTGGCAAGGGGTGGTGCAACTCTGCCCAGGCAAAGACACCTGAGACTCAGTGCAGTAGGCCCCTCCCCCAGAAGACCAGCAGGATCCCAAGTGAATAACAAGTTTATAGAGCACTCAGAACTGAAAAACTCCTGGACTAGGGGAAAACAGTATGTAGAATTAGAGGTTTTTTTCACATGAGTCTTTAGTCTTTCAGTTTAAAATTTTCTTTTTCTTTTTTCTTTGTTTTCCCTGTCAACTAGTTTATCAACTCTTTATTTTTAAGTCTTTTTTTAATTTTCATTTTTACATTTAGATTTTATAAATATATTTCATTTCTGGCTTCCTTTCACTGTATTCAATTTATATCTATATCCACAACTATATCTATATCTATATATATCTATATAAGTAAGTTTTTCTTTCTTCACAATTTTGGGATTTAGTGTTTTCTAACAGACCAAAACACACCCAGGACCAAGTGGATCACCCTGTTTTGTCCATCTATGAGATTATATTCTCTCTCTTTCCCTTTTTGTTTTTTCTTTTTCTTTTCTTTTTTGGTTTCTGACCTCTTCAGATTTGTATAGTGTGTATTTCGCTTGGGTCCTTGTTGATATTTTTGTTCTCTTGTTCATCCATTCTTCTCTGGGCAAAATGACTAGACAGAAGAATTCACAACAAAAGAAAGAACCAAAGGTAATACTCTTTGCCGCAGATCTAATTGCTATGGATAGAAGTATAATGTCAGAGCTAGAATTCAGGATAATGATTATAAAGTTACTAGCTGGGCTTGAAAATAGCATAAAAGACACTAGAGAATCTCTTAGTGCAGAAATAAAATCTAATCAGTCCAAAGTTAAAAATGCTTTAAACTGAGATGCAGTCTAAAATGGATCAGCTAGGGTAAATTAGGCAGAAGAGAGTCAATGATAGAGAAGACAAGATGATGGAAAGGAAGGAAGCTGAGGAAAAGAGCAAAAAACAACTAATGGACCATGAGGGGAGGCTTTGAGAAATCAGTGATATCATAAAGTGAAACAATATTGGAATTATTGGGGTCCTAGAGGATAAAGAAAAGAGAGATGGAAGAAGAATCATAGCTGAGAACTTCCCTAATCTGGGGAAGGAAACAGACAGCCCAGGAGGTAGAGAGAAGCCCCCTCAAAATCAATAAAAATAGATCAACATCCCAACATATAATAGTGAAGCTTGCAAATTTCAGAGATAAAGAGAAAATCCTGAAAGCGGCACGAGACAAGAACTCCTTAACCTACAAGGGTAGGAACATTAGACTGCCAGCAGACCTACCCACAGAGACCTGGCAGGCCAGAAAGGACTGGCAGGGTATATTCATGGTACTAAATGAGAAAAACATGCAGCCAAGAATACTTTATTCAGCAAGGCTGTCATTCAGAATGGAAGGAGAGATACAGAGCTTCCAGGACAAACAGAAACTAAAAGAATTTGTGATCACTAAACCAGTCCTGCAAGAAATAATAAAGGGGATCATGAAAGCAAAGAGAGAACCTAAAAAGTAACACAGAACAGGAGGAAACAGGGACAATATACAGAAACAGGGACTTTACAGGTAATACAATGGCACTAAATTCATATCTTTCAATAGTTACTCTGAATGTAAATGGGCTAAATGCTCTAATCAAAAGACACAGGGTATCAGACTAGATAAAAAAGCAAGACCCATCCATATGCTGTCTATAAGAGACTGATTTTAGACCCAAAGATATCTCCAGATTGAAAGTGAGGGGGTAGAAAACCATTTATCGTGCTAATGGACATCAAAAGATAGCTGGGGTAGCAATCTTTATATCAGACAAATTCTATTTTATTTATTTATTTATTTATTATTTTAAAAAATATTTTATTCATTTATTTGACAGAGAGAGACACAGTGAGAGAGGGAACACAGGCAGGGGGAGTGGAAGAGGGAGAAACAGGCCTCCCACTGAGCAGGGAGCCCGATGGAGGGCTCAATCCCAGGACCCCGGGATTATGACCTGAGCTGAAGGCAGACACTTAACAACTGAGCCACCCAGGCACCCTGACAAATTAGATTTTAAACCACAGACTGTAGTAATGGATGAAGAGGGACACTATATCATACTTACAGGGTCTATCCAACAAGAGGATCTAACAATTGTAAATATTTATGCTTCCTACTTGGGAGCAGCCAAATATAGAAACCAATTAATAACAAAATTAAAGAAACACATGATAATACTACAATAATAGTAGGGGACTTTAACACCCCACTCACAGCAAAGGACAGATCATCTAAGCAGAAGATCAACAAGGAAACAAGAGGTCTGAGTGACACATTGGGCCAGACGGACTTCACAGATATAGACAGAGCAACCCATCCTAAAGCAAGAGAATACACATTCTTCTCGAGTGCACATGGAACATTTTCCAGAATAGATCACATACTGGGTCACAAATCTGGCGTCAACCAGTACCAAAAGATTGGGATTATTCCCTGCATATTTTCAGATCACAGCACTTTGAAACTTGGACTCAATCACAAGAGGAAATTTGGAAGGAACTCAAATATTTGCAGGTTAAAGAGCATCCTACTAAAGAATAAATGGATCAACCAGAAAATTAAAGAAGAATTAAAAATATTCATGGAAACAAATGAAAATGAAAACACAACAGTTCAAAACCTATGGGATGCAGCAAAGGCAGCCCCAAGAGGGAAGTACATAGCAATACAAGCCTTTCTCAAAAAGTTAGAAAAGTTTCAAAGACACAAGCTAACCTTATACCTAAAGGAGCTGGAGAAAGAACAGCAAATAAAGCATAAACCAAGCAGGAGAAAAGAAATAATGAAGATTAGAGCAGAAATCAATAAAATGGAAACCAAAAGAACACTGAAACTAGAAGCTGGTTCTTTGAAAGAATTAACAACATTGATAAACCCCTACCCAGACTGATCAAAAAGAAAAGGGAAAGGACCTAAATTAATAAGATCATGAATAAAAGAGGAGAGATCACATCCAACACCAGGGAAATACAAACAACTTTAAGAATATATTATGAGCAACTACACACCAACAAATTAGGCAATCTGGAAGAAATGTATGCATTCCTAGAGACATATAAACCACCAAAACTGAAACAGGAAGAAACAGAAAACCTGAACAGATCCATAACCAGCAGGAAAATTGAAACAGTAATCAAAAATCTTCAACAAATAAGAGTCTGAAGAAGAACTAATACCTGTTCTTCTGAAACGGTTTCAAGAAAAATAGAAATGGAGGGAAAACTTCCAAACTCTTTCTATGAGGCCAGCATTACCCTGATTCCAAAACCAGACAAAGACCCACCAAAAAGGAGAATTATAGACCAATATCCCTGATGAACATGGATGCCAAAATTCTCACCAAGATACTAGCCAATAGGTTCCAACAGTACATTAGAAGGATTATTCACCACGACCAAGTGGGATTTATTCCTAGGATGCAAGGTTTGTTCAACATTTGCAAATCAATCAACATGACACATCACATTAATAAAAGAAAGGACAAGAACCATATGATCCTCTCGATAGATGCAGAAAAAGCATTTGACAAAACATAGCATCCTTTCTTGATTAAAACTCTCCACAGTGTAGGGATTGAGGGAACATACCTCAATATCATAAAAACCATCTACAAAAAGCCCAGAGCGAATATCATTCTCAATAGGGAAAAACTGAGAGCTTTTACCCTAAGGTCAGGAACACAACAGGGATGCCTGCTCTCACCACTGTTGTTCAATATAGTACTAGAAGTCCTAGCCTCAGCAGTCAGACAACAAAAAAGAAATAAAAGGCATTCACATTGGCAAAGAAGAAGTCAAACTCTCACTCTTCATAGATGACATGATACTCTATGAGGAAAACCCAAAAGACTTCACCCCCAAATTGCTAGAACTCATACAGGAATTCAGCAACACGGCAGGATATAAAATCAATGCACAGAAATCAGTTGCATTTCTATACACTAACAATGAGACAGAAAAAAGAGAAATTAAGGAGAAATTAAGGAATTGATCCCATTTATAATTGCACCAAAACCCATAAGATACCCAGGAATAAAACCAAAGAGGTAATCAAAGAGGTAAAGGATCTGTACTCTAAAAACTACAAAACACTTAGGAAAGAAATTGAGGAAAACACAAGGAAATGGAAAAACATTCCATGCTCATGGACTGGAAGAATATTGTTAAAATGTCTATGCTACCCAGAGCAATCTACACATTCAATGCAATCCCTATCAAAATACCATTGACATTTTTCACAGAGCTGGAACAAATAATCCTAAAATTTGTATGGACCAGAAAAGACACTGAATAGCCAGAGGAATGTTGAAAAAGAAAACCATAGCTGATGGCATCACAATGCTGGACTTCAAGCTATATTACAAAGCTGTAATCATCAAGATAGTATGGTACTGGCAAAAAAAACCAGACACATCAATGGAACAGAATAGAGAGTCCAGAAATGGACCCTCAACTCTATGGTCAACTAGTCTTCAACAAAGAGGAAAGAATATTCAATGGAAAAAGGACAGTCTCTTCAATAAATGGTTCTGGGAAAACTGGACAGCCACACGCAGAAGAATGAAACTGGACCACTTCGTTATACCATACACAAAGGTAAACTCAAAATGGATGAAAGACCTAAAAGTGAGACAGGGATACATCAAAATCCTAGAGGAGAACATAGGCAGCAATTGTCTTTGACCTTGGCCGCAGCAACTTCTCGCTAGACATATCTCCAAAGGCAAGGGAAGCAAAAGCAAAAATGAATGATTGGGACTTTATCCTTTGCACAGCAAAGGAAACAGTCAACAAAACTAAAAGGCAACCTACTGAATCGGAGAAGATATTTGCAAATGATGTATCAGATGACGGGCTAGTATCTAAGATCTATAAAGAACTTATCAAACTCAACACCCAAAAAACAAATAATCCAGTCAAGAAATGGGCTGAAGACATGAACAGACATTTCTCCAAAGAAGACATCCAGATGGCCAACAGACACATGAAAAGCCGCTCCACATCATTTGGCATCAGGGAAATCCAAATCAAAACCACAATGAGATACCACCTCACATCAGTCAGAATGGCTAAAATTAACAAGTCAGGAAACGACAGATGTTGGCGAGGATGTGGAGAAAGGGGAACCCTCTTACACTGCTGGTGGGAATGAGAGCTGGTGCAGCCACTCTGGAAAACAGTGTTTTTATCAAGAGATAAAAAAGAATTACCCTAGGACCCAGCAATTGCACTACTAGGTATTTACCCCAAAGATAGAAATGTAGTGATCTGAAGGGGCACCTGCACCCCAATGTTTACAGCAGCAATATCCACAATAGCCAAACTATGGAAAGAGCCCAGATATCCATCGACAGATGAATGGATAAAGAAGATGTGGTATATGTGTGTGTGTGTGTGTGTGTGTATCAGTGATATATATCAATGGAATATTACTCAGCCATCAAAAAGGATGAATACCTACCGTTTACATCGACATGGATGGAACTGGAGGGTATCATGCTGAGTGGAATAAGTCAGTCAGAGAAAGACAATTACCATATGGTTTCACTCATATGTGGAATATAAGAACCAGCACAGAGGATCATAGGGAAGGGAGGGAAAACTGAATGGGAAGTCATCAGAGAGCAAGAAAAACCATGAGACTCTTAACTATAGGAAACAAAATGAGGGTTGCTGGGGGGGATGTGGGTGGGGGAGATGGGGTAATTGGGTGATGGGCATTAGGGAGGGCACGTGAAGTAATTGAGCACTGGGTGTTATACGCAACTGATGAATTATTGAACACTACATCTGAAACTAATGATGTACTATATGTTGGCTAATTGAATTTAAATAAAAAAAAGAGACTCTCTCTGAGGTAATAATAGAATGAACCATTTTCATTAAATCAGACAATTATAGAGCAGGCAAAACTCCACATTATTTCAGAATGAGGAAACTGAAGTCAAGGGAAAATCAAATGATTGTTGCTGTGGTACCTGAATCTACCTATATAAAAATACCTTAAGTGGAAAGAAGGAAACTGACATTAGGTGACTATTTTGTAGTAGATATTGCGCTAAAGGGGTATATATATATGATCTCATTGACTTCCCAAGAATTCTTTTTTTTTTTTTTAAAGACTCCATTTATTTATTTGACAGACAGAGAGATAGTGAGAGCAGGAACACAAGCAGGGGTAGCGGGAGAGGGAGAAGCAGGCTTCCTGCCGAGCAGGGAGCCTAACGCAGGGCTCGATCCCAGGACCCTGGGATCTTGACCTGAGCCAAAGGCAGATGCTTAACAACTGAGCCATCCAGGCGCCCCTACTTCCCAAGAATTCTTATAGATATTATTCCCACTTTGCATCTGAGGAAATTGTGGCTTGTTATAAGTCATAAAACTAAAGAGTGATAGAGCCTGTATGCAAACTCCCTGTCATTCTAGAGCAGGTAGCTTTCTGCTACACATTTTCAAACTTTTCCCACGACAATCAATCTACTATTCAAAGTGATCTGATGAGCACTGGGTGTTATCCACAACTAATGAATCATTAAACACTACATCAAAAACTAATGATGTATTATATGTTGGCTAATTGAATTTATTAAAAAAACAAAACAATTAAAAAGATATAATATTGTAATTCAAATACAGATACCACAAATTGAATTAAAACAAGGTCAAATGTCCTTACTATCTGTGATGTCCTGTTCTATTTTATATTTCCATTAAAAATGCACTAAAATTGATTTTATGGTTCATTAATGGGTTGTGACCTACAGTTCAAAAAACACAGCATGCTATTTTCCCTTTTCTGTCACCATTCCATTAATATTTTGGAAGAATCTTTCTTTTCACTGCTAACCAACAGTCTTTTTTTTTAGCTTTGCTTAGATCTTACATACCCAAATTAAAGGAGATGTCGCCTTAGCCTTTGCTTCTTTAAATTCATAATAGCTCATGCAAAACATTGTAGCGTGATTCTTCCTGTGGTCTTAGGCACTTTAGACTCCCCCCCCCCACCTTCTCTCTCTTTCTCTTCCTGACCACATCCCTGTGAGGGGGCAGAGAGACCCATTAAAATCGAACCCTGTCATTTTCTGAACCAATGGGCGGTTTGTTATTTGAGGAGACTCCAAGGCCATGTCTATAAGAGGCAAATGTAGGCAAGTTATCCACTGATGTACATTTGGCTTAAAACCTTCTCTGAGTGGGTGGGTTGGGCAGTGGTAGAGGTGGGGTTGGGCTATGTATCATTTACCCTGGCAATACTCCATAGGACAGGGTGTACTTGGGTGGTCTGGCATTCCTAACTCATTTTCTGGTGGGTGCCATGATATACCAATGGGGTCGTCTATATCAACAATTCACAACTCTTGGGTAATGGTCTATCAGAACTTTCAGTCTGAAATTTGAAATTTCTTGGCCTACCATGGGATAACTTTTAGAGTCCAGAAACACTATCAGTCTGTCAATGGTTATGTTAGATTTTGATAATTGCTGGCATTCATTTAGCCTTCTCACACACATTCTCAGAGCAGGCTTGTGATTATATTGTTATTACAACATTTTATATTAGCAAAAAGGCTAGGTTTGCAGGTGGCTTTTGTTCAGTAGACACTTAGAAGGGCAGGGAAGGGTTGAATTAGAAAATGTGATGAGAAAGGAAGTGGTAGAGATAAGGTTTACATACACACACACATGCACGCATGCACAAACACATCAAAAATAAACTTTTGGGGCACCTGGGTGGCTCAGTTGTTGGGTGTCTGCCTTTGGCTCAGGTCATGATACCAGGGTCCTGGGAGCGAGTCCCACATCGGGCTCTCTGCTCAGCGGGAAGCCTGCTTCTCCCTCTCCTGTTCCCCCTGCTTTTGTTCCCTCTCTCGCTGTGTCTCTCTCTGTCAAATAAATAAATAAAATCTTTAAAAAAAATAAACTTTTGAGGGGCTTTGGTGTCCAAGTTAAGTCTGTCCTGCTTTATTCTTTTTCTGGCCTTGATTGTCTGGGCTCTGTTATCATCTGTTTCAGCCAACATTATAACAGTTTAAATCCTAGAATTTTCTATCCTTGGCTTTCCTCATTTAGTAAAGAAGATTGAAATTGGCTCTCAGATCTGAGTTTATTTTGTAATCACAGACAGATTTCAAGTGGAAGAGATTTCAGTTCTTTTGTTGGGCAGTGGTTCTCAAATACTGGTGCATAAAGGAATAATCTAAGCAGCAGCTTAAAATGCAGATTCTTGAGCTTCACTAAGATTCTGATTTAATAGGTCAGAGGTGGTTCCCTGAAATCTACATTAAAAAAATTTAGATTTGGGACACCTGGGTGGCTCAGTTGGTTAAGTGCCTGACTTTGGCTCAGGTCATGATCCCAGTGTCCTGGGATCGAGTCCTTCATCCAGCTCCTTGTTTAGCAGGGAGCCTGCTTCTCCCTCTGCCTGCCTCTCCCCCTCCTTTGAGCACGTGCTCGCTCTCTCTGACAAACAAATAAAATCGTAAAAAAAATTTAGATTTAACAATCTGAATCAAGGTGATTCAGATTCAAGTCATCTAGGGGCCACATTATAAAAAAATGTGAATTCCAGATACTATAAAATATATTTATGAGTAATCTACTTTGTAGGCTGGCCTTTTTAGTTCCATCTTTACAACAGTCATAGAGGATCTCAAATATTTTTATTTATTTATTTACTATTATTATTATTATTTTTTAAGATTTTTATTTATTTGACAGAGAGAGAGACAGCGAGAAAGGGAACACAAGCAGGGGGAGTGGGAGAGGGAGAAGCAGGCTTCCCGCCGAGAAGGGAGCCCGATGCAGGGCTCGATCCCAGGACCCCGGGATCATGACCTGAGCCGAAGGCAGATGCTTAATGACTGAGCCACCCAGGCGCCCCTCAAATATTTTTATTAAAGAAAATAACAAAAATATTTACTAATAACAACCATAAACACAGACAGCTATCTAAAAGTGTCCTCAGTCATGGTAGCAACCGAGATATAGGTTGCCTGCACCAATGTGAAGACCAACATGGAGGTAGGAGAAACTGCTGCCTGTGTAGAGACTATTAGAGCTCTCCCATATCTGAGTGCTCCTCCACATTTCCCAGCTTCCCTTGGAGTTTGGTTGGCCCTGTGTCTGGGTCCTGGCCAATGGAACATGGACAAAAGTAAAGAACCACTTTTAGAAATGATCTCTAAAATATGCAGAATAGTCTTATGTTCTTTGTCTTCTCTTCTTCATCTTCAGAGAAGTAATGCCAGGGTGAACTTGAAGCTGCAGATTGGCAGAACAAAATGGAAACAGCCTGGGTTCATGAGTCATTGCTCACAGGAGAGCTACCTGGTCTTCACCAAATTGTGACATGAACAAAAATAAGCCTCTCTGTATTATGCTGCTTATTTATTAGGACTTATTTATTTTGGTGGCATAGTTTCCTATAGTATCCTTATACCACTGCTATGTTATTAACAACTAATTAATAATCATGATGAAAATTCTTCCTTTATTATATCAGAACAGACTAATTTGAACTGAATTGGGCCAATAACCAAGCAGAACAAAGCCTGGGCAATCTTCCCATTGACCCTTCAAACCAATAGAATTGTTCCAACCAAATATTTGCTGAAACGTATAAGCCAATCTTGTTTAGCATGCAAGGAATAAATATCCACTTATTCATCTATGGAAAGTTTCTGGCCTTCTGCCTTAAACTTGATCACAAACCAACCTTTTCTTTACTGCTTCATTTATAAAAGATTATGAACTCCCTCAAATGTCAAAAAAGAAATGGTGTCTATACATTAAACCGTTCTTACATTCAACAGCTGTTATATATCCAATGGGAAAATGAAAACTAACATGGTAGCTGAAAGGATGACCACTTTTCAAATTTCTTCAGAATGCAATCATTTAACTTGTCCCATTATCTTTCCCATAAATGTTGAATACTGACTTTATTTACTCATCTTAGAAAAACTGCTTTTCTTTCTGTGCTAGGTAGAACAGTGTTTCCAATTGCCAACCATGACCCGTTAGTGGGTTATAAGTTAATTCAGGGAGTTGAGACATTATAAGCATAATTAAAAGGAAACATAAAAGATTATCAAAGTGCATCACACATAGTAAGGGTAAGTACTATATTTCATGAAAATTGATTCTGATATAAACACACACACACATACACACAGTTGATTCTTATCAAGGTAGTTATGTTCTATTCAGTTGCCTTGAACACTGAACTATTGTTCCTAGTGGAAATACTGTTTTCTGTGTGTTTCTATTTAAAGACACCTTATTAATATATATTGACTCATTAACATTGAACTCATGGTCAACAGTACTATAACTCATGCCTTAATGAAATTTATCCAACATGTGTTTTCTCCATGTTGACACATCACATCCTTCTCGTATTTTGGAACACTAGATACCATTTCAGTACTATGCTTCAGCGTGATTTTAAACAGCAAAATCACCAACAAAAAGCATAAAATACAAAAGTGTGGCACTAAATAGACAACCAAAAGACATTTATTTACAGTATCAGCTGAAACAAGAAGGCTAAGTATTACCTTGTTTGGCCTCAGGCAGCTGAGGTTGCATTTAAGACAACTCAGATTTTTTGCTGCTCTGTGCATGCTCATGTCCTCAATTGACCACAAAATAACTGTAATATTGATTTGAGGGTTACAGATAAACATTAGTGAGTTGGTGAATTACCAATATGGAATCTTTCAATAATCAGGATTGCTATCAAAGCTGTTAGATACTGAGGCTTTTGCACAGCAAGGGAAACCACCAACAAAACAAAAAGGCAACTTACTGAACAGGAGAACATATTTGCAAATGAAAAAATGAGCAGAGGACCTGAACAGACACTTCTCCAAAGAAGACATCCAGATGGCCAACAGACACATGAAAAGATGTTCAACATCACCAGTCATCAGGGAAATGCAAATCTAAACCATAATGAGATACTACCACACACCTGTCAGAATGGCTAGTATCAAGAAGACAAGAAATAACAAGTCTTGGCAAGAGGTGGAGGAAAGGAACTCTTGGGAACTGTTGGTGGGAATGTAAATTGGTGCAACCGCTGTGGAAAACAGTATGGAAGTTCCTCAAAAAATTAAAAACAGCATTACCATATGATCTAGTAATTCCACTACTGGGTATTTACCCAAAGAAAATGAAAACAGTAATTCAAAAAGATATATGCAATAAATATAAGTTTATTGCAGCATTATTTGTAATAGCCAAGATGTGGAATCAACCCAAGTGTCCATCCATAGATGAATGAGTAAGGAAGATATGTGTGTGTGTGTGTGTGTGTGTGGAGGGGTGTATCTATATACAGTGGAATATTTTAGCCATAAAAAAGAATGAAATCTGGCCATTTGTGACAACATGGATGGATCTAGAAGGTACAAGTCTAAGTAAATCAAATCAGACAGAGAAGGACAAATACCATATGATTTTACTTAAATGTGGAATCTAAAAAAACAAAGCAAATGAACAAACAAAAAACAAACAGATTCAGGGATTAAGAGTACACTTACCATGATGAGCACTGAGTAATGTATAGAATTGAGTCATTATATTGTACACTTGAAACTAACATAACACTGTATGTTAATTATACTTCAATTAAAAAAAACCCAGTTTTTTTAAAAAGTGGTAACCATTTCTTTTGGATTCCTTATTCCATTTCCGAAAGTCCACAATTCGCATAATGATCTCAGAACAATTGCTAGGTCACATCATCTTTTCTTCTTCTTCTTTTTTTTAAGATTTTATTTATTGATTTGACAGAGAGAGAGAGACAGCAAGAGCAAGCATGAGCAGGGGGAGGGGCAGAGGGAGAGGGAGAAGCAGGCTCCCCGCTGAGCAGGGAGCCCAATGTGGGGCTCGATCCCAGGACCCTAGGATCATGACCTGAGCTGAAGGCAGACGCTTAACTGACTGTGCCACCCAGGTGCCCCATCTTTTCTTCCTATGAAAAAAAAAATACTTCAGTTTTTCTCTTTTCATAGTCATATATTTTATCATCTCCAGACCTGTATATATTGAAAGTTAATAGAAAGTAATGATTAAGATCAGAGTCTTTGAAGTCTAGGTCAAATCCCTGGCCTGTCACTTACTGTGTGACTATGGAAAAGTAACCTAGTTTCTCTAAGATTCAATTTTCTCATCTGTAAAATTATGTTACAAGGGATGCCTGGGTGGCTCAGTTGGTTAAGCGTCTGCCTTCAGCTCAGGTCATGATCCTGGAGTCCCAGGATCGAGTCCCACATCGGGCTCCCTGCTCAGCAGGGAGTCTGCTTCTCCCTCTGACCCTCCCTCCTCTCATGCTCTCACTCTCTCTCTCAAATAAATAAATAAAATCTTAAAAAAATTATGTTACAATACCTAACACTTATTGAGCACTTATAGCAGGATACATCCTATACACAACAACTTAAGCCCCTTATCTCATATAGTCCTTAATGATCATACATGGTAACACTGTTTTATCTTCATTAGAGGGATTAAGAAAGTGGGTCTTATTGTGGCACAACTAACAAAGTGACAGAGCCAAGATTTGAAACCCAGAATTCTGACCTTTGAATCTGGCTCTTAGCTACTTCAGTAAATTAACTGCCTATTTCATGATGACATTATAGAAGTAATGTATGGAAAACTGCTCAGTATCCAGCACACACACATAAATCCTAGTAAGGGGAGCTATTACGAATTTCACAATTCTTTTTTTTTTTTTAAGATTTTATTTATTTATTTGACAGAGAGAGATACAGCGAGAGAGGGAACACAAGCAGGGGGACTGGGAGAGGGAGAAGCAGGCTTCCCACAGAGCAGGGGGCCCGATGCGGGGCTTGATCCCAGGACCCCGGGATCATGACCTGAGCCAAAGGCAGACGCTTAACGACTGAGCCACCCAGGTGGCCCTGAATTTCACAATTCTTTATCAAGTCTGAGTCCTTTACCTGTCACTGCCCAAAGGATTTGGGCCAAGTGACAAAGGATTATTGGCAAAGTGATTCCTTTTAAATAAGACCTCAAAACTGTGGCACTTATTTTATTCAATACTGTAAATTAATTAGTAATATATGGTGAAAACAAAAGTCTAATGGCCCTCATTCTTTCTCTCCTACTGAGTGCTGAGTCTTTTAACAGGCTCACCTGCTTCCCGGTCTCTGGGTCCTATTCCCAAATCTCATACAGATTCCATAACGATTTTTCTTTTCTTTTTTTATTTAAACTCAATTTATTTTCTTTTTTTAACTTTGTGACAACTGTATTTATTTTATTATTTATTTATTTATTTTTATTATGTTATGTTAATCACCATACATTACATCATTAGTTTTTGATGTAGTGTTCCATGATTCATTGTTTGCATATAACATATACTCTATTATTAGTTTCAGGGGAAGAATCCAGTGATTCATCTGTTGCATATAACATCCAGTGCTCATTATATCAAGTGCCCTCCTTAGCGCCCATCACCCAGTTACCCCATCCCCCCCATCCTCCTCCCCTCCAGTAACCCTCAGTTTGTTTCCTAGAATTAAGAGTCTCATATGGTTTGTCTCCTTCTGTTTTCATCTTACGTAATGATCTTTCTAAAATGCCAACCTAATCACGCTGCTACTTTGATTCAAACTTTTCAGTGGCTCTTTAATCTAGTTTAGAACTTCTCAAACTATCTTACCGCACCTTGGGCCACTACCCTTTGAGAACCCCTGAGACCCTGGAGCACAAACTGTGTTGGGAATATCACAGAAAAGCAGGGCCAGAGATGTGGTTGGTATCTGGTTGCCAGAAGTGCATACACAGGACATTTGTCAAGTGAATACACAGGAATACCCCGACTTTTCCAACTTCCTATATTGACTTTGTAAGGATTACCCAAATGTCCTCTATTCAGCTCGTCTCAATAATTGCAAAAGGTTGGCAACTTGTACTAGTTTTGTTTTGTTTTTAAGATTTTATTTATATATTTGACAGAGAGACAGTGAGAGAGGGAACACAAGCAGGGGGTGTGGGAGAGGGAGAAGCAGGCTTCCTGCCAAGCAGGGAGCCCGATGTGGGACTCGATTCCAGGACCCTGGGATCATGACCTGAGCCGAAGGCAGATGCTTAACGACCGAGCCACCCAGGCGCCCTGAACTTGTACTAGTTTTCCACCACAGTAATTGGTGTTTAAATCTCTTAAATGGCAACACTAGCCAAAAATAATTTTTCCACAAATAAAGATCTATATATGTTCTTTACTGCAGGCTTGGTTGACAGAAGACCAAAAGGGGGAATTTAGAATTAGAATATGTATTTTTCATATGTAGGAAAAGACTGTTCTTTGGTCAAAGCCCCAAATCATGAACAAGCAACCATCATTAATTAGTGATAACAGATTGTACACATACTCTGAAAATCAGCCAATCAGCAATAGCCTCACTCCATGCTTCTGAAAGTTACTAAATCAATGATAGCCCAAGCTTCACAAAGTCAGCCAGTGACAAACCCACACTTCTGGACACACAGCCAATCTGCAGGTGCCTCATTCCAGTGACCACACTAGCACATCTGCAAATCCACCAATGCCTAAAAGTCCAGGCTTCCCATAACATAAATTAATACTGTGCCTTACAAGTACAGATCTTCCTTGCAAGCAGGGAGTTTTTATTTTTTATGTCAGATATTGAGTTCAGTTTATTGTTGTTCACAAGTCTGCAGCACTTTAAACAGTTCAGCCTCTATTGAAAGTTAGTTATGAGTTCTAACTTGTGAGTGGCAAATACACTATCATGACTGTGACATTATCAAATTCAATTTTTTCGATTTTTGCTGTGGTTGTTCTTTAATCTGAGTATATTTGAACTCCAAAATGCTGAAACACAAGTATAAATTTTGTGATAAGTTTTCTGAAGAGGGAATATTTATTAAATGAGGAAAAAGTCCTTTGGAAACTCTCTGTGCAGTTCCCAATTGTGGATTTAATATAAAAAATGGTGAAAAGTCTGATATAAACTAGTATATAATAATAACTAAACAACCTATGCCAAAGTTATGAAACATTCAAGTGAGGAAAATAAATTAAGCACAGTAGAAGTTGTTATGGCTTTGCACACTGGATATCATCACTAATTTTCAGTTCAAATGACTGTTAGGATGTCCCCCTACCAGAAAGAATATCCAATGGAAAAAAGTGTCTTCAACAAATGGTATTGGGAAAACCAGACAACAACATGCAGAAGAATGAAACTAGACCACTTTTTTACACCATACACAAAATTAAATTCAAAATGGATGAGAGACCTAAATGTGAGACAGGAATCCATCAAAATCCTAGAGGAGAACACAGGCAACAACCTCTTTGACATCAGCCATAGCAACTTCTTACTATACACGTCTCCAGAGGCAAGGGAAACAAAACCAAAAATGAACTATTGGGACTTCATCAAGATAAAAAAACACAGCAAAGGAAGCAGTCAACAAAACTAAAAGGCAACCTCTGGAATGGGAAAAGATATTTGCAAATGACATATCTGATAAAGAGTTAGTATCCAAAATCTGTAAAGAACTTATCAAACTCAACATCCAAAAAACAAATAATCCAGTTAAGACATGGGCAGAAGATATGAATAAACATTTTTCCAAAGAAGACATACAAATGGCAAAAAAACCCCAAAAAACAAAAACAAGCAAACAACAACAAAAAAACAAAACAAAAAAAGAAGACATACAAATGGCCAACAGACATATGAAAAGATACTCCACATCATTTGGCATCAGGGAAATACAAATCAAAAGCACAATAAAATACCACCTCAACCAGTCAGAATGGCTAAAATCAGCAAGTCTGGAACTGACATGTTGGTGAGGATGCAGAGAAAGAGGAACTCTCTTACATTATTGGTGGGAATGCAAACTGTTATACCCACTCTGGAAAACAGTATGGATGTTCCTCAAAAAGTTAAAAATAGAACTATCTTATGACCCAGCAAATGCACTGCTAGATATTTATCCAAAGGATACAAAAATACTTATTCAAAGGGGCACATGCATCGTGATGTTTATAGCAGCATTATCAACTAGTGAAATTATGTAAAGAGCCCAAATGTCCATTGATTAATGAATGGATAAAAAAGTTGTGGCATAGGGGCGCCTGGGTGGCTCAGTCATTAAGCGTCTGCCTTCGGCTCAGGTCATGATCCCGGGGTCCTGGGATCGAGCCCCACATTGGGGTCCCTGCTCAGCGGCAAGCCTGCTTCTCCCTCTCCTACTCCCCCTGTTTGTATTCCCTCTCTCATTCTCTCTCTGTCAAATAAATAAAACCTTAAAAAAAAAGGTGTGGCATATATATATATATATATATGAATATTACTCAGCCATCAAAAAGAATGAAATCTTGCCATTTGGAACGACATGGATGGAAATCTTGCCATTTGGAACGACGTATTATGCTAAGTGAAATAAGTCAGTCAGAGAAAGACAGATACCATATGATTTCAGTCATATGTGGAATTTAAGAAACAGAACAGAGGCATCTGGGTGGCTAAGTCGATTAAGGATATGTCTTTCGCTCAGGTCATGATCCCAGGGTCCTGGGTTTGAGCCCTGCATTGGACTCCCTGCTTATCAGGGAGCCTGCTTCTCCCTCTCCCTCTGCTGCTCCCCACTGCTTGTGCTTGCTCTCGTTCTCTCTCTCTTTGTGTCAAATAAATAAAGTCTTTTAAAAAATTAAAAAAAAAAAAGAAACAGAACAGATGGACACAAGGGAAAGAAAAAAAAAGGGTGAGGCAAACTATAACAGACTTTTAACTATAGAGAACAAACTAAAGGTTGCTGGAAGGGAAGTGGGTCGGGGGATAGGCTAAATGGGTGATGGGTATTAAGAAAGGCACTTGTTATGATGAGCACTGGGTATTAGGGATGAATCACTAAATTCTACTCCTGAAACTAGTATCACACTTTATGTTAATTAAAATTTAAATTAAAACTTGAAACATTAAAAAAAAAAAGAGAATGTGCTGCTACCAGAAGTATTTTCTGATCCCAAAATTACAAGCAAATTATTAAGATAAAATCTACTGCAGTAATAAAATATGTAATAGTTCCATGTACTGTTAGAGAGCTTATCAAAGATATAATGCCTTACCTTTTTATAACATAACTACAGATGCAAGTAATCATAATGTGGAAAACATGTTCCTTTTACTTGTATAATACTTGTCTCATGAGAAAGTATTACTTATAAAGCTATTGTTAGTAAAATCTCTTCCAGATAAGACTTCAAAGGGGCTCTATAATAGAAGTCAGACTTAATGAGAAAAATTATACTGCTTTTGGTGATAATATAAATACAAATTTGGGTGGATATATGCAAGAAAGTTCATACAGTGTTCATTCAAAGTTGAAGAAATATAAAGGGAAGATGTTGGACGTCCTGCTATATTCTACATAATGTCGCTCAAACAGCATCTAATGTCCTTTCTACTGACATTGAAGTCATTGCCATGAAATTGTTCTCCAATTTCAGTGTTTATGCTTTTCAAACTGAGCAGTTAAAAGATTTTTGTGAGAACTATAAGAAAGAAAAATTAATCCCACATACAACTGCACCAAAAAGAATAAAATACCAAGGAATAAATTTAACCAAGGAGATGAAAGGCCTGTATTTAGAAGACTATACGACATTAATGAAAGAAATTGAAGAAGACACAAATAAATGAACAGATATTCTGTTCTCATGGATTGGAAGAATTAATACTGTTAAAATATCTATACTGCCCAAAGCAATCCACAAATTCAATGTCATCTCTACCAAAATTCAAATGGATGTTTCACAGAAATAGAACAAACAATCCTAAAATTTGTATGGAACAACAGAAGACCTCAAATAGCCAAAGCAATCTTGAGAAAGAACTAAGCTGGAGGCATCACATTCCTTAATTTCATGCTATGTTACAAAGCTACAGTGATCAAAACAGTATAATATTGCCATTAATACAAACACTTAGATCAATGGAACAGAAATAGAGAGCCCAGAAATAAAACCATGCACATATAGTCAGTTAATTGATGAGAAAAGAACCAAAAATACACAGTTGGAAAAGGGCAGTCCCTTCAATAGTTAGCACTGCGGAAACTGCACAGGGACATATAAAAGAATGAAGCTGGGCCACTAATCTTACACCATACACCAAAATTAACTCAAAATGGATTAAAGACTTGAATGTAAGACCTGAAATCATAATACTCCTGGAAGAAAGCATAGGCAGTAAGCTCCTTGATATAGGTCTTGGCAAAGACTTTTGGATCTGACACTAAAAACAAAAGCAACAAAAGCAAAAATAAATAAATGGGACCACATCAAACTAAAAAGCTTCTATACAGCTAACTATCAACAAAATGAAAGGCAACCTACTGAATGGGAGAAACTATTTGCAAATCATATATCTGATAAGAGGTTAATATCCAAGATATATAAAGAACTCAGTTTACTCAACAGCAAATAAATAGATAGATAGATAATTGATTAAGAAATGAACAGAAGTTCTGAATAGATATTTTTTCAAAAAAGACATATGGATGGCCAACAGGTACATGAAAGGATGCTCAACATCATTAATCATTAGGGAAATGTAAATCAAAACCACAGTGAGATATCATCTCACACCTATCAGAATGGCTAGTATCAAAAAGATAAGAAAGAAAGTGTTTTTGAGGATGCGGAGAAAAGAAACCCTCTTGTACTGTTGGTGGGAATGTAAGAAGTGAAGCCTCTATGGAAAACAGTATGGAGGTTCCTCAAAAAATTAAAATAAAACTACTGTATGATCCAGCAATTCTACTTCTGTGTACTTAGCTGAAGAAAACGAAAACACTAACTCAAAAAGATATATGCACTCCCATGTTCATTGCAGCATTATTTAGTCAAAATATGAAGAAAACAACCTAAGTGTCCTATTCTGGTAATCCTAATTGATGGATTAATGGGTAAAGAAAGTATGCTGTCTCTATATATAATGGAATATTATGCAACCATTAAAAAGAAAGAAATCTTGCCATTTGTGACAGCATGAATGGACATTGAGGGCATTATGATAAGAGAAACAAGTCAGACAGAGAAAGACAAATAACATATTATCTTACTTATATATGGAATAAAAGAACCCAAAACCAAACAAACATACAAAACTAAACTCATAAATGCAGAGAAGAGATTAGTGGTTGTCAGAGGCAGGGGGCAGGAGGGGGATAGGCAAAATGAGTGAAGGGGATCAAAAAGTACAAACTTCTGGTAATAATGTATAGCATAGTGACTATAGTTAATATTGCATATTTGAAAGCTGCTACGAGAGTAGATCTTAAAAGTTCTCATTCTAAAAATGTGTACAGTGATAGCCAATGCTGTTTGTTATATTATTTAAAAAACAGAAACAACCTAAATGCCCATCAGTAGAGGACAAGATGAATGAAGAATGATATACTTCTATGATTAAATAACTATATAGCACTTAAAAATGAATGAACTCGAACTCTACATATCAACATGGATAGATCAAAAATAAATAATTGAAAAAAAAGACAACTATAGTCACTAATATGTTTTTGGTCCTTATAGTTTTACCTTATCCAAATGTTGTATGAATGAAATCATACAATACGTAGTCTCCTTTCCAGCTTCTTTCACTTTGCTTAATACATTTGAGATTTATCCATATTGTTGCGGATAGCAGTAGTTCCTTTCCATTGTTCAAATATTTTGCCTAGGGGCACCTGGGTGGCTCAGTCGTTAAGCATCTGCCTTCGGCTCAGGTCATGATCCCAGGGTCCTGGTATCGAGCCCTGCATCGGGCTCCCTGCTCCGCGGGAGGCCTGCTTCTCCCTCTCCCACTCCCCCTGCTTGTGTTCCCTCTCTCGCTGTGTTTCTCTCTGTCAAATAAATAAATAAAATCTTAAAAAAAATATATTTTGCCTAATTTTTTATTGGGCTGTTATGTATGTAACACTGCTTTAAAAAATAAAGGTCCAGGAAGACTTTTTCAAAAAATATTTGTGTGATATTGTTGACATTCAGCAGTCTTCAGGTCTCTTGGATTCAGAATCCATTGGCTCTCTTGAACAGTCATTTGAGAAAATCCTCAGTTTATTTGAAGCACTTAAATCCTACTTTAATTCTGAAGAAAAGACTCCCAAATTAAATAAATCCATTGAGTGAAGCCTACTTATTTCTTGATTGTACTTTTCAATATCTCTTTAGTAATGGGATTATGCAGATAGAAGAGAAAACAGTGTTATTGAGTCCCCCAACCCTCAAAGAAAATTGTGGAATGTGTTAAAGAATTACAGAAAAATTCATCCCTTTAAGTGTCAAGACTGTTCTTAAGAGGGATATTATGAAGAAGAAGTTCTGACTTGAAATGGATTCTTATTATGGCACTTGTCATTACTATTTTGTTATATGATTTAATCCCTTGAAGGATTTGATTCTTTTATATGGATGTTTTTAAATACTCTTCCGGCATGGGAGCAAGTTGGAATCATAATGTGCGGTGTTGAAGAAAGGAACAAACATTGACGGCAAAGCTTTTGTTAATGGACAACAGTTTAAAAAGTCATTGATCAAGAGATGGAATATAATCTTGAAGACCAGAAAACTAAGATATACAGTGGAAGATGGTATTATGTGCTTCAATAAACTAAATTTGAAAAGTGATTTATGCCAGTACATACCAGTTCGTAATACTAATATTGGTTGTGTTTTTCCATTAATGAATGTTCAGTGGACAAAAAAGGAAAGAAAAGAATTTTCTACAAACCACTGTGTGGAAGCTATGTCACAATGTAAATTAAGCATAGACTATCATGAAAAATTTTATAAGTAAATTCTATAAGATAAATAACTGCTAAGGAGAGCCAAATCATGAGGGAAATATAATTAAAGAAAGATATAATTTAGATATTTTTATAATCATTTCAGATAAACAACAAATATTTTAGTACAAGTATGTCCCATGCAACATTTTTCTTTTTTCTCAATGTACATTAGCATAGGTAATTAGAAATCACTCAAATTTAACTGGGCATTCTGTATTTTCATTTGCTAAGTCTGGCAACCCTAGATTGGATTGTATAAGCAGATATAAGGCCGCTCTCCAGGTGGTCATCTTGTGATTGTTTTTTTCTTTGCAGGAAAGACAATCAGAAATCTGAAAAGCATCAGTGGTCTCACACTCTGGCACAAGCAGTCATAAGCCATACTAGGTTGCAGGTAATCCCCAATCTCATATCCTACCACCTCCCAGACAAATTTAGAGGAGAAAAACAAACTAGGACTATACTGTAGAATTGTTTAGATAAAGCTGCCACAACTGAACTTCTCTGAATCTGAGCAGCTACTGCAGGGTATAATAGAGCTCTTCTAAGATTGGTTGTACCACCTTTGGCTACCATTCATATATCAGCAAATTTGTGGAGAAAAGCATTGGGCTAAGGCTCCATGAAGGACACAGGTAATTTGCTCTAAAGGAGCCTCCAGTTTTCAAACCATCAGTGGTTTTCTGCCAATTACCTATTATGTAACAGACTTTGCATGTCTTACCTATAGTATTTTTATTTTATTAACATATTATTTATATATAAACTTTGTGGCATAAATTCATTAATAAAAACATGTTCATAAATTATTCTTTTAACTAAAGCAATCTCTCAGTATCTTACAGCTTTTTTATTGAAGTATAATTGACCTACAATGTTATATTAGTTTCAGGCATATAACATAGTGATTCAACAGTTCTATGCATTTTTTCAGGGCTCACCACAGTAAGTGCAGTCACCTTCTGTCACAATACAACATTATTATGATATTATTTTTTAAGGTATAAGTGTTTTCATTTTATTTTTAAAAGTCTTTATTTAAATTCCAGTTAACGTGCAAGGTAATATCAGTCTCAGGTGTGCAATATAGTGATTCAACACTTCCATACAACCCCTGGTGTTCATCACAAGTGTGCTCCTTAATCCCCATCACCTATTTAATCCATACCCCTACCCCCCTCCCCTCTGGTAACCATCAGTTTGTTCTCTATAGTTAAGAGTCTGTTTCTTGGTTTGCTTCTCTCTTTCTCCTTTTTTCGCCTTTGCTCCTTTGTTTTGTTTCTTAAGTTCCACATATGAACGAAATCATATGGTACTTGTCTTTCTCTGGCTGACTCATTTCACTTAGCATAATGCCCTCTAGTTCCAACCATATTGTTGCAAATGACAAGATTTCATTCTTTTTGATGGCTGAATAATATTCCATTATATATATACCACATCTTCTTTATTCATCAGTCTGTGGATACTTGGACTGTTTCCATAATTTGGCTATTGTAGATAATGCTGCTATAAACATCAGGATGCATGTATCCCTTTGAATTCGTATTTCTCTATTGTTTAGGTAAATATCTAGTAGTGGTCAATTAATCTTTGACAAAGCAAGAAAGAATATCCAATGGGAAAAAGATTGTCTCTTCAACAAATGGTGTTGGGAAAACTCGACAGCAACATGCAGAAAAATGAAACTGTACCACTTTCTTATACCATACACAAAAATAAATTCAAAATGGATTAAAGACCTAAATGTGAGACCTGAAACCAGTCCTAGAAGAAAGCACAGGCAGTAACCTCTTTGACATCACCCAAAACAACTTCTTCCTAGATATGTCTCCTGAGGCAAGGGAAACACATACAAAAATAAACTTCTGGGACTTCATCAAGATAAAAAGCTTCTGCACAGCAAAGGAGACAATCAACAAAACTAAAAGGCAACCTACAGAATAGGAGAAGATAGTTGCAAATTGACATATCTGGTAAAGTGTTAGTATCCAAAATATATAAAGAATATAAAACTCAACACTCTAAAAACTAATAATCCAATTAAAAATGGGCAGAAGACATGAATGGACATTTTTTTCCAAAGAAGACATACAGATGGCCAACAGACACATGAAAAGACGCTCAGCATCACTGATCATCAGGGAAATACAAATCAAAACTAAAATGAGATGTCACCTCACACCTGTCACAATGACTAAAATCAACAACACAAGAAACAAACAGGTGTTGGCAAGGTTGTGGAGAAAGGGGAACCCTCCTTCTCTGTTGGTGGGAATGCAAACTAGTGCAGCCACTCTGGAAAACAGGATGGAGGTTCCTCAAAAAGTTAAAAATAAAATTACCCTATGATATTATTGATTATACTGCATGCTATACTTTTCATCTTCATGACTTTTATTTTATAACTGAAAGTTTATACCTCTAAATCCCCTTTATCTATTTTGCCCATCCCCCCACCCACCTCTCTTCTGGCAACCACCAATTTGTTCTCTGTATTTAAGAGTCTATTCTTTTGTTTGTCTCTTTGTTTGTTCATTTGTTTTGTTATTAAATTCCAATTATGAATGAAATCATATGGTATTTGTCTTTGATTTGATTTACTTAGCACTGTACCCTCTAGGTCCATCCATGTTGTCACAAATGGCCAAATTTCATTCTTTTTTATGGCTGAGTAATATTCCATTGTGTATATATACCACATCTTCTTTATCCATTCATCTATGGATGGATACTTGGATTGCTTCTGTATCTTAGCTATTGTAAATAATGTTGCAATAAATATAGGGGTGCATATATCTTTTTGAATTACTGTTTTCATCTTCTTTGGGTAAATACCCAGTAGTAGAATTACTATCATGTGGTAATTCTATTTTTAATTTTTTGAGGAACCTCCATACTGTTTTCCACAGCGGTTGCACCAATTTACATTCCCACCAACAGTGCCCAAGGGTTCCTTTCCTCCACCTCTTGCCAAGACTTGTTATTTCTTGTCTTCTGGATACTAGCCATTCTGACAGGTATGTGGTAGTATCTCATTGTGGTTTAGATTTGCATTTCCCTGATGATTGGTGATGTTGAACATCTTTTCATGTGTCTGTTGGCCATCTGGATGTCTTCTCTGGAGAAGTGTCTGTTCAGGACCTCTGCTCATTCTAAAATTGGATTCTTTGTGTTGTGTAAGTTCTTTACAAATTTTGGATATTAACCCCTTATCCAATATATCATTTGCAAATATCTTCTCCTACTCAGTAGGTTGCCTTTTTGTTTTGTTGATGGTTTCCTTTGTGCGAAAGCTTTTTATTTTGTTGTAGTCCCAATAGTTTAATTTTGCTTTTTTTCCCTTGCTGGAAGAGACATATCTAAAAAAATGTTTCTACAGCTGAAGACTATAGTTGTACCTTAAAACTTAATATTGTATCAATTGCCAACTGCACTGGTCTGCCCACACAGAAAACCCCTACTCAGGTCCCTTATGCTGGTTTCTGAACCAGCTTGACTTAACTTAAAATAATTTGATTTGGAAGATTCTATGTCTATACTTCTATTGCTATTCTTGCCTTAGTTTTTTATTTTTTTTTTTTACTTTCACCTTTTTTTTTAATGTTCAGTTAGCAAACATACAGTACTTGCCTTAGTTTTGACATTTGCCTCAGCTACTGTTCATACAAATTTAAGAAAACAGGAAGGCAGAGAGTTCAAAGTCATGGTTGTAGAGAATCCACCAGGTTAAGCCTTCCATTCCAAACTCTTGGAAATAGAATAACAATCCTAATTAAGGGTTTTTAGATAACTTGCTTAGTTACTAAAATGTGTAGCTCTCTGAGCACAGATCTTTACTTTTTTTATTTTTTTAAGATTATTTATTTATTTATTTGACAGAGAGAGAGACAGTGAGAGAGGGAACACAAGCAGGGGGAGTGGGAGAGGGAGAAGCAGGCTTCCCGCCGAGCAGGGGGCCCAATGCGGGGCTCGATCCCAGGACCCTGGGACCATGACCTGAGCCGAAGGCAGATGCTTAACGACTGAGCCACCCAGGCACCCCCAGATCTTAACTTTTAATTAATTGTTTGGTTTCCACAATAAATTGGGGTTTATGTTTCCCTTTGGGAAACCCTTATTAAAGCCACAGTTTTAACTTCTCAATTTACACGATTTGAAATGTGTTAATTACTTTTTTCCCCTAACAACTTTACTGAGGTATCACTGACACACAATCAACTGTATATATTTAAAGTGTACATTTTGATAAGTTCTGACATGTGTATATACCTATGAAACCATCACCACAATTAAGAGAGTAAAAAATATCCATCAAAATTTCCTCATGACCCTTTATAATCCCTTCCTCCCTTTCTTCCACCTTTTCCCCGGTCCATGAAGCCACTGATCTATTTTCTTTTACTATAAAGTGTATGGTAGACAGAATTTTAAGATGACCTCTAATGACCCTCATGCTTATATAATCCCTTCTCCTTTGAGTGTGAGGAGAATGTATAAATATGATGATGAATCATTTCCATGATTATGTCTCATTATGTGGCAAAAGGGATTTGGCAAATATAATTAAGTTTACTAATCAGTTGACCTTAAGGTAAAGAGATTATTTGGATGAGGCTAACCTCATCCTTCTGCCACCTTAGCAAAAGCCAAAGGTTTAGAAAGGATTATGTGGAAAGATCTGGGGATATGACTGAGTGAACTCTTGTGAAATCTATGGAAGGTTTCTTAAAAAATTTCTATCAGTGGAGATGCTGACAGCTTAGATTAGAAGTGGCAGAGAGAGTATGAAATGAAGAAAGGCAGCTGGGGGAAAGTTTTTAACTATGAACTTAGCTTCTTTAATAGATATGGGGCTATTCAAGTTATCTATTTCTTCTTGAGTGAGCCTTGGTGTTTTCAAGGAGTCTATCCATTTCTACAGTTGTTGAATATATTACTGGCAAAAGTTCATAATATTCCCTTTTTATCTCTTAATGTCTACAGAATCTGTAGTATTTTCACCTCTCTCATTTCTTATATTGATAATTATGTCTTCTCTCATATTACTGATTAATCTGACTAGAGTCTTACACATTTTAGTGAACCTCTCAAAAATCCAGCTCTTGGTTTCATTGATTTTCTCTATTGCTTTTTTCTATTTTGTTGATTTCAGTTCTGATTTTTATTAATTCCTTTCTTTTACTTAATTTGAATTTAATTTTTATTTATTTATTTTTAAAGATTTTATTTATTCATTTGAGAGACACACACAGGGAGAGCAGAAGCAGAGGGAGAGGCAGAGGGAGAAGGAGAAGCAGACTCCCTACTGAGCTGGGAGCTCGGATGTGGGGCTCCATCCCAGGACCTGGAGATCATGACCTGAGCCGAAGGCAGATGCTTAACCATCTGAGCCACCCAGGCGCCCCTGAATTTAATTTTTTAAAAAAATTTTGTAGTTATTTAAGGTGGAAGTCATAGTCATTGTTTTAAGAACTTTTTCTTTTCTAACACAGGCATTTAGTGCTATTAATTTCCCCATAAGAAGTGCGTCAGTAACATCCTGTGAATTTTGGTAAATTGTTGTGTTTTCATTTTTTTAATCCACTATATTTTGAATTTCTGTTTGGTTTCCTCTTGTACCCATTGGTTTTTTATAAATATGTAATTGAGCTTCCAAATATTTGGGTTTTCCAGAGATCTTTCTGATATTGATTCTTTTTTTTCAGTTACTGACTTCTAATTAAATTCTTTTGTGGTCAGTAAGCCATTAGTTTTGTTGAGATTTTTGGGGGGCCTAGAATATGGTCTGTCTTGGTAAATATTCCACCTGCACTAGAAAAGAATGTTTATTCTGCTGTAGTTGGATGAAGTGTTCAATAAATGTCAATTAGATCAAGTTGGCTGATATTTCTTTTTATTTTTAAAAAAATTTTAAAAAGATTTTTATTTATTTACTTGACAGAGAGAGACCACAGGGAGAGAGGGAACACAAGCAGGGGGAGTAGAAGAGGGAGAAGCAGGCTTCCCGCAGAGCAGGGAGCCCGATGCAGGGCTGGATCCCAGGACCCTGGGATCATGACCTGAGCCGAAGGCAGATGCTTAACGACTGAGCCACTCAGGCACCCCTATTTCTTTTTAAATCTTGTTATCTGCAATGATTTTCTGCCTACTAGTTCTATCAATTATTGACATATTATTAATTCAAGTTAAATGAAGACAGGTTTAGTTCATTAATCTCCCCTGGTGTCTTGTGTGAGAGAAGGTGTAAAATTGCTCCCAGGAGTGACTTAGGACTCCTTAAAATTTGGTGAGGCCCTTTAAGGCAACCACATAAACATGCTATTTAAATAAAAACAAAGTGCTTGCTAATGAAAACACAGCTTCATGGCAAATTATCTTTCCATTCCCTTCATTCCTCTTCAATCTTACTGTATTCCCTGTAATAGTTCTATATATATATTCTGAAGTTTCCACTGTTGGGTAGTGGTATATTAGTGTTTTTATGGGGTTCACATCCTTTGGTATTATAATATAAAAAAAAGATTGAAATATTCTTGAAAGTTCTGAAGAAGTACATGGAAAGACATAGATCGTCAAGCTTTTGAACACACAAACTGGACAAATGGTTTAGGGATTACCTGCATTACTGCATACATCTGGGGTTCAGGAGAATGGTAAGTTCAGGGTAGCAAAACTTTCTGCTAAAAATACTGTCTGGTTTTCTATTTTGTCCCTCACAGTTGACACAAACAGAGATAATTGAGAGCTAAATCAATTGTCTGTATGCACTTTTGCACATCTAGCTATCTTACAATAACTTTTGGTATTTTGAATATTTTTTTAAAATTCAGTTTGAATACTACTAAACTGATAACATTTTTGAGCCTCACATGACTGTTTATTTAGGTCAGAGAGATTTCATGCGAGTTACTATTTATATATGCTAAAGACCCCTCAGGCAATGTCAGGCTGTTGCCTGTGGACAGTTTCTTGAATTATAGCACAGAAACTTTAATACCTACCTCAGGAATGATAGGAGTCTTAAATAGGTAGTCATATTTACTAAAGAAACCTAGAGTTTTCTTAGATTGTCAACCTTAGTTAAGACAAGAAATGTCAGGGTGATAGAGTTTAAGTGGCTCTTTTCAGATATGTTACACTGATTCTCTATATTTAAGATGCAAAACAGCCTTCTGGGAGCTATTTAATTAAGTGAAAATAAGTCTAGTCCCTTGGAACCGAATGGTTCAGTGAGCAAATACATGTCAGTATGTGAAGGAAGTAGGGGAAGTTATTATGTGCTTCATAGACATGGTGACACTTTATAACCTGATATCAGGGATCCTAAACAGCGATTGGTTGAGAAAATTATCAAACTGAGTTTAAATTTCAGCAGGTACAAAATTGTCATGCAAAAGTCCAGGACAGTGAGCCTCTCTCAGTCTTCAAAGCGAAAGATAAGAAATCCTGGATTTTCAAAGTCCCTTCGAAGGCTTTTAAGGTAAGTTGAAACATCCTCTTTACTCAGAACTAACTGATTCTTGTAGAAATTTTAATTTCAGAGCAGAAGCTGACTTGATTTTTAGAAGTGAATAACCCTTATGATTAGATTTTTGTCCTTCCCTTTTGACTTGGCAAATCAAGACTATGTGTTAAAAGATAACAGAAAATTATATGGTGAGGGATGCTAATTCCATCTAGCAAAATATTGGATCACTGAAGAATAGGAATTTTTTTTACAGCTACTATGTTAAAATATCAGTTGCTAATAAGAAAAGTATATATAAGATGAAGCAAATATTGTAAATCTAAAATATTAACAACGAAATGAGTGATTAGAATATTTTACACATAATTTACGATAGCTCCATTACTGTTATTTTTTATCTACAAAGACCATCTTTAATAATCTTGAATCTAGTTAAAGACATTTTTTTAGCCTTACCATTGCAATATAAGATGTGGTGGCATTTAATAAAAAAGTAAAGAAACAAAGAGTAACAATAGTGACATTTAAATACTGACTCAGGAAATAAACATGGATTTGGGAATTTTATTCAACACATTATGGTACATTTACTTCAAAGTCTGGCTAATCCACTCAGAGTTAAGCTCCAAGTAGGGCTCATATCTATTTCCAGGGCTCAGTATCTGGTCCACATTAGGTCTTCAAACGTTGAATGAATGACTGCATCCCAGTTTACATTTAATTTTTTGGTCCCTGAAAAATCAACCTTCATCCTAAAAGATCAGGTTTTTTTTTTTTGCCTACTGGCATGAGGGTTTTGAAAGCTAGATCAAAATAATTTTACTTAGGTTATCTGGAGATTCTGACCTCTATCACATACTTTTTCTGTTTCATGATATCATAACAGGTTTAGAAAATGAAAGAGGTTTCAGGCTGATAAAACTGGGGCTACTTCTGTAACAATCTTTTGAGCTATTTACCTACCTGTGAATACAGTAGCAAGCATCATGGTGCATTGTGCAATTGTTCTGGAGTGGATATGAAAGAGAACCAAAGTAGTCAGATTGCTGGATTGCAGTTTAGAATGGGATGTGTATAACCATTACCTTCACTACAGGTACCTTTCTAGGATACCATGGTTCCTCCAAATCAGTGTAGACCAGCCTTTGGTAGAGTCTGTGTAATAATTAGGTTTGGTACTGCAAAGTACCGTATAGCCCCTGCTTACTAAGCAGCTGCCCTTCAACATCTATGTCCCAGAGTTCTGCATTATACTTGTCCTGAGGTCACTTCAGCTTCATTTTTAATCTATAGGATTTTTGAAGAAAGTCTAGCTATTCTTGGCTTTCTACTGAATAGCCATAAGAGTAAGCCTTTTTTTCCTCTCAGAAAACATGTCCTCTGTTCTGTGAGGAAATGCCAATAAAATTCTATGACAGTTGATATTCACTAAGATTTTATTATGTTTCCATTATCAACATTAAATTCAATCAAAGCTATTTTATGACATGCATTATTGTAATCTGTAAACTCAGTGGGAGTTCATGAAATAGGAGTAAAACTCTTCCTTTCTGTGGTAATAGTATCATTACACCAAGAAATCCAATTTTCAGTAACAGCAATTTAAAGTTTTGATTCACATGGACTACACAATGTCTATTCCAATATATCAAAATATATATTATACCATATCTGAATGTGAATTCTTTTTTTTAAAGATTTTATTTATTTATTTGATAGAGACACAGTGAGAGAGGGAACACAAGCAGGGGGAGTGGGAGGGAGAAGCAGGCCTCCTGCAGAGCAGGGAGCACGATGTGGGGCTCCATCCCAGGACCCCGGGATCATGACCTGAGCAGAAGGCAGATGCTTAAGGACTGAGCCACCCAGGCACCCCTGAATGTGAATTCTAACAGGAAAAAAGGATCATGTTTCTAGAAGCTCCACATAATAATTGCTATCATTTATAAAGGGATTGCTAAATACCCAGAACACTGCTAGTTATGCTTATAATAATATGTATTTATTCACCAACAATATTCATAAAACATCTCTTTCTGTGCTATGTATTCGAATATAGTGATTACCAACACATTCTCCTAGGCTTCAGAGCTCTCAGCAGGTCAGAGGAACATAAAAGTAATCAGGCTATGCTAAAACAGTGCAGTATGCTACCAGTGAGGTTTATAGAAGCTGCTGGGTGTAAAAAGGATAGAGACCAAATGGCCTTTGACAAGGAGTCAAGAGAATGCTTCTCAGAGAAAATTCTTCTGCTAAGGTAGCTGGGATAATCCCAAAGTGTAGGTATTATTATCCCAGATGGAGGAAACAAAGGCTTAATAAAACTACTTAAATTTCTCAAGTTCACACATTAAATAGCAGAGGTAGAACTTGAACCTAGGTCTCTAAATCCAAACTTCATGTTCCTTCCACTAGCCAAGGCTCCTTGATGCTAGTTATTTCTTTCCTTTACAGTGTCCCATAGCCCACTTGTGCGGATTTGGGGTGGGGATGATAAATGATTCATCTTTTAGCAATAATCTTAGAATTAGTAATACTTGATTAAAATTATTCAGAAGAAATGTTACCACCATCAAGAATAGCAAGACAAAGTTATGGTTGTGTCCTTTGTAACTACATGGCTGTGCCCCTTCATTGGCATAGGCAGAAAAGGTCTAGTTAGTTACCTCAGTGCTGAGCCTGATGATGCCCCCTGTACGTGTCTGTGAGCACTTCATATAAAACAGATATAAAATGTGTTTCTTCTGTAACACTGAGTCTTGACAGCCTTCTTCTCATGTTGGATATACACTCCTTGCCCAGGAAAACATCAAATGCTAACTGACCAAAATAATACCTTACCATGGTTATCATCTTTTGCTTTATAAGTAATTTTGTGCTGTCCTTTTTTCTTTAAAAACAGACTGATTAATATTCCTAAGGAAAATGAAGATAATTATATATTTTTGCATTTGGGCAGCAGCATGGGCTTTTCCAGTAAGTATGTATTCCTCAGAAAATCTCCTCACTTTGTTATCTCTTTTAACCTAACATTAAATAATATATATTTCCTTAAGACTTTGAAGATAAGCTGTGCCTAAACATTTAGATTTGCATGAAAGACTTTACAAGATTTCTTTGGGGGTCTCAACAAACCCAAATATGCACTCCAATTCATGCTCCCATTCCTCTAACTGAAACTCATGTCTTGTCAGATGGATTATTACTTTTAAAATTTATTCAGATTGTGTTTGCTTTGGCAGCACACATACTAAAATTGTAATAATACAGAGAATATTAGCATGGCCCCTGCACAAAGATAACACACAAATTTTTAAAATTCATTCAGATTAATTTACATTTAATGCCCAAAAGCCATGGAGACTTTAGCCATCTTTGCTCATGCCCTATGAATTTCATTATAATATCAATGAAACCTACATTTTAAAGGAAATTTTCAAGGAATGAAAGTAGGAAAAAATAAGATTTTTTCAACACAGGAGAAAATTAATGTTTCACTCAGATAATTATTTTTTTAATGCTCAAGAAAAATTTAGAATATACAGATAAACACCAACAGAGAAAAAATTAGGAAAATTAAACCATTTGAAATTATGTTACCCTGCTATGGGTAACATTTTGGTATGCTTTCATAATATCAAACAATCTGGTATTTATGCAGGTGAGAATTTTCTCAACTATTTCAAATGTACTCCTGAAGGACAGAAGTAGCAAATTACTTGATTTTGTTTCTGCACTGGCTCTGGTCATACCTGCTATTTTCTTAGGGGTATGGCCAGGATTATACTTAAGGTGGGTCTTGTGCTAGTGTGGGAGGCTTGTACAGAAACACCAAGGTCTATCTCCTCATTTTTATAAAAGACAATCCTCCTTGAGATAAATGGTCTGGTTAATATCAATAAAATTGGTAATACCATTGTGAAAAGTATCTCTATGCCCAGTTTAAATTCCACACAAGCTGTGTAACAAGCTTTATTCGATCATAGTGTGGCCTTTGCATTATATATGTTTTCTTCATTTAGAGAAAAATGTGTGTCTGTATGTATGTGTGCATGTGTGCATGCATGCGTGCATGTACACAAAATTAGAATGTTTTAAATTTCCAATATTTTCCTTTTGGTAGGTTCTTCAAATCAAGCCATTGGAGAGACATGCTGTTGACAAATTTGTAAATTTAAATCTTCTAGAAAAAGGAAAAGTGCCAATACAGGTAGGTATAGGATATAAAATGTGTTTCTAAGCCATTTTTAAATTCTTTTTTTAATTATTTATTTATTTGAGAGAGAGAACATGAGAGAGAGCACGAGCAGGGGGAGGGACAGAGGGAGAAGCAGACTCCTCGCTGAGCAGGGAGCCTGACATGGGGCTCCATCCCAGGACACTTAACCGACTGCAGCAGATGCTTAACTGACTGCCCCACCCAGATGCCCCTAAATTCTATTAACTTCCAGAAAATTGATGCTTATCTTTTCAGTTTGTTTTACTTCAATTATTTTGAAGTGTTTCTCTTTTCCAGGATGAGTTAAATGCCAATGATACCACCAAAGAAAGTGGTGTCCCCCCTGAAAATGAAAGAGGAAGGCAACAATATACCAAACATGGTTACAAAGAAGAAAGAAATGGCTCTGAGTGGGCAGAAATAGGAGGGAAAAGTTCTTCTACACATTCCATGTTAGTAAATGACGAAGGGAATAGTGAGGATCAAAATGGGGTCACAGGAAAACTAGAAACATATGGTTATGATGGGATAAATGGAAAAGGTAGCGCCACAGCAAATGGCATCAGGGGACAAGTAAGTATCATCGACAATGCCGGAAGAGCAAATGGGAGCAATACTAATAGAAATACTGATAATAATTTGAACAATGGAGGAGATGTTGGAGATGCAAGTCAGAGTGAGAATGCCACTGTTGCCCAAGAAGATGACCATCAAATAGCTGGAAGGAATAACAGTACAGGCCATAAGGATGAAATAAACAGGAATTCCTGTAGAAATGAGGGTGATACAGGTCAAGTAACACCTGAGAGAGAAAGTGAGGGAAATGGGAATCAGGAAGCAGGAGTAACACTAGGGGGAAGTGTAGCTGGCAATGGAGAAGATGATGGCCTGGATAATTCTGATGGGAATCCTAGTGGGAATGGAGCAGAGGAGGATGAAGATAAGGGCTCTGGTGATGATGAAGGTGAAGAAACAGGGAATGGAAAAGAAAGCACTGATAACAGCAAGGGCCAAGAGGGTCAGCCTCATGGAAAAGATGACAATGATAATAGTTTAGGTCAAAATTCAATTAGTAATGAAGATGATGACCCCGAAGACAAAGAAGATCCCCATGACATCAATGGAGACAACACTTCCAAGAGTGAGGAGGATTCTGACGGTATTTCCAAAGACAAAGATAGCCCAATAACAGAGGACATGCAAAAGCCCAATTACAGAGAAAACAAAGCTGTGGAAAAGAAAATCACTAATGAAGCAGAGCCAGGTGCTACTGGGAAGAGCCAAGATAAGGTTAGTTTGTGAAGCTGATTTCTTTCAATGGCAGTTTAAATTCTCCCCCTCCATTCACTGATGGTAACACAAGAATAAATCATAATGAGCATTCATCTATTTGTGCACCTAAATTACTCAAATATTTAATGGGAAAGTTAGAGTCCTTATTAAACTCTGATACAGAACAATTTTTAAAGAAGATTTTATTATTTATTTATTTATTTGAGAATGAGAGTGAGAGAGCACAAGTTGGGGGGGGATGATATAGCAGAGGGAGAGGGAGAAGCAGGCTCCTCGCTGAGCAGGGAGCCTGATGTGGAGCTTGATCTCAGGACCCTGGGATCATGACCTGAGCCAAAGCCAGATGCTTAACTGACTAAGCCACCCAGGTGCCCCCAGAACAATTTAAAAACAGACATTTCTGAAAATTTGGTTACAATTCTATAAAAATTGATATACCATGTAACTGTTCACACAAGTTCCTACTGACTAAGATGTGAATGGGTTGTTATATAACCTAAACACTGGAGTTCTCTCAAGTGAATAAAGCATATTCTTACAAACAGAAGTTTATGAAGTACTGGAAGCTGAACTTCCGTTTCTCTGGTCACATTCCCCAGTCTGTCTTCCTCAGACCAATGCAATTTTGCAGCATACCATCCACTAACTATCATTCTTTTCTCCATCTTTCCACAGGGAATAGAAATGGAAGGTCCCAGTAGTGACAACAGAAACAATATTACCAAAGGAGCTGGGAAATTCAGTGAAGATAAAGAGAGTAAAAGACAACAAAGAATGGTCATGAGCAAAGGAAATGTCAAGACACCAGGAGAGACTGACAACATACAAGGACCTGGTCAGAAATCAGAACCTGGAAATAAGGCTGCACACAGCAAAACAGGTAGTGACAGTAACAGTGATGGATATGACAGCTATGGGTTTGATGACAAATCCATGCAAGGAGATGATCCCAATAGCAGTGGTGAATCTAATGGCAATGATGGTGCTGATTCTGAAGGTGACAATGACAGTAATAGCCGAGGAGATACTGGTTATAACTCTGATGAATCAAAAGATAACGGCAATGACAGTGATTCAAATGGAGGAGGTGATAATGACAGTGATAGCACATCAGATGCTAATGATAGTGACAGTAATGACAATGGAAACGGGAGCGATGAGAATGGCAAATCAAACAGCAACAAAGATAAATCAGAGAGTAGCAACAGCAGTGACAGCAGTGACAGCAGCGACAGCAGTGACAGCAGCGACAGTAGCGACAGCAGTAATAGTGACAGCAGCAACAGCAGTGATAGCGACAGCAGTGATAGTGACAGCAGCGACAGCAGCGACAGTAGCGGCAGCAGCGACAGTAGTGATAGTAGTGACAGCAGTGACAGCAAGTCAGACAGCAGTGACAGCAGCAACAGCAGCAATAGTAGTGACAGCAGTGACAGTAGTGACAGCAGCGACAGTAGTGACAGCAAGTCAGACAGCAGTGATAGCAGTGACAGTAGTGACAGCAGTGATAGTGACAGTAAACCAGATAGTAGTGACAGCAGCAACAGCAAATCAGATAGTAGTGACAACAGTGGTGGTGACAGCAGTGACAGCAACAGCAAATCAGACAGTAGTGACAGCAGTGACGGCGACAGCAGCGACAGCAGTGACAGCAGTGATAGTAGTGACAGCGACAGCAGCGACAGCAGCGACAGCAGCAAGAGCGACAGTGACAGCAGCGACAGCAGTGATAGTAGTGACAGTGACAGCAGCGACAGCAGCGACAGCAGTGATAGCAAGAGCGACAGTGACAGCAGCGACAGCAGTGACAGCAACGACAGCAATGATGGCAGCAAGAGCAACAGTGACAGCAGCGACAGCAGCGACAGTGACAGCAGCGACAGCAGCGACAGCAGCAAGGGCGACAGCGACAGCAGCGACAGCAGCGACAGCAGCGACGACAGCAGCGACAGTAGTGACAGTGACAGCAGCGACAGCAGTGGCAGCAGCGACAGCAGTGACAGCAGTGACAGCGACAGCAGCGACAGCAGCGATAGTAGTGACAGTGACAGCAGCGACAGCAGTGGCAGCAGCGGCAGCAGCGGCAGCAGCGACAGCAGTGACAGCGACAGCAGCGACAGCAGCGACAGCAGTGGCAGCAGAGGCAGCAGCGACAGTGACAGCAGTGACAGCGACAGCAGCGACAGCAGTGACAGCAAAAGCGACAGCAGCGACAGTAGTGACAGCGACAGCAGCGACAGCAGCGACAGTGCATCTGACGGTGATAAGAGTCACAGCAAGAGCAAGTCTGGTAACGGCAACAATGGAAGTGACAGTGAGAGTGACAGTGAAGGCAGTGACAGTAATCACTCAACCAGTGATGATCAGAAAAGAAAAACCCACAAGATTTTTTTTGGAGAAGTCTAGTGAATAACTGATAGGAAATGGTGATTTCTAAGGAAGGAAAGAAAGGGGAGACATAAACAGAAGATGCCTACATTCATAGAAACAATGAGAGGAATAGTCAAATTGCCAGATTTGGAACCAAGTACCCACACCCTCAGGAGAGAATATGAATGCAGGACCTTTGCTTTGTGCATATTAAAACACATTCTGAAAAGATTTTCAAAAAGTGTACCTCTAAATATAAAAAGGGACAATTAAAATATTCTTTAATACTTTACACAGAAACCTCAAGCAATCACGTTCTATATGATAACTGACTTAAATGTCAAGTGCCTTAGGGAATGTAGTAAGTAAATACATCTTATAAACAACCTGTGGCATTGCCTTAATCTTTCAGTAATCATTCATTCTGGATAGATGATCTGCTTACTGCTGAGTAAAAGATGCTATTACCATGATATCCAGCTTGGCTACTGATTCATTTGCTGGTTCTAAGGAAGAAATAAACTTGTAACATGAAAAAATGCAGCAATGATTGAACCTATCTGGACCATGGGGATAATCTTTGTAATTATTGAATAATTACAAATTAGAAAAAATTTAAAGAGTGCTAGTCAGAAAATAATTCAGAGGCTGGTTTAAATAACAAAATCTGATGTACAGTATTACATTCCTGCTAAGCACTGGAAATTTAGCATAATGTCCCTAAAACTATTGATAAAATTGATGCAGTGCTTACAGTGTCTTGCCTCCAACAGCCATTTTGCAAATATTAATAAACAAATGATACATGAATGAAGGACTCTAAAGGGGGGTTTACTTTTTTAACTCTATGTTCAGAGCTCTGTTATGTGGAATCAGTATTTGTTTTCCATCTTATGTCAAACTTGGTTCTCACTTCCCTTTTAAACCCTCACATGCTGAAACTTCCAAACCAGACCCTGAGACACCCTTCTCACTGTTAATCTCTTTAATAAAGCCAACTGTTGCTGGTCGGTAATGCTTTGGAAATTACTCTTTTTTGAGAGTCATATAATGCAACTAAAATCTGAGCATGGATTGTTCCACTTTTGCATGAATGAGGGTTCCTAGTTTTGAGATGGAGCCCAAACCCTAGAACATGAGAATTTTAAAGGTGTATGCAACTAGAGTGTGATATTTAATAGGGTGGAGGTAAAATCTATTATTCAAGCTAGTATATTTTTGAGAGTGAAGGGGGTGCTATCAATAATTACTCGGAGATAGGAGGTGTAAATTGGGCTTGTTCAGGGATACTGGGAGATACAACAGACATTGCCATAAACCTTTAAGGTATTTTTCAAGATTTAGTGAAGATGATTTGTAATTTCCCTCTTCTTCCATTTAGGCAGTTATTTTAGATTTGTTCTAATTCAAAGATAAAATTCTATGGTGTAGTGAAGTTCTGTATGCAACTTCTTTGATGCTGATTTTCAACTAGTCATCAGTTGACTATTTTCTAATATTAGGCATATTTTATATGGAGTTTCAGTAGTTTTTTTTCTACCTTATTTCTCGTTTAATGCAAGTTTCTTAGTTGAGATCAATATTACAAGGAATATTGCTGAAAGCTTTAAAAATACTGCTATTCATAAACTATGATAACTCATAATACTGTAACATTTCAGGTTTCTACTATATCATAATCATGTAAATGACTCCAAAGTTCTTTCCTTAAAATATGCTCTAGATTTTTAACTCCTTTAGGCTTCAGGATTTTTGTTTTTGTCTTTTTTTAATTTGTAAAGTGTGGCTTCTAGTACCTGTTTCACCTATTTTAAAAGGTTGTTATGAGCTTAAGTCAGGCAATGGATGTGAAACTCTTTGTAAATTGTACAAGATATGTAAATTAAAGAGGTAATGAATTTTGATGCTATAATAAACATCTATTTATGTGACTATTCACAAAGAAAACTCCCTTAATCTTAAGGGGTTTGCAAGTCCTTATTCCTTCCATCACATTTTTAAAATTTAGCTGTTTTTACCTCAAGAAGTAACATGTATATACACAAAATAAAAATTTTTCAAACACTATGAAAAGATATAAAAATATTAAATCTTCATCATCCTAGATTCCTAATCCTCTACTTCTCTTCTTTAGAGGTGGTTCCAATTACTAATATCTTGTGAAACTTTCCAGAAATATTCTATGCACATATAAACACATATGTTCCTCTTTTAAAAACACACGGAAGTCTACTATGCACTGTGTGTTTATCTTACTCTTTTTTTTAACATAAGAATATACCTTGAATATTGGTTCATAGCATACAGATTGACATTTCCCCCCCACGGTTGTGTTGTATTTCATTTTATCAACTGCCATAGATATTTAATCTGTCCCTTTTTCCCATCACTTCCTAAGCCATTTCTGGTCCAATGACTCTCTGCAGGTAAACAGCATGAGTCAATAACCCAAGCTGGATAAATTCCCAACCAGTTCTTATAAAGACTTTAGTTTAGGAAGTATTTGGGAGGATAAAGGAGATGCTCAGAATCTAGGGCTGATGTCAGAAACAATGAAGGAAGACTATGATCCTGCTCTTCTTATATAATATCTACACTGACCTCTGGATCCTCAAGGTAAAAATAAAGGTGACCCTCTAAAAGGACGTCTCAAGAATAGAACCTTTGAATACATGAAATCTGGTATTAGAAAACAAAATCTGTTTTGTTTTTTTCCAGAATAAGATTAGTAAGCTATCTGCTAATATTGCCCATGGGAGCAGTATTTTTTATTATTATTATTATGTTATGTTAATCACCATACATCATCAGTTTTTGATGTAGTGTTCCATGATTCATTGTTTGCGTATAACACCCAGTGCTCCAAGCAGTACATGCCCTCTTTAATACCCATCACCAGGCTAACCCATCCCCCCACCCCCTCCCTTCTAGAACCCTCAGTTTGTTTCTCAGAGTCCACAGTCTCTCATGGTTCGTCTTCCCCTCCGATTTCTCCCCCTTCATTTTTCCCTTCCTGCTATCTTCTTCTTCTTCTTTCTTAACATATAATGCACTATTTGTTTCAGAGGTACAGGTCTGTGATTCAACAGTCTTACACAATTCACAGCACTCACCATAGCACATACCGTCCCCAGTGTCTATCACTCAGCCACCCCATCCCTCCCACCCCCCACCACTCCAGCAACCCTCAGCTTGTTTTCTGAGATTAAGAATTCCTCATATCAGTGAGATCATATGATACATGTCTTTCTCTGATTGACTTATTTCGCTCAGCATAATACCCTCCAGTTCCATCCACATCATTGCAAATGGCAAGATTTCATTCCTTTTGATGGCTGCATAATATTCCATTGTGTGTGTGTGTGTGTGTGTGTGTGTGTGTGTGTGTGTGTACACACACACCACATCTTCTTTATCCATTCATCTGTCAATGGACATCTTAGCTCTTTCCACAGTTTGGCTATTGTGGACATTGCTGCTATAAACATCGGGGTGTGGATCCCCACATTTTTATCTTTGGGGTAAATACCCAGTAGTGCAATTGCTGGATCGTAGGGTAGCTCTATTTTCAACTTTCTGAGGAACCTCCACACTGTTTTCCAGAGTGGCTGCACCAGCTTGCATTCCCACCAACGGTGTAGGAGGGTTCCCCTTTCTCCGCATCCCCACCAACATGTCGTTTCCTGACTTGCTTATTTTAGCCATTCTGATTAGTGTGAGGTGGTAACTCATTGGGGTTTTGATCTGGATTTCCTTGATGCCGAGTGATGTTGAGCACTTTTTCATGTGTCTGTTGGCCATTTGGATGTCTTCTTTGGAAAAATGTCTGTTCATGTCTTCTGCCCATTTCTTGATTGGATCATTTGTTCTTTGGGTGTTGAGTTTAAGAAGTTCTTTATAGATTTTGGATACTAGCCCTTTACCTGATATGTAATTTGCAAATATCTTCTCCCATTCCGTCGGTCCATCTTTAGGTTTTTTTGACTGTTTCCTTTGCTGTGCAAAAGCTTTTTATCTTCATGAGGTCCCAAGAGTTCATTTTTGCCCTTGCTTCCCTTGCCTTTGGCGATGTTTCTAGGAAGAAGTTGCTGTGGCTGAGGTCTAAGAAGTTATTGCCTGTGTTCTCCTTCAGGATTTTGATGGACTCCTGTCTCACATTTAGGTCTTTCAACCATTTTGAGTCTGTTTTTGTGTGTGGTGTAAGGAAATGGTCCAGTTTCATTCTTCTGCATGTGGCTGTCCAATTTTCCCAACACCATTTGTTGAAGAGACTATCTTTTTTTCCATTAGACATTCTTTCCTGCTTCATCGAAGATTAGTTGACCATGGAGTTGAGGGTCCATTTCTGGGCTCTCTATTCTGTTCCATTGATCTATGTGTCTGTTTTTGTGCCAGTACCATACCGTCTTGATGATGACAGCTTTGTAATAGAGCTGGAAGTCCGGAATTGTGATGCCACCAGCTTTGCTTTTCTTTTTCAACATTCCCCTGGCTATTCGGGGTCTTTTCTGGTTCCGTACAAATTTTAGGATTATTTGTTCCATTTCTTTGAAAAAAGTGGATGGTATTTTGATGGGGATTGCATTGAATGTGTAGATTGCTCTAGGTAGTACTGACATCTTCACAATATTTGTTCTTCCAATCCATGAGCATGGAACGTTTTTCCATTTCTTTGTGTCTTCCTCAATTTCTTTCATGAGTATTTTATAGTTTTCTGAGTACAGATCCTTTGCCTCTTTGGTTAGATTTATTCCTAGGTATCTTACGGTTTTGGGTGCAACTGTAAATGGGATCGACTCCTTAATTTCTCTTTCTTCTGTCTTGTTGTTGGTGTATAGGAATGCCACTGATTTCTGTGCATTGATTTTATATCCTGCCACTTTACTGAATTCCTGTATGAGTTCTAGCAGTTTTGGGGTGGAGTCTTTTGGGTTTTCCACATAAAGTATCATATCATGGGAGCAGTATTTTTTAAATGGCAGGTTGCCACTCATTTAGTAGGTCATGGTATCAATTTAGTGACTCATGCCCTACATTTTGTAAAATCAAAGAATAAAAAGGAAAAATCTTAGTGCATCATATATAGCATTTTATGAAACCTGACAATATTTACCTCTACATACATACATACACAATATGTCTAAGTATGCATATTCTAGGACATGATGTAAAATACTGTTCTGACTCATTGTAGTAAAAAAAGATTTGAAAGCCATTGGTTTAGAAAGTGTTATAAAACATTATTGCTGCTAGTAGTCATTTCATATTCACTTTTCTCTTTACAAACCTGTAAGTTTGTTTCCCATTTTGAAGAGGTGGTTTAAAAGAAAAAATAAAGAAAGAGAAAGAAAGAAAAGAAAGAAAAAGAAAGAAAGAAAAGAAAGAAAAAGAAAGAAAGAAAGAAAGAAAGAAAGAAAAAAAAGAAAAGAAAAGAAAAGAAAAGAAAAGAAAAGAAAAGAAAGGAAGGAAGAAAGAAAGAGTGGCATATACATGGGGTGGGGCGAGAGTGGTGCCGGGGGATGGGTTTCTGGATTTATCTGTGCTACAGTAAAAGAGCCTAGGTAACACTGTCACTCTTTTGAACAAGAGGCTATCATGGTGATGCTGGTGACTTTGTTGGGGATTCATGATTTCTTTTTGGTTGCATGGGTTACTCCATATCTGGCTGAAGATGAATGATTTTAAAATTGACTCTCATCAGTTGTTTTATTCTTTCCACTTAGCCCAGGAGTTCCTTCTGCACCTGCTTATACCACAAATCAGGAAATGTAGTAAGGGTTTTGTTTATTTGTTTGTTTATAAAATATATTTCTTAAAAGAGGTTCTAAAAAGATAACCTTTAGAAAGTCGTATCTAACCATATAAATACATTTTAAATTATTAACTGAAATGGGATTTCCCAGAAGTCAAGATTGCTTTATGGTTTGTAATGGAAGTTTTGAAAAACTTTAGACCAAAATAGCTAGGAACAATTTTCCTCTCCCTAAAAGGAGCAGGAACAAAATAGAGTAGTTCAGTCATAGATGAAAATGTCATTGTGTTCTCACAGTGGTCCATTCACGGCTGCTAGCAAGCAAATCCCCTAGAGAATGAAACAAGTTAACAACACAATGTTCCCAATAGGGCTCTTGGGTTCATATGATAAAAAATAAAAGTCAATTCCTACAGGGCTCTCACGTAGCTTAGAAAAATGGTATAAAGTTTAAAGATCACCAATATGTTAGACTCTGTGTTTTTTATTAGTTTGCACAGTCCCAACTCTGCTGAAACACTGTATTTACAGAGAGCTTTGTCAGAAGGTGCTTCTCTTACTCTCAAGTCCGTTATTTTGGCCTTTGTCACTGGCTATACCCCTCCCCTCCTTTACCCTTTCCTTCTTTTCGTCCCTAGTATTTTTCCCATCAAAGAAATGAAGAAATTGTGGCAAGGCAATGCTTTGTCCTTTGCAGAATTTAATTCCTGGGTGTCTCCCTGTGTGAGGCCCCAGGCAAACTCCACAGTCAGGAACTGCCAGGCTTGAGCTTGTATTGATGGCCCTTTCTTCTGCTCCCAGATTTCAGTCACAACTAGCTGGGACCCAACTCCCACTCCCTAGTACTTTCCTTAGTTGAAACCACGAAATTTTTCCTTGCTATCCCAACTCCATCTCCCTATCTTCAGACCAATCGGAACTGAAGGCAGAAGATGCTTAGGCTGTAACAGACCAACACTTAGGTGTGGCACGTTTACTTCTTGTCTTATCCTGATTCCAGTAAGTAGACCCTTATGCTGTCTCCAAATGACAATCCCTTTGATCTTTCTAATTGGGCTTCTGCATAGCTTTCTCCTCACGTTCCAGTATAGTGATTAGAACTGTCCCAGCCCAATCAGCCTAAGATCACCAGCAAACCTGTTGTCTGACACAATCAGGCTTACTGACCCAGTGAGAGAAGGAGACTGTATGTAAGAGCAGCCTCGGGTATCTCAGCAAACAAAGAAAAAGACCTATTACAGGATTTTGGGAAAGGGTGAAATTTAGGTAATATTTAAATGAAGCAGTGTTCAAGAGGCTCAAAGAAAAGCAGGATTGTGGCTAACGGACTCATCATCAGGTTTGGACTGTGAAGTAGACCCAGGTTCCAGTGTCCTTGGAAAGTGCAAAGTTAAGATGGATGTGGACTGCTGTATTCAGAAACCCCTTATCTGAATCTCTGCACCTGAGCTGTAAATTAAGACTGATTCTCTGTGGCCAAGGGACTTAGACCCTTCAGGCAAGAGTGGGTGTTTTATTTTTATTGATATAATCTTAAGCAGCAGAGTCCTGATAATCCGTGATTTTAGAGAATAAATTTTCTCAGTGATTAATAAAGCAGGAGTCATTCAAAGTAGGGGGTTGTTATGACACTTTTCAGTGCCCTTGAGAGTGAGATTATTTTCTGTTAATTTTTCAGCTGGCTTTATCTGTGTCTGTTATTCCAGTCTGATAAATGGTGGGTAGATTTCTACTCTTTCATTCCAAGCTAATTTTTTACTTTCTCAGGAGGTATATTTCTGCTAAAACCAAGACTCTGCTTACCCTGCTAGCCTTTTCCTTCAAATCTGACAGAACTCTCAATGGCTGCCTGTTCTTTAAATATTGCCCATTCCACATCACCACCTTTGGACTTTGCATCACCCATGATTTCTGTTTCTTTTTTGCTGATTACTCTCTGTACTCTGAACACACATTGTCATTTCCTTTTAGTCCCAGCGTTTTGTACACAAATTTCTCTATTTAAACCCTAAAGCATGGCACTTCTCCACTGCCATTTCTCACTGCCTCATGGACACAGGGAGGTCTGTGTTCTGTCTCTTTTCTGTCTGTGTCCATTCAGCTAGTAGGAGCCCACAATAACTGGTCAAGTTCTGGTATTGAACAGTTCCCATCTCTCACTGAACTTGAGGTCTCTTCTGGAAGTCAAGTTGTACACTAACTTTGTAGATGTTTTCTTTCTCAGGAATCTCTCTCTCAGTTTCTGAAATTTGATTCTTAAGTTTTACATATTTCTCCTCACATTTTTTGGTTTGTCTTAAAAAAATAAATTAAGAGCCTGATGTTTATAACTGGTTCTGGCTTTTATCTTTTGGTAAAGCTCAAACTGTCATCTGTCATTATCTGCCAATTGTGAGGGCTGAATTTTCAAGAAAGTAAATAAGGAAATGTAGCCATTTTGTTCAACCAAGGAATCTTATCACAGTCTTCTTTTCCATTCTGACTAGACCCAGCATAAACAAGATAAGAAAACCCCTACAAAAACAATGAGAAACAATCAGAAAAAGAAAATCCACAGTATTCTTCATGGCTCTACACTTTAGAAAAAGACTGCCATCTTGAAATAAAATGGCTGTTGATAAATAAACTTACCTTAGATTTATCGGATAGATAAACAACAGCTCAATGATATTAAGGCTGTGAATACATAAATTTAATCAAATGTTTTGTTCCTTACCTCCTTTACCTATCTTCAGAAGAGTATTTGATGGAGAAATTTCCCAATCCAGGATGTCTATGGCTAGAGTTTTGGCAACATCACTGGCAATTCTCACTTTTTAGAACTTTGAGATAATCTTATCCACTTAGAGGTGTTTACAATATCCAGGGCAATGCTAATCAAAATGTGGCCACTGGTGTAGTGACAGCCTGCAAACTTTTTTTTTTAATTTTTAAAATTTTATTATGTTGTGTTAGTCACCATACAATACATCATTAGTTTTTGATGTGGTGATCCACGATCCATTGTTTTCGTATAACACCCAGTGCTCCATGCAGTACGTGCCCTCCTTAATACCCATCACTGGGCTAACCCATCCCCCCCACCCCCCTCCCCTCTAAAACCCTGTTTGTTTCTCAGAGTCCATAGGCTCTCATGGTTCATCTCTCCCTCTGATTTCTACCCCCTTCATTTTCCCTTCCTTCTCCTAATGTCCTCCACGCTATTCCTCATGTTCCACAAATAAGTGAAACCATATGATAATTGACTTTCTCTGCTTGACTTACTTCACTTAGCATAATCTCCTGTTCCATCCATGTTGATTAAAAGTTGGGTATTCATCCTTCCTGATGGCTGAGTAATATTCCATTGTATATATGGACCACATCTTCTTTATCCATTCATCTGTTGAAGTGCATCTCAGCCTTTTCCACAGTTTGGCTATTGCGGACATTGCTGCTATGAACATTGGGGTGCATATGGCCCTTCTTTTCACTATTTCTGTGTCTTTGGGGTAAATACCCAGGAGTGCAATTGCTGGGTCATAGGGTAGCTCTATTTTTAACTTTTTGAGGAATCTCCACACTGTTTTCCAAAGTGGCTGTACCAACTTGCATTCCCACCAACAGTGTAAGAGGGTTCCCCTTTCTCCACAACCTCTCCAACATTTGTTATTTCTTTCCCTGTCCATTTTTGCCATTCTAACTGGTGTAAGGTGGTATCTCAATGTGGTTTTGATTTGAATTTCCCCGATGGCTAATGATGATGAACATTTTTTCATGTGTCTGGTAGCCATTTGTATGTCTTCTTCAGAGAAGTGTCTTTTCATATCTTCTGCCCACTTTTTGACTTGATTATTTGTTTTTTGGGTGTTGTGTTTGAGAAATTCTTTATAGATCTTGGATACCAGCCCTTTATCTGTAGTGTCATTTGCAAATATCTTCTGCCATTCTGTGGGTTGCCTCTTTGTTTTGTTGACTGTTTCCTTTGCCGTGCAGAAGCTTTTTATTTTGACGAAGTCCCAAAAGTTCATTTTTGCTTTTGTTTCACTAGCTTTTGGAGATGTATCTTGAAAGAATTTGCTGTGGCTGATGTCAGAGGTTACTGCCTATGTTCTCCTCTAGGATTTTGATGGATCCCTGTCACACATTGAGGGCTTTCATCCATTTTGAGTTTATCTTTGTGTATGGTGTAATAGAATGGTCGAGTTTCATTCTTCTGCATGTGGCTGTCCAATTTCCCCAGCACCATTTATTGAAGAGACTGCCTTTTTTCCATTGCATGTTTTTTCCTGCTTTGTCAAAGATTATTTGACCATAGAGTTGAGGGTCCATATCTGGGTTCTCTCTTCTGTTCCATTGGTCTATATGTCTGTTTTTGTGCCAGTACCATGCTGTCTTGGTGATCACAGCTTTGTAATATAGCTTGAAATCGGGCAACGTGATGCCCCCAGGTTTGCTTTGCTTTTTCAACATTTCCTTGGCGATTTGGGGTCTTTTCTGATTCCATACAAATTTTAGGATTGTTTGTTCCAGCACTTTGAAAAATGTCATTGGAATTTTGATCGGGATGGCACTGAAGGCATAGATTGCTCTGGGTAGCATAGACATTTTAACAATGTTTATTCTTCCAATCTGTGAGCATGGAATATTTTTCCACCTTTTTGTGTCTTCTTCAATTTCTTTCATGAGTGTTCTGTAGCTCCTAGAGTATAGATCCTTTCCCTCTTTGGTTAGGTTTATTCTGAGGTATCTTACAGTTTTTGGTGCTATTGTAAATGGAATCGTTTCTCTAATTTCTCTTTCTACAGTTGCGTTGTTAGTGTATAAGAAAGCAACTGATTTCTGTGCATTGATTTTGTATCCTGCCACATTACTGAATTGCTGTATGAGTGCTAATAATTTGGGGGTGGAGTCTTTTGGGTTTTCCACATAAAGTATTGTGTCGTCTGCGAAAAGAGAGAGTTTGACTTCTTCTTTGCCAATTTGAATACCATTTATTTCTTTTTGTTGTCTGATTGCTGTGGCTAGGACTTCTAGTACTATGTTGAACAGTAGTGGCGAGAGTGGGCATCCTTGACGTGTTCCTGATCTTAAGGGAAAGGCTCTCAGCTTTTCCCCATTGAGGATGATATTCGCTGTGGGTTTTTCATAGATGGATTTTATGAACTTGAGGAATGTTCCCTCCATCCCTATACTCTGAAGAGTTTTAATCAGGAAAGGATGTTGTATTTTGTCAAATGCTTTTTCTGCATCGATTGAGAGGACCATATGGTTCTTCTCCCTCCTCTTATTAATGTGTTCTATCACATTGATTGATTTGCGAATGTTGAACCACCCTTGCATCCCGGGGATAAATCCCACTTGGTCATGGTGGATGATCCTTTTAATGTTTTGTTGGATCCTATTAGCTAGGATTTTGTTGAGGATTTTGGAATCCATATTCATCAGGGATATCAGTCTGAAATTCTCCTTTTTGATGGGGTCTTTGCCTGGTTTGGGGATTAAGGTAATGCCGGCCTCACAGAATGAGTTTGGAAGTTTTCCTTCGGTTTCTCTTTTTTGAAACAGCTTCAGTAGAATAGGTATTATTTCTTCTTTGAATGTTTGGTAGAATTCCCCAGGGAATCCATCAGGCCCTGGACTCTTGTTTTTTGGGAGGTTTTTGATCACTGCTTCAATCTTGTTACTGGTTATTGGCTATTCAGTTTGTCAATTTCTTCCTGTTTCAGTCTTGGCAGCTTATAGGTTTCCAGGAAGGCTTCCATTTCATCCAGATTGCTCAGTTTATTGGCATATAGTTGTTGATAATAATAATCCAATAATTGTTTCTATTTCCTTGGTGTTAGTCGTGATATCTCCCCTTTATTCATAATTTTATTAATTTGGGTCCTTTCTCTTTTCTTTTGGTAAATCTGGCCAGTGGTTTATCAATCTTTTAATTCTTTCAAAGAACCAACTTCTAGTTTCGTTGATCTGATCTCCTGTGTTTCTGGTTTCTAATTCATTGATCTCTGCTCTAATCTTAATTATTTCTCTTTTAATGCGTGGCTTAGGCATCATTTGTTGCCTTTTCTCTAGTTCTTTAAGGTGTAGAGTTAGTTGGTGAATTCGGGATTTTTCTATTTTTTTGAGTGAGGCTTGGATGGCTATGTATTTCCCTCTTAGGACCGCCTTTGCAGTATCCCATGTCTTGGACCGATGTGTTTTCGTTCTCATTGATTTCCATGAATTGTTTAAGTTCTTCTTTGATTTCCTGGTTGACCCAAACATTTTTGAGCAGAGTGGGCTTTAGCTTCCAAGTGTTTGAATTTCTGCCAATTTTTTTCTTGTGATTGAGTTCCAGTTTTAAAGCACTGTGGTCTGAGAATATGCAGGAAATAATCTCAGTCTTCTGGTATCGGTTGAGACCGGATTTGTGACCCAGTATGTGGTCTATTCTGGAGAAAGTTCCATGTGCGCTCGAGAAGAATGAGTATTCTGTTGTTTTAGGGTGGAATGTTCTGTATATATCTATGAGGTCCATCTGGTCCAGTGTATCATTCAAAGCTCTTGTTTCCTTGTTGATTTTCTGCTTAGATGATCTGTCCATTGCTGAGAGTGGAGTATTGAGGTCTCCTACAATTAACGTATTGTTATCAATATGACTCTTTATTTCGGTTAACAGTTGGCTTATGTAGATGGCTGCTCCCATGTTGGGGGCATAGATATTTACAATTGTTAGATCTTCTTGTTGGATAGACCCTTTAAGAATGATATAGTGTCCTTCTGTGTCTCTAACTACACACTTTAGTTTAAATTCTAATTTGTCTGATATAAGAATTGCTACCCCAGCTTTCTTTTGAGCTCTGCTGGCATGGAAGATGGATCTCCATCCCTTCACTTTCAGTCTGGATGTATCTTCAGGTTCAAAATGAATCTCTTGTAGACAGCATATAGAAGCGTCCTGTCTTTTTATCCAATCTGCAACCCTGTGCTATTTTACGGCAGCATTTAGGCCATTCACGTTGAGAGTGATTATTGAAAGATATGAATTAATTGTCATCATGTTGCCTGTGAAGATGTTGTTTTTATGGATTGTCCCTGTAAACTTCTGTTGTTATCACTCTTGGGGGTCTTTCTCCTTTTATAGAACCCCCCTAATATTTCTTGCAGGGCCGGCTTAGTGGTCACATATTCTTTCAGTTTCTGCCAGTCTTGGAAGCTCTGCAGCTCTCCATCCATTCTAAATGACAGCCTTGCAGGGTAAAGTATTCTTGGTTGCGTGTTCTTCTTGTTTAGTATCCTGAATATGTCTTGCCAGGCCTTTCTGGCTTGCCAGGTCTCTCTGGATAGGTCTGACAGTATTCTGATGTTCCTCCCTCTGTACATAAGGAATCTCTTCCCCCTAACTGCCCTTAAGATGGTTTCCTTGGTTCTGAGATTTGCGAGTTTTACTATTACATGCTGGGGCGTTGGCCTGTTTTCCTTGATCTTGGGAGGGGTCCTCTCTGCCTCTAAGACACAAATGTGTGTTTCATTCCCCAGATTAGGGAAGTTCTCAGCTACGATTTGCTCAAATATATCTTCTAGTCCTCTCTCTCTCCACTCTCTCCGGGATTCCAATAATTCTGACATTGGAACGCTTCATGATGTCACTTATTTCTCTGATTCTATTTTCATGGATTCTGAGTTGTTTTTCCCTGGCCTCCTCTTTTCCCTTTTTATCTATTAAATTGTTCCAGGTCTCTAATTTGTTCTTCAGCCTCACTTACCCTAGCTGTTAGATTATCTAGATTAGATTGGATCTCATTGATAGCATTTTTAAGTTCTGCCAATTCAGCTTTCATTTCTGCCCTTAGAGACTCTATGTTGCCATTAATTGATTTCTCCATTCTAGCTATTGTCTTCACAATTGCTAGCTTGAATTCCATCTCCGACATTTTGGTTATATCTGCATCCATTTGTAAATCTGCGGCATAAGTCATAATCTCTGAGTCTTTCGTATTTTGGGGGGTTCCTCCTCCTAGTCATTCTGTTGATGGGTGGTTGAGGGAATGTATAGAGTCCAAATTATTGACCAGAACCCAAGCAAGATGCACCTGTTTTCTAGGGACCTTAGGGTGGCTGGCCTCTTATTTTCCCAGCCTGTCTTCTGGGGAAGGGGTCTGGGGTGCCGTTACTCAGGCAACCCTGTTTGGGCAGTTGTCCTGCCCCCTGTGCGGGGGATGGGCTCAGTGGGAACCAGTTTTTGGGGTTTTTGTACTCTGGTGGCTTTCCCTGGAGGCTTTCCTCGTCTCTTCCGAGAGTCAGAGCAGAAGAGACCATTTCCAACCCTCTGCCTCAGAGCAGAGAGACTGCAGTCTGTTCTTCAGTGAGCTCTCCAGGCCACACTATCTCCGTTTCTGTCTGTGCGGCTATAAACTGCAGCACCCTGGGTTGTGCGCCCCTCTGCAGTGCTCCCAGTCCTGCCTCCAGGTCAGGGCACGTCTCTGCCCTTTGTACTTCTAAAACCACCAGCTGCCCCCAGTTCGCATGCTCCAGGTTTCCATCCGGGGGGCTGCCCTAAACTCCTTTCCCCACTGCTACCAGTCTGTGAATCTGTGCCCCATCCCCAGCGTGGGACGCTATCGTTCACCTGTGGTGTAGGATCCCCATGGCCAGGCTCCCTCCCGCTGCCATTTATCCTCCGATATCTGCCCGCGGAATCATGGCTCCCCACTTCATACCTCGAAACCAACCTCCTGTGATATTCTGTTTGTAGAGATCCAGATCTTCTTACCTCTCAGGCTGATTTCATGGGTGCTCAGAGTGGTCTAGTAGATATCCAGCTCAATTCCAGGGACCAGCTGGAATAGGGTCCCTTAATCCTCCCCCAACTTTTCCCCCCTCCCCAAACTTTTTGTTAGAGTTCAGAAGCACAGGAATTGAGAATAAGCATTTATAACTTTATAGCAACTTGACATTGCCATGAAATCCAAGTGTGATCATTTTTCTGGTAATTCATTTTCATTGTATTTGTATATGCATAAATCCAGGAAACACGAGGGAATGGATACTAATGATGTGGGATAATGGTGGAAGGAATGTAAAGTTGGATCAGGCTGAAGTTATTGATATGGGCTCACTAAGCAGAGATTCTGCATTTAATGTTATAGTTCAAGGAGTCAGAAAGGGCTCTAAGAGTTTGGCTGGTTGACTGACCGAAAAATGGACCAAAAGGTGGCTCACAGTGAGTGAACTGGAAATACTTGACCTTCTTTGATTTGATGTAGAGGGAGAGATTCAGAAATTTAGGGATATTGGAATTTTGGAGTGGATTTGTCATTTAAGATCCACTCATCTATACTGGGAGGGTCTAGAAGACATACCTTTCATCAATACTTTAAGAAAATAAATTTGTGAGGCCCAGTGTCACTGAAAAGCTCCATGATCATTCCTCTCTGCAGGCAAGACCTTATAGTGGAAATCCCAGCCATTCAATTTGAAACCTAAATGCAATGAAGATAATTGGATCCCCAAGGTGGAAGAGGCCAAGTGGTGGCACTCAACTGCCAAAGGCAAGGTGGGTATGGTTATTGTATTGGATAGCAAAGTCAAAATAAGAACTGAAATAGTCTGACTTGTGCAGATCTATGGCATTGGCTAGTTAACCATGGTGCTACTAGAAGTGAAATTGATGGTAAGCCTAACAAATTATCTGTATAAGCAGAAAAGTTCTATGTTGAAAGTCTAATTCAAATCATAAAAACAGAGATGGACAGTTCCTCAATCAATTCCCATACTTGAAACAGTTTACAGACCCAAAACCCCTTGAGGAAGGACACTACTGAAAACTTTTAATCTTTTTCCTACCCTTCCCCAAAGGGACCTATGGCCTTTTACTAGGATAACTGTACATCATTGTGAAAAATAAAACAATGAAACATTATGGGGACCACTGGACGCGGACTCTGAACTGACATAAATTCTAGGAGACCCAAAATGTCACTGTGGCTTACCAGTAAGAGCAGGGGCTAATTGGAGGTCAGGTGAACAATTAAGTTTTAGCTCGGGCCCATCTCACAGTGGGTTCAGTGGGTCCTCAAACTCATCCTGTGGTTATTTTCCCAGTTGCAAAATGCATAATTGAAGTGAACATATTAGCAGATGAGAATTTCCATACTGGTTTCCTGACCTGTGGAGTGAAGGCTTTTATAGTGAGAAAAGCCAGTGGAAGCATTAGAACTAACTCTACCCAGGAAACTGGTAAATCAAAAGTGATACTGAGTTCCTGGAGGATTTACAGAGGTTAGGGCCACCATCACAGACCTGAAAGATGCAAGGGTAGTGATTCCCGCCCCATCCCCATTCAACCTTCCTTATTTGGCCTGTGCAAAAGACAGATGGATCTTGGAAAATAACAGTGGGTTATTGTAAACTTAACCAGGTGATGACTCTAACTGCAGCTGCTATACCAGATATGGTTTCATTGCTTGAGCAAATTACACATCCACTGGTACGTGATATGCAGCACTGATCTGGCAAATGCCTTTTTCTCCATCTCTGGTACAAGAAAACCAGCAGAAGCAGTTTACTTTCAGCTGGCAAAGCAGCAATACACCTTCACTTTTTACTTTCACTATACCTATCAACTCTCTAGCCCTATGTCATAATTTACTTTGCAGGGATTTTGATTGCTTGTACCTTCTGGAAGATTTCACACTGGCCTATTACATTGATGCATTGATGACAATATACTGACTGGACCCAGTAAGTAGAAACTATGCGAGATTTATTGGTAAGATATTTGCATGTCAAAAGGTGGCAAATAAATCTTACTAAAATTCGGAGGTCTTTTACTTCCATGGAATTTCTAGGGGTTCAGTGGTATGGGGCATGTTGAGATATCCCTTCCAAGATGAAAAGTAAACTGTTGCATCTGGCCCTTCCTACCACCAAGAAAGAGGCAAAGTCCTAGTGGGCCTCTTTGGATTTTGTCTCCAAAACATATTGTTTGGAAACAATATATTTCTCATTTTGTGTGTGTTATTCTAGCCCATTTTACTGAGTGACCCAAAAAGCTGCTAGTTTTGAGTGGGGCCCAAAAGAAGAGAAGGCTCTGCAATAGGTCCAGGCTGGTGTGCAAGATGCTTTGCTACATGGTCCATATGATCCAGCAGATCCAATGGTACTTGAAGTATCAGTGGCAGGGATGATGTTTGGAGCCTTTGGGAGGCCCCTATAGGTGAATTGCAGCATAGGCCTTTAGGATTTGAGAGCAAAGCCCTAACATCATCTGCAGGTAACTAACCTCCTGTTGAGAAACAGCCCTTGGCCTGCTACTGGGCCTTTGCAGAGATTGAACACTTGACTGTGGGTTTCCATGATACCATGTGACGTTAGCTTCCTATCATGAACTGGGTGTTATCTGGCTCATGAAGCCATAAAGTTAGGCATGCCCAGTGATAATCCATCATCAATGGAAGTGGTGTATATGTGATTGCTTGATAGAATGGTGAAATGGCCTTTTGAAGACTCAGTACAATGCCAGCCAGGTGGCAATACTTTGCACTGGGGCAAGGTTCCACAGAAAGCTGCATGTGCTCTGAATCAGTGTCCAATATATGGTGTTATTTCTACTGTAGGATTCATGAGTCTAGGAATCATTCAAGTGGAAAGTGGAGTGGCACCGTTTGCTATTATCCCTAGTAACCTACTGGCAAAACTTCTGCTTCTTGTTCCTGTGGCTCTATGCTTTGCTGGCCTAGAGATCTTAGTTCCAGAAGGAGGAATGCTTTCACCAAGGAGACACAATTACTCCATTGAACTATAAGTTAATACTGCTGCCTGGCTACTTGGAGCTTCTCATGCCTCTGAAACAGCAGGCAAGAAGAGTTATGGTTTTGGCTAGGGTGACTGATCATGATAACCAAGGGGAAATTGAACTATTACTCCACAATGAAGGTAAAGAAGACTATGTCTGGAATATAGGAGTTCTGTGATTAAGGGCAGCAGAAAACTAGAACCACCCAATCAAGACAGGACTATGAATGACAAGTGACAAATCTTTCTTTGTCTGATTTATCTAGTTTGGCATAACGTGGCATAAAGCCTATCCATGTTGTCACAAATGGGAAGATACCTTCCTTTTTCATGGCAGAATAATGTTCCATTGTATATATGGCATCTTTTCCACATCTTTTTTATCCATTCATCCACTGATGGGCATTTGGGCTGATTCCATATTTAGCTATTATAAATAATGCTGTGATAAACATGGAAATGCATGTATCTTTTCAAAAGCCTGTTTTGATTTCCGCTGGGTATATGCCCAGAAGGAGAATTGCCGGATAGTACAGGTCTATTTTTAATTTTTTGAGGAAACTCCACATCGTTTTTCACAGTGGTTGGACCAATTTACATTCCCACCAACAATGTATAAGAGTTCCCTTCTCACCACATTCTTGGCAGGACCTGTTGTCTCTTGTCTTATTAGATGGTGTCAATGAAGGTTTTCACACATTGCTGTCATGACTGCCACTGGTCTGTCACTGCTACTAAGATGTATTTTAAAAGACATACTTTCAGATTCAGCTACTCTTTTCCAGGCCAATCTTTTTCCTTCTGCAAATTAAGAGTTGACTCTTTTGTAATTCTTTGATTGGCTCATGGAGAGTTGTAAAAAGGAAGTCCCAAGTAGGACAACTTGGAGAACTGATGCTGTGGTCTATTCTAAGCATTATTTAAGATTGGCAAAGAAAAAGGAAGGACATGATGTACTCAGTGCTATCCATTTTTATTCTACTAGCAATTTTCTCCAAGATCAGAACATCCTGAGGTCTCCAGATTGGAAAAGAATCAATTTCTGTGGCAGACTAAAATCAACCTTTTTCAAATAACTAAGCTGTGGTATTGTAAATTCCCAGTCTCCAAATAGTAAGATGCAATTTTCAAATGTTCTCACAAATAGGAAAATTAAAAAAAATTTTTTATACATTCTCAAACCTCAAAACAAAGAATTAATTTAACTATCATTATGAAGAAGAGAGAAAAATATTTTTAAAAACTCAAAAAATTCTGGTGTAAAAAAATTACAAGCACTTGTTTACTTTAGAATGGTGAAATTACATCATGAGCTCACAGAGGAGCTGATCTTAATGATCACATGCAATATTAATTTTCTAAAAACAATATTTATCTAAAGGCTTTTTACTATTATATATATATATACTTACTTTACTATTTACTATCACTTACTTTACTATTATATATAATATATAATATACTTACCTAAAGACATAAAACAAATGTACAACTTCAACAAAATTTACAAAGCAAATGTGTATGTAGCTACTAAGTTACAAAACAATACTGCTTAGCTCACCAGGAGCCACTCCCACACCTCTTCCCCACTTCCATCCCCTCCCTGCTCCCAAAAGCAACTCTCAGCCTAACTATGTAATTGCTTTCTTTCTTTTTTTTTTTTTTTAAAGATTTTATTTATTTATTTGACAGAAAGATAGCAAGAGCAGGAACACAAGCAGGGGGAGTGGGAGAGGGAGAAGCAGGCTTCCCGCCGAGCAGGGAGCCCGATGCGGAGCTCCATCCCAGGACCTTGGGATCAAGACCTGGGCCGAAGGCAGACGCTTAACTGACTGAGCCACCCAGGCACTCCTCACTTTCTTGTTTTTCTTTTTGCTTTTACCACTTAAATATGCATTCTAAAATACTATCATTTTAGTTTACCTACATTTGAACTTTATATAAATGGTATCATACAACACAGATTCTTCTGTTTTGTATTGTTTAACTCAACATTTATGTTTTTCATCATACATATTGCTATATATCTTTTTTGTTTTTTTCATTTTCATTGATGTACACTTTCTCTTATACAAAATATATAACAATTTGTTTATCCATTCTACTGCTCATGGACATTGTTTTTTTCCATTTTTTGACTATTATGAAAAATGCTGCTATGAACATTTATGTATATGTCTTTGAGTGCAGAGAAGCATACATTTCTCAAGGGTGTATGCCTAGAAATCAAATTGCTGAGTTATACACTTGCATACATTTAGCATTCTGTCTGACCATCATTTCTTTTTGGAAGGCTTCTTTGGTCCTTTTTTCTGTACCCAGGCTGAGCTAAATGCCTCTTCTCTGTGCTCTTGAGGCATCTGTGCATATCTGTATCACTGCTCTCATTGGAGAATCAAAGAATTGCCAACTCTTGCTCTGAATCTGTGCTGCCCCATATGGTAGCCACTAGCCATGTGTTACCATTTAAGGTTAAATTAATTAAAATGAAATATGATTAAACACTCAGTTCCACAGTTCCCTTGGCCACATTTTAAGCTCAATAGCCATGTATGGCTTCTGGGTGCCACACTGAACCATCCAAATATAGAACATTTCCATGATCCCAGAAAGTTCTATTAAATATGTTGCTCTAGAATGCTAGTTCCTCCAGGGCCCAGGCTATACCTTATTCATCTTATACCTCATGCCCTCTACAGTGCTGGACCAGACTTTTGACAAATGTTTTTTGAACTAGACTGTTCCCAAGGTTTACAATCCAGTGGTGAAAGCAGAAAACACAACAGGATGTTAAATGAAGTTCCAAAGGCTCAGAACACTACAATAGGGGCTGATACAACAGTTTCCTATATCCTAAAGATGTGAGGGGGCAGCTCGTCTATGCAAGGCAGACAGACCTAGAGACTGTGAAACAAGATGACCCACTTCCAGCTTACAAAGGAGAGAGGATGGGGGAGAGAGAGGAGAGGAGAAGAGGGGAAAGATTTCTCTGGAGAGAGCTGTAATACACTTGCATTACCCCCACTCCCTCTTCACAATGTAAAGGGGGGGATAAGGAGACAGTTGCTTTCTCCTCAACACAGCCAAGTGAAAAAGGTATTAAGAAGACCATTCAAGCAGCTTGTGGGGGAACCTACATGCTTCAAAAGTATATAAAATTCCTGCTCTGTCATTTGCTGGCTGTGGGACAATGGGCAAGCTACATAACCTCTTGAAATTTCTGTTTCTTCATTTGTAATTTTGAATAATGAGAGTACTTCTCTCCTAGGGTTAATGTAAGAATTAAATGAGTAAAGCAATGCAAGATACCCATAAGAGCAACTTATTTAATTTTATTTGATATGGATGTGCTGGTTGGCAAACTCCTTTTTACTGTATATCTTTGAACATGTTCTTAAGCTCAGCAGGTTTTAGCAGGCAAGCAGAAAATCTAGCTATCTACCAAACATGTGTGTTCTTTCTTCTTCAACGTGGAGAGTTGTCTCTGGAAGGCACTTGCCCAGCTCAAGACCACATCCCTTCCCCCTTTGCATTCAGATATGGCCATATCACAAATTATCATGAATGGAATGTTAGTAAAAATGATATGTAATAATTCTAGGCAGAATTTTCTTTTTTCTTCCTTCACATTTTCTGCCTCATCCACTGCTGTTTTGCCTTAGGTAGCATATAATTGAGTTAACTATTTTCAGTTCATAACATGCTATTATTTTATCTTCTCCTTTTAGCTTCAATTCCCATGCTCTTTCTCTTCTTCTCTATCCCCATATTCCACAGGCAGCTGGAATCTCATATTTTGGTGTATGCCTTTACATGTAACTTAGAAAACTCTACTGTGTTGTTTTGGATATGTGTTTTGAATTCATACAAATAATATGGTGCTACAGGGCTTATTAAATACATAGATATGGATTAGGGAACTGTATTATCTACCATAGACTATTAATTTTTTAAGATGTCACGTTATACTGTACTTTGTATGGGTTTTTTTATTGGTAGAACCTAGAGTAGAGAGGTTGTGTCTGTCGCCAGTGCCTAGAACAGTTTCTAACACACGATACAAAAACCAACAACGAAGTAAATGTTTGATAAATATGTAAACACAAATTTAAGAAAACTTAATTGTTTCAAAGAGTACAAAAACACTAATTTGAAAAGATACATGAACTCCTATGTTTACTGCAGCATTATTTACAACAGCCAAATTATGGAAGCAGCCCAAGTGTCCATCGATAGATGAATGGATAAAGAAGCTGTGGTATACATATACATACACACATGCACACACACATACATATATACACACAATGGAATATTATTCAACTATAAAAAGATGTAATCTTGCCATTTGCAACAACACGGATGGATCTAGAGAAGTAATGCTAAGAGAAATAAGTCAGTCAGAGAAAGACAAATACTATATGATTTCACTCATAAGTGGAATTTAAGAAACAAAAGAAATGAATGAAGGAAAAAAAGAGACAAACCAAAAACCAGACTCTTAACTATAGAGAACAAACTGATGATTACCACAGGGGAGGTGGGGGGGGAATGGATAAAATAGGTAAAGGGGATTAAGAGTACACTTATCATGATGAGCACTGAGCAATGTATAGAATTGTCAAATCACTATATCGTACATCTAAAACTAATATAACATTAATGCTAACTATACTGGAATTAGAAAAAAACTTGTTTCATTTTTTTCCAGAAACTAACCTTACTTTATCTAAATTACATGTTTTAAAATGAAAATAAGACACTAATTCATAAGAATATTGCCCGGAGAAAGATGCCACACTATTTGATGTGCCTTATTTTACCTACTTAAATTAAAAACTATAATATCACATGAATAAGAAATTATAATTGTAATTAGTCTTTAATATATGTATCTTATCAGTTCACCTTATCGAATGCTTATTATTGTGTTGTTTGCATTTTAATAAATATAATTCATATACAATAAAATGAATTATTTCATCTGCATTTCATATACTTAAGTTGTATAGATTCTACTTTAAAATCTTAATTCCTGGGGTGCCTGGGTGGCTCAGTCCGTTGAGCGTCTGCCTTCGGCTCAGGTCATGATCCAAGGGTCCTGGGATCGAGCCCCACATGGGGCTCCCTGCTCGGTGGGGAGCCTGCTTCTCCCTTTGCCTGCTTGTGCACTTTCTCTCTCTCTCTCTCTCTGTCTGACAAGTAAATAAAATATTAAAAAAAATAAAATCTTAATTCTTCTAAGGATAACAATTTTATAATTTTTATAAAGTTACCCTTTAATTTTAAAGAATCTGAATTTCAGGGCACCTGGGTGGCTCAGATGGTTAAGCGTCTGCCTTCGGCTCAGGTCATGATCCCAGGGTCCTGGGATCGAGTCCCGCATCGGGTTCCCTGCTCCTTGGGAGCCTGCTTCTCCCTCTGCTTCTCTCTCTCTCTCTGTCTCTGTCTGTCATAAATAAATAAATAAAATCTTTAAAAAAAGAATTGAATTTCATATTAATATTATGAAATAAAGAAGTAGATTCTCTAGACCATATAACATTTTACGACCCTATGCATACTGAAGGCCTGGTTAATTATCAGACATAATTTCTGTCCATAACTTTTTATAACGGAAAATTTCAAAATATATAAAATTAGAGAAAATAGTATAATACAATTATTGTCCATAGCTTCAGCAGTGATTAACTCACACAAAAATGACTTCATCTATTTCCCTACCCATTTACCCTTTCTCTTTTACTTTGAAGCAGATTCTACACATCATAGCATTTGTTTCTTTAAGAATGCTTAAATAAATACTACAATCCCATTATCATGCTAATAATAATAATTTTTTTAACTTTTTTTTATTTTAAAGATTTTATTTATTTGACAGAGAGACACAGCGAGAGAGGGAACACAAGCAGGGGGAGTGGGAGAGGGAGAAGCAGGCTTCCCACGGAGCAGGGAGCCCAACACGGGGCTCGATCCTGGGGCCCTGGGATCATGACCTGAGCCAAAGGCAGATGCTTAATGACTGAGCCACCCAGTAGCCCCAGTAATTCTTTAAAATCATAAAATTTCAAGTCAATGTTCACATCTCCAATTGTTTAATAAATGTCATTTTTTCAGCATGTTTTTTAGAATTAGGATACGAATAAAATTCACATATTACTACACATGGTGGTTGCTATGTCTCTTAGAAGTCTACCTGAATCTATAGGTTTCTCTCTCTTACTATCTTACTTACAACTTATTTGTTGATGAAACCAGGCTGTTTTTCCTATATATTTTTCCAGTCTGGGTTCTGCTGACTGAGTTTGCAGTTTGATTTGGGTTTGCAAAATGGTGGTATTCTAATTATGTCATTTCTCTTCATTCATGTCTATAAAGAGAAACCTCCTCATCTGTAACTTAGTGGTATATTTCATAAGGAAAGAGAATAAGTGCTTAATTATTTTATTTTTATTTTATTTTATTTATTTTTTTAAAGATTTTATTTATTTATTTGAGAGGGAGAGAATGAGAGATAGAGAGCACGAGAGGGAAGAGGGTCAGAGGGAGAAGCAGACTCCCCGCTGAGCAGGGAGCCCGATGCGGGACTCGATCCCGGGACTCCAGGATCATGACCTGAGCTGAAGGCAGTCACTTAACCAACTGAGCCACCCAGGTGCCCCTAATTATTTTATTTTATATAAAGTTATAAAATAATGAGTTTTATAGTAAACTATTGGGAACCAAAATTAAGAAAACAATGCCACTCACAACTGCATAAAAAAGAATAAAATACCTAGGAATAAATTAAAGCAAAAAGGTGAAAGACCTGTACTCTGAAAGCTAAGAATATTGATAAAAGAAATTGGGAGATGACACAAATAAATGGCAAGATACACTATGCTCATGAAATGGAATAATTAATATTGCTAAAATGTCCATGGTGCTCAAAGCAACCTACAGAGTCAATGCAAACCCTATCAAAATACCAGTGGCATTTTTCACAAAGCTAGCACAAATAATCCTAAAATTTGTGTGGAACCAAAAAATACCCTGAATAGCTAAAGCAATCTTGAGAAAGAAGAACAAAACTGGAGTTCCCATGTTCTCTGATTTCAAACTATATTACAAAGCTATAGTAATCAAAACAGTATGGTACTTGCACAAAACCAGACACATAGATCAATGGAACAAAACAGTCTAGAAATAAACCCCATACTTATACGGTCAATTAATCTTCAGTTGGACAGCTAAAATACAAAAGAATGAAACTTTCTTACACCATATAAAAAATAAACTCAAAGTGGATTAAATACTTATATGCAAGACCAGAAACCTTAAAAATCCTAGAAAATATAGGTAGCAGGCTCTTCGACATTAGTCTTAGAAATATTTTTTTGATCTGTTTCCTTAAGCAAAAGCAACAAAAACAAAAATAAACAAGTAGGACTACATCAAACTAAAAAAGCTTTTGCACAGAGAAGGAAACCAATAAAACAAAAAGCTACCTACTGAATGGGAGAAGATATGGGCAAATAATTTATGTATTAAAGAGTTAATATCCAAAATATGGAAAGAACTCACATAACTCAATATAAAAAAATGGGCAGATGTCCTAAATAGATATTTCTCCAAAGAAGACATACAGATGGCCAAAAGACACATGAAAAGATGCTCAATATCACTTATTGTTGGGGAAATGCAAATCAAAACCACAATGAGATATCATCTCATACCTGTCAGAATGGCTAGTACCAAAACAAAACAAAACAAAACAAAAAAACCCAAAACCCCCAAAAACAAAAACAAAAAACCAACCCAAAACAAAAACCTAAGAAACAGCATGTGTTGGCAAGGATGTGGAGAAGAGAGAACACTTGTGCACTGTTGGTGGGAACAAAATGATGCAGCCACTATGGAAAACAGTATGGAGGTTCCTCAAAAAATTAAAAATAGAAATATCATACGATTCAGCAATTCCACTTCTGGGTATTTACTGAAAGAAAATGAAAACACTGATTTGAAAATATATATGCACCATTATGTTCACTGCAGCATTATTTACATTAGCCAAGTATGGAAGCAAACTTAGTGTCCATCAATAGATGAATGGATAAAGATGTGGTGTATATACACAATGGATTATTACTCAGCCATGAAATCTTGCCTTTTCCAATAACATGGATGCACCTAGAGGGTATTATGCTAAGTGAAATAAATTAGACAAAGAAAGATAAATATCATATGATTTCACTTATATGTGGAATCTAAAAAGCAAAGCAAACAAAACAAAACAGAAATAGACTCATAGATATAGAGAACAATCTAGAGGTTGCCAGGGGGAATGGGTTTTAGGGACAAAATAGAGGAAGGAGATTAAAAGGTACACACTTCCAGTTATAAAATAAATAAGACATGGAGATACAATGTACAGCACAAGGAATATAGTTAATAATATGTAACAATTTTGTATGGGGACCAATGGTAGCTAGATTATGGTGATGACTTCATAATGTATATAGATGCTGAATCACTATGTTGTACACCTATGTTTGTATGCCTAATGTTTGTACACACTATGTTTGTACACTAATATAATATTGTATGTCAACTACACTTCAATTAAAAAAATAATGAGTTGTTAGCATCTTCCAATGTTGGGCAATTAGGGGTTTTTTTGGTATTGTTTTGGTTTTGGAATCATTATGAATGCTTCTCTCTGCTTACTCCTGCATAGATGATGTAGGTCTTGTGGCAGTTGGCAGTATTTCTTCAGCCACTTTGTTTGGAGTTTGTGGGTATAACCTGTCATGTAGTGTTGTAACCAGTCTCCAAAATGGCTTCACATTTCCTGTGTTTCCTGTGTACATTCATTCTGATCCTCACATCAATAGGCAGATTTCTCCTTCTGAGTCTGGGATGGCCCTGTGACTGATCTGACCATAGAATGTACACAGTGACATTTGGGGCAGCTCTTGGACCCCAGCCACCATGTGAGAAGGCCAAGCCACAAAAAGAGGCCAAATAAAGAACCGAAGTGTTCAGAATAACAGTATCAGCTGAACTCCCAGACAACAACCATATAAGATAGCTGCCTTGAATAACTCTATTCCAATTGAGTCCCCAGACTACTGCAGCCCCAACAACCATAATAAAATGGTTGTTTTTTTAAGATACAAAGTTTTGGAATGGTTTTTAATGTAACAATGGGTAACTACAACATTTATATTTGCTGTAAATGTTGTTCATTGTTTTTTGTTGTATTATCTAGTTGCACTTTCTCTTAAAAGATTTGTTTATTTACTTGAGAAAGAGAGAGCATAGAACATGTGTGAGAGCAGGGGGAGGGGCAAAGAGGGAGGGAGAGAGAGTCTCAAGCAGCCTCCCTTTTGAGTGTGGAGACCACACGAGGCTCCATCTCAGGACCCTGAGATCGTGACCTGAGCCAAAATCAAGAGTTGGATGCTTAACCGACTGAGCCACCCAGGCACCCCAAGTTGCACTATTTTTATGGAGGGATTTAGAGAGATTCTAAAATAATGTCCTGTAACATACTCCACCAAAATCTTCCCAGAATCCACTCTGACATAAGATTAAAAGGTTATTTTGTGACAGACCTCAGTTAAGACCTATAAAACCACCTGGCAGTGTAATTGAGAGCCAGAGTGGAACATTGGGAATTTATAGCTTCCTCATATGAACTCTGGTCTTCTAATCAACCTTTTATAAAAGTAGACTCCTTTCTCCTCATTTTTTGCCCCCTCCCACCTCACTGCAGTTTAATTTGAATAAATTAAAAATCCAATTATTTGGTATTAGTTTTCTCGATAAAGTTGGATACAACAATTCTCTAGAATCAGGTTGGGAGGGGTATCAATTAAAAATTCCCAAAATCATTAACACATTCAGAAAAGTTAGAGTGAGTCATATGGGTTCTGCACAAACTAATAAATTGGCCCATTTTAAAGTCAATCTATTCAGTCATTCATAAAAGTATTTACTGAGTGCTTATTATGACTCAGGAACCTGGGTATTAGGGCCCTGCATATACACCAGTAAACAAAGCAAACATCCCCACTCTTGAGGACGTTACATTCTGGTAACATATTCTTTCTTTCTTTCTTTTCTTTTCTTTCTTTCTTTCTTTCTTTCTTTCTTTCTTTCTTTCTTTCTTTCTTTCTTTCCTTCTTTCTTTTCTTTCTTTCTTTCTTTTTCTTTCTTTCTTTCTTTCTTTCTTTCTTTCTTTCTTTCTTTCTTTCTTTCTTTCTTTCTCTTTCTTTCTTTCTTTCTTTCTTTCTTTCTTTCTTTCTTTCTTTCTTTCCTTCCTTCCTTCCTTCCTTCCTTCCTTCCTTCCTTCCTTTCTCTCTCTCTCTCTCTCTCTCTCTCTTTCTTTCTTTCTTTTATTTTTTATGGGGGGGTAAAGGGAGAGGAAGAGAGAGAGAGAATCTTCAGCATGGTTCCATGCCCAGCGTGGAGCCCAACGTAGAGCCCAACGTGGAGCCCAACATGGGGCTCAATTTCATGACCCTGAGATCATGACCTGAGCCAAAATCAAGAGTCGGATGCTTAACCAACTGAGCCACCCAGGTGCCCCTGGTAACATATTCTTTTAACAGTTGTTCAGTGGTCATTCTATTGTTACTTGAGCATGCTCCTTTGGAAGGTGTCAACTCACTTCCTGCTCCCTACAACAATCTTCAGTACACCCCATGAAGAGCCCCAGTAAATACTATTTTATCTGTTTCATTACATTTTCAGTGATGGCAGAGAGTCCCTTGGAAATTGGTTTCTCTGTATGCCACCCAACTAGGCTTCCCCTTAATCGGATTCTGATTTCAAAGAGTCACCAGAGTTAAATCTAAAATGTGGCGAGCAGTTGGAGCGAATAATGCAGTGTTAGATTTAAATTATTTTTGGTTAAAAACATAAGTTACTTAGGGTGGTGCTTTAACATTTCCAATCACCACAGAATTCTGTAATACTTCATTAGATTACTAAGAATCTTAGACCTTTGTGTGTGTATATGGGGGTAGGGAGATGAGAGGAAAAGGAGAGAAGTAGTAGAGGTTGTTAAAAGATGAGAAGGGAAAGGATAAAAGCTCATATTCTCAACACCAACAATTTAGGCAAATCTAGTATTTTAGGAGGTTCTTCATGTCCAATCTGGAAATGTACATTAACAGGAAACTTGCTACCCACTCCTTGACTGTCCTTTTCCCATCCATGTGTCTGCTGGGATCTATCAGTGGGTGGAAGACATTGTCATTGTTTATAATGCTCATAAGCCTGCATGGATGTGAATGACATATATTTAGAAATCAAAATAAAGCTTTAGGAAGATCTTCAATTTAATGGAAACTAGTCTAGTCATTTGGGAACCACAAGAGCTTTTTAGGGAAAATCTGCCTCTGCAAGTTGGAGGAAGTGTGGGTGTACTGGAGTCCCGGTGACACCTTGTGATGTCAGTCACCCCCAGCCTGAGGTTGATTGGCTATGAAGAGCTGAAGTAGAGTTTAAATTCCTGCACCATTAGAGAAATGAACATCAGAACATTGACACAAGAGTGGCTTCACTAGGCATAAATTTCCTCTGTGAGAACTTCAGACTTCGGGGGAAAAGTCTTTGTGAACTGAAGAGGGTAAGAAATTTTCATTTTTTAAAAAACTTTTTAAATGATTTCTGCTATGTTTGGAAAATATTAAACATGTACACATGTTGAGAGGCATTATGCCATGCAGAGAAAGATGGAGAGAGCTGAGCCTTGGGTTAAAATGATTCCCATTTTTGTGCCTGTTGTTTATGCCACAGCAAATATTGATATGAAAATGACATGTTAAGTCAACAGAGCCAGATGTTTTTCTCTGTACTACTTTAATTAGATCTCTGTATAGTACTTCTGAAAGGAAGAGTTTACTGAACAGGAGACAGATGGAAAGTAATTTTGAAGGTTAGCTTTAATTAGCAAAACAAATAAAACTTTTAACATTTAGGTTTCATGGATGTAGTGATGTTCATGGCCTACAAAATATTATGAAAGAACCTAAATTAGACTGGCAGGACTTCCAAAATATGGTCTTTTAAATTAAAAACCATTTAATGCTATTCATCTAGATAGTATCCAAAAATACTCATTATGGACTTAGTAACTAAAAGAAGATGCTAAGATCACTGAAATAAACCAAGGATGTGATAATTACAATGCTTTTGTATTGTTTACATAGGCATTCATGTTACCATGATGCCTCGCAGTCAGAATTCAATCAGATGTTGAATATAACTGTCTTTTAAAAACACTTTCTAATGTAGAAGACTAAGAATATATATACTCAAATCCATATTTTTATTTGCTGCATTTATTCCACTTCATCTATATCATAAGTGTCTGTCTTCCATAATAGAAAATGGGCATTGTGGTCAGGTAATGCTTTCTCTATTACATCTAGAAAATCCCACATGTAATAGCAATACTTCAAGCAACCAGTCTTCTTTAGGAGCAGTAACTTCTAGTGAACCATGCTTTCTGTGTACCTGAGGGCCAAAGAGATTATCCTACTTTGATGTGGTTGGTTAAAATGTGTGAACAAACAATTTTCTAAAAGCATCAGTCCACTTACCTACCCCAAAATGGTAATGTGGACCAATGTGCCTCAGATGCTTAGAGGCCTTCCAAATCTATGTTGAATCTTAGGGCACCTTGGAGTTATTTTACTATGGTTGAAGGCATATGATGTGGGATTGATTATAACTGACTTAAGACAATTACAATTGGAAGGATTGGATATTTTTATTGCCTTATTTGTTTGGTGTTCTGAATTCCTGATAGAATTCATATCCTGGCCAAATTCCATTTTATTTTCAAAGAGTAGTAATGAAACAAGTCCTAGCTAATGGAGGTTCCGGTTAGTTGGGTTTGGATAATTTTACTTTTGTAGGACCAGCTAATTATCATTATTACATACTACTGTACACTCAGCACCTAGAACAGTGTCTGGCTCATAGGATATTCTCAATAAGTATTTGTTGACTGCTAATGGATGGATATATTGTTCATTTGTATTATTGAAGATAACAACACTAAGTTGTTTAATCAACATAATGAAATAAGCAAATCAAACATAATAAAATGAGCCTATGATTTTTCAAGCTTTTATTTCCTTCTTTTGGCTTACTGCTTTCATTTCAGTTTACATAAAAGAAGATATATACTTTACACGTGAACCTTAACTTGGAGGAAATTTCAGAACAAGTCTCCTTTCTTGAAAGCACAAAGAATTTCTGGCTATATTTGAGAGTAGCCAGAGAGAGACTGCAATTCCCTATTCCAGATCTTAAATATCTTGAGTCTTTTCAACTCTGGGGAAAAAAATGAGAAAAGTTGAAAATCTTTTACATCCACTGCCCTTCAAGCAAGTGGAACACAAGTTGAGGTTACTGATTTCTTTTTGTCACACGCTTTCACTGTAGAATGACAGCATGTACAATGTAGAAATTACATTTACCAATCACCAAAAAAGAACTTGGGGTTCTGGACTGATCTCTTTCAAGAAGGCTTATAGCTATTTTGCTAATTTATTATTCAGAATAGGGCTACCGTATATGGGCTACCTCATATCTGCTTCTACCCTTTTTAGGATGGTAGTTACAAAGTTGATAAATGTTTGCAGCTCTCATTTGGAATACATTTCACAAAAGCATAATTCTTCTTCTAAAAATACTAATTGAAAGCCTAATATAGGGTTTAAGATCTGACTTCCTTTAATGCTCAATGGCCGACTATATTCTATGAGAGGCAGCTTCAGCTCTTTGAGGACCCCAGGGTGTCTTTTATTTTAGTTTGGGAAATTACTGCTGTATCCATTTAGCACCACTTAGGGTGCTAAATCGTATTTTTAGAAGCACAAACAAGTTACTGCATCTCTCATGTTTCATAATATTCCATCCCTAAGAAACTTGAACGCTGGAAGCACACATTTCCTTTGTAAAAAGCCCAACATTCTTTAGTGTAGAGTGTCCCCTAAATTTTTTTTTTTTTTTTTTTTTTGCTATCTAGATAAAAGAGAAGCAAAAAACAAAACAAAACAAAACAGGAGAACTCAGTATTTACTGGCCTTGTATCAAGTCTGAAATACTGCTAGCTTTCAGAACATCATGAGATTATCACCTTATCCAAGTTTCAGTTTGAAAATTAAAATGGTGAACAGCCTAATTTTCATTTGACCTGTGACGACAAAACCACTGGCATGCAGTTGAGAGTATCATATTTAGAGGAAACTTTCCTTTCCTTAAGAAACGAACCTAAGAACTTAAAAAAACAAAAAGTTTTGATTGGGGGAACTAAGGAGAAATAGAGGCAAGGAAAAATTTTTCTCTACTCTCGTAGTGTCTTCATTGGGCCTAAGAATTAAACTGAAATAAGTCAGATTAACAGGAGGAAAGCACATAAGTTTTATTAAAATTTTTACATCTAGATGATAGCCTTCATAAGAGAATGAAGACCTGAAGGAGTGACCAGAGTAGAAAGCTTTTCTACCTTTTATTTTTTTAAATTTATTTATTTTTTTTTAAGATTTTTATTTGTCAGAGAGAGAGAGAGAGAGAGAAAGAGAGAGAGGGCATGAGAAGGGAGAGCTGCAGGCAGAGGGAGCAGCAGTCTCCCCACTGAGCAAGGAGCCTGATGCAGGACTTGATCCCAGGACCCTGAGATCATGACCTGAGCTGAAGGCAGCCGCTTAACCGACTGAGCCACCCAGGCGCCCCACTTTTTTTTTTACCTTTTAGATAAAGAAACAATACTTCTGTGAAGAACTGACAAGACAAAAGGGTTTGGGCTGGGGCAGTAAATTGTAGGGAAGTGATTGGGAAGACAGGATTAGTTTAACAAGGTTTGTTTGTACAGATTTCTCTCAGCCTTGACCCCTTATCTCTGAGGATGAGAATGTCTTCCCTCCTCTGGGTACAGGGAAGCCACCTTTCACATGGGAGTTTCCTGCTTTCAGGAAGAAAAAGGAGGATCAGAGCATCTTTCTTGCATCTGCTGTTTCTCAAGGGCCTTCAGCTCAAAATAATTTTTATGTCAAGGCATATTTTAGGATGTAAAATATTCTGGTTTCTTTCAGAAAAAGTAATTATCTTTTTAAATTAGGCTTGTTTTAGATGCAGTTGAGCATTTTTATGGTTTTCCTGTTAATATTAAGCAGAAGATTTGAAAAAGAAATAAAAATATCAAAATACCAGGACTAATATGAACTATGTTGAATCAGAATAAAGAAAATAATACAAATGAACAATAACTATGTTGAAGTACGATAATGTTCATGACATAAAATGAGAAATCTATTGGGCCATTTGGACTGTACGAAAGTAGAAATGAGGAACATTCTCAGTCTTCTTAGGATTTCTACTGTTTTTTTGAATAAATTAAAAAAGTAAGATCAAATGACTTCTGGAGCCATGTTACAGGCACTGTTCAGCATATTCAGACATTAGTGAGCAGTGTATTCTTACCTTCTAGATCAGAGGTTAAAACCATTTGCAGCACTTAAAAACAAAACTGAAGTCTGAAATAAACTTGCAGCATTTTTTCACAAAATGTCTGGAAGTCCATCTGACAAACTGGTTAGGGCAGCCACAGGGCTTACAAGTGCAGGGCAAATTATTTTCCCTTTAAATCATTTCAGTAACGTTTTACATTAGCATGTAGTACATCTATTTTAGATATAGAACAAGTTGTTTTCCAAATCACCAGTTCTTGAAGTGTGAAATGAAGCCACCATCCAGGAAAATACATTTTGATTTGGTAGGTTTTACCTAGCATGATTCACAAGTATATCCCAAATGTCTTATCTTCCTGAGATCCTTCAGTAACATGAGTGACATTTAAAAGAATTTAGCACAATCTATGTATAATGTATGACCAATTGTAGCACAGTAGATATTAAGAGCTTTCTGGAGTTGTAATATGAAGGCTGCCATACTTCAGATCAAGAAAAAAAAGTGCAAAATCATTCTATTTTCTCTAAATATTATTATGAAGTTATAAATGTGAATGAGAAGCAATTTGTGTCTGTGTGTGTGTGTGTGTGTGTGTAGACAAATGTAGATGACCTATCAATGGTATCACTAAATTTTGTGTTATGTGTGTATTTGCCAGGTTGCTGTGCCACACTAAGGTGCATAATTATCATAAAAGTGATTGGTCAGAAATTTCTCTATTCCTCTTTCTTTACTTGTTCCTCCATTTATCATATTTTATGTGTTAGGGAAGAAGTGTTTATAGACCTCCTCTTGAAATGTTTCCAATTTATCTCTTAGAAGTAAAGTTTCTTTTTAACCTGTTTATTGAGATATAATTCAATATATACTTTACAAACTTGAAGTGTACAGCTCAGTAATTTTTAGCCATTGCACAGAGTTGTGCAACTTCACCAAAATCAATTTTAAAACACTTTCGTCACCTCCAAAATTCACCCCTTAACTCCCATCTCTTCCAACTCTGGGCAAAACACTTACCTACTTTCTGTCTCTATAGATTTGCCTATTTTGGACAATTTATATAACTGTAGTCAAACAATATGTGGTCTTTTGTGTCTGGCTTCTTTCACTCAGTATAATGTTTTCAAGGCTCCTCTACTTTGTAGCATGTATCAGTACTTCATTCTTTTTTATGGCTGAATAATATTCCATTGTATGAGTGCAGTACCTTTTATTTATCTATTCATCAGCTGACAGACATTAGGACAAGTTGTGTTTTTTAGTAGGAAGAAACTGTTAAAAAGTTAAAACTTCTATATTTCTTTAGCATAGAGGAAAACATCTTCTGTCCTTATCACAGGTAGAGGTGTTACGCCCAGCTATGAAGACCAGCATCCTGCTTATGTTCCTTTGGGGGTTGTCCTGTGCTCTTCCAGTAAGTATCAGGGTAGGGATATATGAAATAAACCTTTTATACCTAAAATTCCACAATGTTAATTGGCTATAAGCCAAGGTGCCTGTATAAGTTCTAGTCAGATGAAAACAGTAGTTTCTTAGGAAGCTGTTTTCTTTAAAATATTATCCGAGGGGCACCTGGATGGTTAAGTCGTTAAGACAGTCGTTAAGCGTCTGTCTTCGGCTCAGGTCATGATCCCAGGGTCCTGGGATCGAGCCTTGTATCAGGCTCCCTGCTCCGCGGGAAGCTGCTTCTCCCTCTCCCACTCCCCTTGCTTGTGTTCCTGCTCTTGCTATCTCTCTCTCTGTCAAATAAATAAAATCTTTAAAAAAGATAAAATTATCCGAGGTATTCCTTATTCTGTTCAATCATATAGCTATGATTCTCATTTTCCTTCATCAGCAGTGGTTTTCAAAGTGTCATCCTCCAACCAGCAGCATCAGCATCAACTAGAATTTTGTTAGAAATGTAAATTCTTTTATTTTTGAAAGATTTTATTTATTTATTTGAGCGAGAGAGAATGAGAGATAGAGAGCACGAGAGGGAAGAGGGTCAGACGGAGCAGCAGACTCCCCGCCGAGCAGGGAGCCCGATGTGGGACTTGATCCTGGGACTCCAGGATCATGACCTGAGCCAAAGGCAGTCGCTTAACCAACTGAGCCACCCAGGTGCCCCAGAAATGTAAATTCTTGGGTCCTACCTCAGACCTACTGAGCCAGACTCTCTAGGGATGGGGTAATCTGTGGTTTAAAAGGCCTCCAGCTGATTCTGATTCATGCTAAAATTTGACCATCACTGCTCCTACATATGTAAAGTGTTACTAGCTACTGCCTTGGAAATTTCTCTGTGAGTTAACCATGTGTACTACATTTTCTAGGTAGCCAGGTACCAAAATACTGAATCTGAGAGCTCTGAAGAATGGAAGGTGAGTAGAAATAAGGTTTTTTAAAAATATATTTAATATATTATTAAATATATTAGCTCCACCACAAATATTGAAACTGCTAATGATTTAAGGAATACCTTAATATTACCTAAGATATAGGTAGTAAGGGCTATAATTTCTAGCTCATGTGAAAAAACTTAGTTCACATAATGCTTCAACTTCAACTTAATAGTCTAATTTAGTGAGGAGACGTTTTTTTCCCTTTAGCTTTATTTTCATAGTGATGTCCGCAGTAGTAGAAGGGAAGGGATGACAGTGAACCAGGCTGCTTTTAAAGGATTAGGACTAGAAATCTGTTTACCAGGAGATGTCTGGCAGGCAGGAGGTCAAGTCCTGGAAAGTGAGGAAAGGCAGAGGAATGAGAGGATACTAGAGTCTCTGGAATCATAGCTGATGTTGATTGAGTGTTAACTGAATAACCCAACAGTTACTAATTCTCAAGAACTCAAGAACCATTGCTCGCCTGTGTTATGTGCTTTACAAGAGAACACTGAGACACAGAGAGCAGCCTAGTCTGTTTCGGTTACATGGTAAGTGTTAGAGCCAGACTTTAAACCTAGGTCACTCTGGCTGCAGAATCCACATTCTCTATTAGGCTTATATCCCTCTCAGGAAGGGGCCAAGTCTAGGAGGGCAACAGCTTCTCAAGGTTGAAACTACAAGGAAGGCTTGAAATCTTATGCTAGGTCAGAGTGTTTTGTTCATGACCTTGTTACCTGCTGGCTTTTGCATACAATGCCGCCTGGGCACAGCATTATTAGCAGTTGCCAGATAATGTCAGAGGCTTGAGATGGGGTTCTGTCCCTGCTGGAGATTGGAATTGGCATTGCAGCAGTTCTCAGATGAACTTTCATCAGAGATGTCCTTCAGCTGGTTAATTGAAAAGCAGCCGCTATAGATCCTCTCTCTCATTCAACCAAAGACTCTAATAGCACCACAAACATGTTAGGTTCTCAAGTCTAGCTTTGGTATGAGAAAAATACCCGTGTCTCGCTCCCTTCTAGCCCTTAATTCCAAATGATAACTGACGGAGTTCTCTCTGAGAGTCTGCCATTGTGCCTGCCTGCAATGTCACAGGGCAAAGACTAAGTGATCAGAGCTCCTTCTTCTGGGGAGATACCCTGCCTGGCATGCTGAGAGGCTTGTTGAAGACACACTGATAGCAGCTCCTCCCTGCTTTTCTCTGCACCTCAGGTCTTCACACTCATGGCTCAGCAGCTTTGAGCCAAAAGGGATTTTGGGATCTTGCTGTGCTTCTGGGGAAGGGGGAGTGTAGATGTGGAGAAGGCACCAGAGGTGGCACAGGCAATCTTAAGAGTTCTTATAAAATAAAAAAAAAAGTGAAATAAATCAGAACGATGGCTAATTAAGTTTCAAACCTAGTTTTGTGTGTGTGTGTGTGTGTGTGTGTGTGTGTGTGAGTGTGATCTTATGTGATTCAAGAAAGGTTTAATGGCTTTCTCAATTCAGTTTTATCTACCACTGAATTTTATAATGTGATGTTCTCAAAATAGATTATTTCTTTAGTTTATATCATATTAAATAGTTTTCAAGATGCTTCCAATTTCATCCTCACAGCAACTCTATGGAGTATGCACAGTGGCTGCTAATATTCTTTTTTAAAAAAATTTTTATTGTTATGTTAATCACCATACATTACATCATTAGTTTTTGATGTAGTGTTCCATGATTCATTGTTTGTGCATAACACCAGTGCTCCACGCAGAATGCGCCCTCTTTAATACCCATCACCAGACTAACCCATCCCCCCACCTCCCTCCCCTCTAGAACCCTCAGTTTGTTTTTCAGAGTCCATCGTCTCTAATGGTACGTCTCCCCCTCCGACTTACTCCCCTTCATTCTTCCCCTCCTGCTATCTTCTTCTTTTTTTTCTTAACATATATTGCATTATTTGTTTCAGAGGTACAGATCTGTGATTCAACAGTCTTGCACAGTTCACAGCGCTCACCATAGCACATACCCTCCCCAATGTCTATCACCCAGCCACCCCCCCCCCCCCCCCCCCCCACCACTCCAGCAACCCTCAGTTTGTTTCCTGAGATTAAGAATTCCTCGTATCAGTGAGGTCATATGATACATGTCTTTCTCTGATTGACTTATTCCACTCTGGTTGCTAATATTCTTAATTTATGAATAAGAAATTGACATTGGAAAGGTGAAGTGAATTGCCCAGATTCACATAGAGTGACCAAACATCACAGTTTATCCAAGACTTAGGGGTTTCCTGGAACATGTGAATTTCAGCACTAAAACCAAGACAGTTGGTTTTCAGGGCTAAAACCAAAACCAAGGAGCTAATTGAGACTTAAATCTGGGTTCTAAATTCCAACGCTGTTTTTTTTTTCCTATGTTACATTATATCTAGGTTGTACAAACAACCAACTTCAAAGAAAGTATATTTTTCTCTAAGTGAATATCAGAAACACAACAATCTTCTACGTTTTTTAGATCACAGGATCTTTCTAGGCCATCAGGCCATCTCACATTCTCTTTTTAGCCATTTCACCATAAAATGTCATTATTACTCATGTAAATGTAAACTCTATATCAAGAAACTAAAAAAAATCAACTAAAGTTATTTTAAATATCTGCAAGACATGATCTGTCTCTAAAGGAGTAACTTGTTTTCCTTCCTTTTTTTACAGGGTCATTTGGCTCAGACACCAACACCACCTTTGGTAACTATGTCATTCAATTTTTTTTTATAAACATCTCATACAGTAAATTTAACACTCTTCTCATTACCTTAGGCCATTTGGACAGCAGTAAATCCAAACCGCAAGCAATTTATGTGTATCATATTTTTCTTTCCTTGGGAATTGCTAAAAGGAAAAATAAACAACTTTTTTTTTTCCTTTTAGGAGAGCAGTGAGTCATCAGAAGAAAACAAAGTTAGCTCCGAGGAACAGGTAATTAAACAGACCTTTCTTAACTTTTCAGGCTACTTAGGAATCGAAGGAAATGATGTTAGATTAAATTACCTGCAACCATTCTAAATGTAATATTTTCTAACCATTGGTTATGCTAGCTAAATCATCCCATAAAGTAGGAAGAGAAAGATGAGTAGGAGAATTCAGATGTGGACATGCTGTTCATTCCATATTTATCACTGGGGCCAGATTATAGACATTGTGGCCCCAGAGGTCCTCTAGTTAAAAAGAACACACACACACACACACACACACACAAATGGTCCTAGACTCTGTTAGACAAGTAATAGCTCATTTATCACTGTAAAATGTTGCTTTTACAATTGGAGCAGTTCAGATCAGACAGAGAAAGCTTCCTGGCTAACATGAAGTACCTGCTGGGCCTAGAGATCTCCTCCATGTCAAGGATCTTGTTGGAGCAGAGAATAGGAAAGCCCTGAAAAAACTTTAGTGAAACAGTTTCTTTAGTAATGATTTTTTTTATGAGACTTTTTTTTAATGAGACTTTAAAACAGTCTCAGTGGTGGGTGCCTGGGTGGCTCAGATGGTTAAGCGTCTGCCTTCGGCTCAGGTCATGATCCCAGGGTCCTGGGATCGAGTCCCGCATCGGGCTCCCTGCTCCTTGGGAACCTGCTTCTCCCTCTGCTTCTCTCTCTCTCTCTCTCTTTCTCTCTTTCTCTCTCCCTGTCTCTCATGAATAAATAAATAAAATCTTTAAAAAAAAATAAAAAAATAAAAAAAGTCTCAGTGGTGACCCTCGTAATAAGAAAAGCTGACTTACAATCCTTTAAGAAAAAAATTGGTTTTCTTCCTCTTATGTGTGCACTCTTTTTTTTTTTTTTCCATTTTCCCAAGACTAAATGTCATTACTTTCTTGGCTGTCCTATCATTTTGATCAAACTCAAACCCATGATGTTCCAGAGATTCCAGGAACCAGATTTCTCCCTGAAGCTTTGATCCATGTTGTATTCTATACTCAACCAGGTGGAAGATGAATTATTAGTCTTTTACCACTTTTGTCTGAGGAACATTCTAGGAATTTATAAGCATAGAATTGGGGATGTTTTCTGGAGATGTTATGATTTATTGCCTTAATATTCTCCGAGCTCTCAAATGAGAATAATAGTACCCGCTTGAGAAGGGTGCAATATGTGCCTTTTGAGGTATGGGGAGCTAAAAAGATGCTTAGTTCCAGCATACCAGTGTAAACTCTAGCAACGGGAGGAGATGTCATCGTTCTGTACTCCCAACTGTAAAGTCAGATATTGATCAGTAGGGACAAGTGGAAAAATAAAAACAAAGTCAGCAAGAATGCTCTGCTATGGGGTATGGTAAAGAGAGCAGATTTTTCCATAGCATAATGAATGAAGACTCACTATCCTTCCTTATCCGTGTAGTCCTTCCAATTGTTTGACTTATGGGCATAATCTCTCTGAGCCCACACTTAGAACTAAGCCTTCCTGGTGGTCCCACTAGTTGCAGTCTCCTAGCTAAGCCTTCTACAGGCAAGCCTCTGCCAGTGTGAATGATGTATAAATATGGTATGGGTGAGATGTATATCTTACCACAATATTTTACTTTCGTTTTAGCTAAAAGTTTCATTCTACTGCCCTACTACATTCTCCCCTCCCCCAGAGTTGATAAGAAAAAAATATTTGGGTCATTTTAAAATCTGTTTTAAAGATTTTAAAAACTGTTTTAAGCCAAACAATTTGATGAGTATTTCAAACATCTCTTTAACGTACAAAAAAAAAAAAATTCTCTGAGAGTTTCTTCCAGGAATCAGACTTACAATATGATTTGAGTTTCATGAATGTGATTTCTGTAGAGCTTTTTAAGAAAGTTTCTGTAGCACTGAGTGAATTGTGCCTATGTAAAATGGAATGACTTGAGTTTCAACTCCTCTACTTTCCTCTTTAACCTCTGGTAGACATGTTATTGAGCAGGAAAACTGACCATGGATTAGAAGGAGGGACATAAGAAAAAAGTAGGAGGAGCCTAGATAACACCCTCTATATCAGCTCCTGGAGTACTCATCATGTTTGTTAACCCCAAACTCCAGGCAAATGAAGACCCCAGTGACAGTGCTGAATCAGAGGAGGGCCTTGATGATCATCAAAATGTGCACAGGGCAGCTGATGGCCTCTCTAGGAATGGAGGAAAAGAAGGAGATGATAAAGATGATGATGAAGATGACAGTGGAGATGACACTTTTGGTGATGATGACAATAGCCCAGGACCTGAGGAGAGACAAGGAGGAAACTCCAGACTCAAAAGTAATGAGGACTCAGTTGACATCACACAATCCAGGGAAGACAGTGCCCCGCAAGGGGAAGACAGTGCCCCGCAAGGAGAAGACAGTGCCCAAGATACCACCAGTGAGAGCAGGGACCTTGACAATGAGGATGAGGTGAACAGCAGGCTTGAGAGAGGTGACTCTGCTCAAGAGAGTGAGAGTGAGGAGCACTGGGTGGGAGGAGGCAGTGAAGGGGATAGTAGCCATGGGGATGGCTCTGAGTTTGGTGATGAAGAAATGCAGAATGACGATCCAGACATTATCAGGAGTGACAGAGGCAACTCCAGAATGAACAGTGCTGGTGTCAAATCAGAAGAATCAAAAGGAAACAGTGATGAGCAAGCAAGCACTCAGGATTCAGGTGACAGCCAATCAGTGGAGTATCCCAGGATGAAAATTTTCAGAAAGTCCCGTATTTCTGAGGAAGACGATATAGGTGAGCTTGATGACAGCAACACAATGGAAGAAATCAAGAGTGACTCAACAGAAAACACCAACTCCAAAGAAGCTGGCCTCAGCCAATCCAGGGAAAACAGCGAGAGTGAATCTCTAGAAGAGAGTGAGGAGACTCAGTCTCAAGAAGACAGTCAAAATGTACAAGACCCCAGCAGTGAGTCTAGTCAAGAGGTTGATCTGCCATCTCAGGAAAATAGTAGTGAATCTCAGGAAGAGGCGGTGAGTGAGTCCAGGGGTGACAACCCAGATAACACCACCAGTCACTCAGAAGATCAGGGAGATAGTGACTCCAGTGAAGAGAACAGCTTGAATAAACCCTCCAGTTCAGAAAGTGAATCCACAGAGGAGCAAGCTGACAGTGAATCCAATGAAAGCCTCAAAGACTCAGAGGAGAGCCCAGAGTCCACTGAGGAGGAGAAGAGTTCTAGCCAGGAGGGCCTCCAGTCTCACAGTGCCTCAGCAGAGAGCCAGAGCGAAGAAAGCCATTCTGAGCAGGACAGCCAGTTTGAGGAAGACGATGCCAGTGATTCTCAGGACAGCAGCAAATCAAAAGAAGACAGCAACTCTACTGAGAACAAATCAAGCAGTGAAGAAGATGGTCACTCAAAAAACACTGAGATAGAAAGCAGAAAATTAACAGTTGATACTTATCACAACAAACCCATTGGGGATCAAGATGACAATGACTGCCAAGATGGCTATTAGCAACAACTTTTCCAAGAAGTGGCTCTCGACTTTGGAGTTGGAGAATAGGGAAATCATTATAACAATAATTTATTGATTTTTTTTATCAGAAGGACAAACAGGCCATTTCTTTCTGAAAGGAAATGCTGGATATATTTGTTTCTAGGGTGTCACCAATTTATAGGGGTTTAAATACTGTTAGAGGACACCAGGACACACTCAATGAGACTGGAAGCAAAGAAAGATGTGCATTTTAGCTTCACACCTGAAATAGTTGCTAACTCATTAACATAACCGTTCTTGAGGTTCTGTTATGTACCATGCACTGTGCTAGGGGCTGGGATATAAAGAAGCTTAAGGCTTGTTTCTTGCTCCTGAGGAGCTTATAGAGGGATACATAAACTTAAAAAGCTAAACAGGGATACATATGAGAGAAACAAGAATTATTACAATGCAGTGTGGTTAAGTGCTGTAAAAGGTATGAACAAAATATATGGGAGCACAGAAGATGGGACCAACTTTGCCTTGGAAAATCCGGGAGGGCTTCGCAGCAGAAAAGACGCTAGAGTTGGAGCACTGCATAACGTTTCTCCATTGAAGACAAGAGAATTCTATTCATTCTTTGAATAAGGAATAGTGAATCCTGTATGATTAAGTATTTAGTTTTAACTCTCATGAACACTGCCTCACTCACCACTGGTGATATGATATGGAAGACGGGGTGGGGGAGAAGAGTAGAAAGAAATCCCTCTTTAAATAGATAACTTTTAGCTTTATTTTTTTTCTAAAATCAGTCTATGTGCAATGCTGGAGAAAATTATTCTCTGAGTCCTTTACATATGTTGCACATAATGAAATTGTGTATATAGAATTCAGTTGATTTTTGCCAAATATCCTTTGAAATGTTACCTCAACATAAAATATGTTTTGTAATAAAGATAATATCTAGAAGAAGTATGTGTTTATTTTTATAGTAATATTGTTAGGAACTATCTGTATTAAATAACTCTTCCTTTAAAACATTAAAGAATAGTTTCCTTTCTTCCATTAAAATAAAAGATTTTCTTAAATTATTTCATGAAAATTTTATTTATAATTCAGGTGGCATTTTGAAAAAATTCCTTTATATGTTGCTTATGATATTTTACTAAATATACCTATTATAGATAAGGAAAAAAGAAAATGAAGCAAGCTCTCAACATTGCTTAAGGCCACCCCAAAAGTTCATGGTGGTTGAGTTTAACATTAGTTTTTGTTGGTCTCTCAGACTGTCATTGGTGTAAACTCTGGAATCTACAGGGAAACATATTCCTTACAATTTTAAATTCTCTGTAAGAAAATATCGCACCTCAGCACTTTTACTTTTCAAATGTGTTTTTAGCCACAATTCCACTATAGTACATTAGAATTCCCCTACAAATTTATTAAGAGAATCAGGACGACTTTCTTTTATTCATTCATTCATTCAATTTTTTTTGAGAGAGTATGCATGCATTGCATGCGTGAGGTGGGGAGGGGTAGAGGGAGAGAGAGAATCCCAAGCACGCTCCATGCCCAGTGCAGAGCCCAACGTAGGGCTCTGTATCACAACCCTGAGATCATGACCCCAACTGAAATCAAGAGTCAAGACACTTAACTGATTGAGCCACCCAGGTGCCCCCAGAAAGACTTTCTAACCTTCAGTCTGATCCTTCCCATCCTTCACATAGTTCCATTCCCTCACAATGTCAAAGCTGTGGTCACTTGGAGAATAAATATATATTCTCTAATCCCACCCCTTGAGATTTTAATTTAGTAGGTCTAGAGTGAAACCCAGAATTCTCTATTTTTAGAAGGATCCCAGGAGATTCTGATGTAGCCCATCCACATACTTACATTTGAGTTCTCTGGCTCTATGGATTAATTATCTGACTTTAACCTATAGGTTCCTGCCAACCCACAGCTTCTTATGAGGAGAACTGCCCCATGTTTGGACCTCCTGGGTGTCTGAGGCATAGGTGGTCAGCTTCTAACCATTCAATTGCCCTGCCTCACCATAGGTGATTGTACTGATGAGAACCTGACCCCAGGGGACTTGCCTATAGGCTGGTCAGCAGCCTCAGATGAGACATGTTGCAAAGGCTCTGCCTGAACATAAATGACAGTGGCTTGAGGTCTAATATGAATTTCCCTCTGTGGATATTTGAATATTTATGAAGATAGATGTCAACAAGTAATCAAAACAAAAACAGAAGGGAATACACAGAAAGCCAGAAATAGCCATTAGAGAGAGTCCATTAATGGTGAAGCACAAAACTGAAAATTATTGAGCTCTCAATGCTGAGAGGCAAAATCATAATCCTCTTGCTCTCATGCTTGGATCTTGACTCTTCTATTGCCCACTAGGCCTTCTTGGATTCCTATGATGTTCCTTCTTTTTAAGTGCCACTTGTATCCTTACAATATACTCACCTTTCTTGAGACAAGCTGAGTCAGTCTTTGTGACTTGCAAACAAAATGCCTAATCAACTCAGACTCATAACCTTAGGTTTTAAGTTTAGCGGTGTTCCTAGGTCATATAATTCCTTTACCAAGTTAACTAACAGGATTTTTAGAAGGAAGAATAATGATAAGAATTTTAGCTATGTTGGTGATAGAAATCAACTTAGGCAGATGCGGGAGAGTTTTAAGCTCTCATCGACTCATTTTATGTACTAGGTATAGACACTGGTCTATTTTGTAATCAAAAGTGGTATAAAAATATTATCCAAAGGAAAGCCGACTGGACTCGGGCTTTAGCTTTGAAGGTGTGTAAGTCTTCTCATGGAGTTCCTCATTGAAGTCTATAATGGATGAGTCCACTTGAGAAGCCAAATCACAATCAGAAATCAATCAATTTTTAGTTTATAATGGGAAGAATAAGAATTAAAGGCTATGAGATGAGCATAAATGAAAACACAAATGAGAACTACGTGGCACAAATGCTTAATAGCACTGGGCTAAAATAAGATGATGTATCTATGGTGCTCCATGAAAAACCTTACAGTTGGGACTCAAACTCTAGAAAGCTGACTCTTTCCTGGAAAGTACTCCAAAGAGCCACAATCAAGTCTTGCCACAGTGACCCTTATCTTCTAAGCTTACTAGGGTTAATCCACTCTTCTTTAAATGGCCCATTCTTTCTTTAAATACATTATTAGTACAGTCAAGTTGGTTTCTGTGGAGTCCTGCTGGCCTGGAGCCATTCTGTCTTCTTCAGATGATCTTGCATATTTATGTAGGTCTAAAAATTTAGTTCCTAAACTAAACAATCTTAATTTACTGCTCCTAGTTCCTGATGTGATGTGGACACTCTCTATGACTCCAAAATAAATACAAATTGATGGTTTCTAATCTTTTCCATTTACCCACTGACTAACTCAAACATTTATGGAGCACATCTTATGATCTATAGAAGGATGAATGGGATATGATTTCTGCCTTTAAGAAGCTCATCCTCTATGGCAGAGACAAAAGTGTATGCATTGTGATAGATGGTTAGAGCAGCTTTAGGGCTCTCAATAAATTTCCATGGGTATACATGGGAGGGAGTAATTAACCTGTTTAGAGAGTTGAAGAGGTATTGGGACAACCGATATAAACCTTGGGAAGTGAATAAGAAAACAGGGGAGAAGCACACTCCAAGCATAGGGAACAGAGAAGTAAATGTATAAATTGTTTATGGCATGTTAATGTATGATAAAAAACAGCTGGTGTTACCAAAGCATTGGGAAGTGAGGAAGAGAAAGGGGAAGTGATATGTGAAGGTCTCCGAATGCCAGATTAAGAATAGCCTTCACTATTAGTGAGTACCTTCCTGGAGCTAGGTTTTCATATATGATATATATATCATAAACAACTTTGACATAGATATTAAAAATTCTCTACCCCCTTTAAAAATATATAACAAATAAAGAATGGCAAATGAAAACACAGAAAAGCTAAGTTAAGCATCCTACTCTATAATCCGAGAAATAGCACAGTCTGATTCCATTTCTGTTCGATGATGAGCCACTGAAAGTTTTGGCAACTTTCAAATGTGCACTACAATACTACTGACTGTAGTCACCATGTTGTTTATTACATCACAGGATTTATTTATTTTAAAACTAAAAGTCTGTACCTCTTGACCCCCCTTCACCTATTTTGCCCATCCCACAAGCCCACCCTCTCTGGTAACCACCATTCTATTCTCTGTTTATGGATTTTGTTTTGTTTTGTTTAGATTCCACATATAAGTAAAATCATATGGTATCTGTCTTTCTCTGACTTATTTCATTTAACTTAATCCTCTAGGTCCATTTATGTTGTTGCAAATGGCAAGATTTCATTCTTTTCTTTATGTCCGAGTAGTATTCCATTGTATATATACACCACATCTTCTTAATCCACTCATCCATTGATGGAGATTTGTTTCAGTATTTTGGCTAATATAAATAATGCTGTGATGAGCATAGGGATGCATATATATTTTTTTATTTACAAATTTTTTTTAAAGATTTTATTTACTCATTCAAGACACAGAGATACAGAGAGAGAGAGAGAGAGCATGAGCAGGGGGAGAGGCAGAGGGAGAGGGAGGAGCAAGCTCCCTGCTGAGCCAGGAGCCGGATGTGGGGCTCGATCCCAGGACCCTGGGATCATGACCTGAGCTGAAGGCAGATGCTTAACCATCTGAGCCACCCAGGCACCCCGCATATATCTTTTTGAATTAGTGTTTTCATTTTCTTCAGATAAATACCCAGCAGTAGAATTGCTGGATCATATGGCAGTTATATTTTTAATTTTTTGAGGAACTTCTACACTGTTTTCCATAGTGGCTGTACTAATTTACATTCCCACAAACAGTGTATGAGGGTTCCCTTTTCCCATATCCTTGTCAACACTTATAATTTCTTGTCTTATTGATAACAGCCATTCTAACTGATATGAGGTGATATCTCACTGTGGTTTTGATTTGCAGTTCCCTAATGATTAGGGATATCGAGCATTTTTTCATGTGCCTACTGGCCATACGTATGTCTTCCTTGGCAAGAGTGTCTGTTCAGATCCTCTGCGCATTAATCAAATCACTTGTTTGTTTGCTATTGAGTTGTAAGAGTTCTTTATGTATTTTGGATATTAACCCCTTACTAAATATATCACTTGCAAATATTTTCTCCCATTCAGTTAAGTTGCTTTTCCACTTTCTTGTTGGTTTCCTTTGCTGTGCAGGAACTTTTTTAGTTTGATGTAGTCCCACTTGTTTATTTTTGCGTTTGTTGCCTTTGCTATTAAGAGTCAGATTCAAAAACTCATTGTCAAGAATCATGTCAAGGAGCTTACTCTTATGTTTTCTTCTAGGAGTTTTATGGTTTTAGGTCCTACCTTCAAGTCTTTAATTCATTTTGAGTTAATTTTGTATATGGTGTAACACAGTAGTCTAGTTTCATTCTTTTGCATGTGGCTGTCCAGTTTCCCAACACCAGTTATTGAACAGACTGTCCTTTCCCCATTGTATATTATTGCTTTTCTGTCATAAATTAATTGTCCATCTATGCCCAGGTTTATTTCTAGGCTCTCTATTCTGTTTCATTGATCTATTTTTTATGTCAATGCCATACTGTTTTGATTGCTATAGCTTTGTAATATAGTTTGAAATCAGGACACATGATGCATCAGGATGCGTTTCTCAAGTTTGCTTTGGTTATTCAGGGTCTTTCATGGTTCCATACGAATTTTAGGATTTTTTGTTCTATTTATCTGAAAAATGCCATGGATATTTTAATAGAGATTGTCTGAATCTGTAGATTGCTTTGGGTAATATGAACATTTTAACATTAATTCTTCCAATCCATGAATATAGACTATCTTTCCATTTATTTATATCTTTTTTTTTTTTAAGATTTTATTTATTTATTTGACAGAGAGAGAGACAGCGAGAGAGGGAATACAAGCAGGGGGAGTGGGAGAGGGAGAAGCAGGCCTCCCGCTGAGCAGGGAGCTTGACGTGGGGCTCGATCCCAGGACCCTGGGATCATGACCTGAGCCGAAGGCAGATGCTTAACAACTGAGCCACCCAGGCGCCCTCTATTTATATCTTTTTCAAATTCTTTCATCAGTGTCTTATAGTTTTCAGAGTACAGGTCTTTCAGCTCCCTGACTAAATTTATTCCTAGGTATTTTATTCTTTTTGATGTAATTGTAAATGAAATTGTTTTCTTAATTTCTCTTATAGTTTGCTGTTAGTATATAAAAACACAACAGAATTTTGTATAATGATTTTGTGCCCTGAAATTTTACTGAATTCACTTATTAGTTCTAACAGATTTTTGGTGGAGTCTTTAGGGTTTTCTGTACATAAAATCATGTCATCTACAAATAGTAACAGTTTAACTTCTTCCTCATTTGGGTGATTTTTATTTCTTTTTCATGCCAATTTCTCTGACTAGGACTTCTAATACTATGTTTAATAAAAGTGGCATGAGTGGGCATCCTTGTCTAGTTCCTGATCTTAGAGGAAAAGCTTTCAGTTTCACCTACTGAGTATGATGTTAGCTGTAGGCTTGTCATATATGGCCTTTATTATGTTGCAGTGCACTCCCCCTATACCCACTTTGTTGAGGGTTTTTACCATAAATGGATGTTGAATTTGACAAATGCTTTTTCTGTATGCATTGGAATGACCATATGATTTTTATCTTTCATTTTGTTAATGTGGTGTATCATGTTGATTGATTTGCAGATGTTGAACCATCCTTGCATCCTTGGAATAAATCCCACTTTATTATAGTATATGATCCTTTTAATGTATTGTTGAATTTGGTTTGCTAATATTTTGTTGAGGATTTTTGCATCTATGTTCATCAGGGACATTGAGCTGTAATTTTCTCTTTTTTTGTGGTATCCTTGTCCGGTTTTGGTATTAGGGCAATGCTGGCCTCATGAAATGAGTTTGGAAGTATTCCCTCCTCTTCAATTATTTGGAAGTTTGAGAAGGATAGATATTACAGCTTCTTTTTTTTTCTTAAGATTTTTTTATTTTTGTTTATTTGACAGAGAGAGAGAGACAGTGAGAGAGGGAACACGAGCAGGGGGAGCAGGAGAGGAAGAAGCAGGCCCCCTGCTGAGAGGGAGCCCGATGCGGGAGTCGATTCCAGGATCCGGGGATCATGACCTGAGCCGAAGGCAGACGCCCAACAACTGAGCCACCCAGGCGCCCCGGTATTACAGCTTCTTTGAATGTTTAGTAGAATTTATCAGTGAAGCCATCTGGTCCTGGGCTTTTTTTTTTTTTAAGATTTTATTTACTTGACAGAGAGAGACACAGCGAGAGAGGGAACACAAGCAGGGAGAGTGGGAGAGGGAGAAGCAGGCCCCCCGCTGAGCAGGGAGCCCGATGCGGGGCTTGATCCCAGGACCGTGGGATCATGACCTGAGCTGAAGGCAGATGCTTAACAACTGAGCCACCCAGGCGCCCCTGGCTTTTGTTTGACGGGAGGTTTTTGATTACTGATTCAATTTTCTTACTAGCAATCAATCTATTCAGATTTTCTGTTTCTTCATGATCAGTCTTAGAAGAGTGTATGTTTCTACAAATTTATCCATTTCTTCTAGGCTGTACAGCTGGTGTATAATTGTTCATAGTAGTCTCTTGTGATCCTTTGTATTTCTGTGGTATCAGTTATAACTTCTCTTTCATTTCTAAGTTTGAGTCCTCTCTTTTTTCTCTTGATGAGTCTAGCTGAAGGTTTATCAATTTTTCAAGGAACCAGCTCTAGTTTCATTGATCTTTTCTAATGTCTTTTTAGTCCATATTTAATCTATTTCCACTCTGATCTTTATTATTTCCCTCCTTCTACTAACTGGGCAACCAGAGAAAGGTGCTTAAAAATTGTCCTCCGTGTGGACTATGTGTATCTGCAGCCTTAGTGGGGAAGTAGAAGAGCATAGAGCCGGGGTGCTCCCCCTCTACTTTCACAGAGTAGCAGGAGAATGCAGTGACCATGTCCACAAGTGCCAACAAGAGAGAGGTAACAATGCAAAAATGGTGCTCACCAGCACTTCTGTCCCTGGAGAGAGTCCCAACAGGCCCCTGCCTGTCCATAGACATTTTAAGTTTTGCAAATCAATCTCCTTCACATATAGTCTAGGTGCTTTTCAAACAGAACTTCAAAGCTCCCTCACCTAGGTACTTTTCAAATTGCTGCTTTTGCACTGGACCCCAGGGCAAGTGAATCTTCAATGCAAGCCCTTTAAGAAGAGTATCTCAGTGCCCTAGAGCTCTCTGGGTCTCCTAGACATAAGCTTCATTGCTTTTCAAATCCTCATGTCTTTCTGGTGCAGGTCCCAAGGACTGGGGTGCCTCATGTGGGGCATGAACAAACCCCACACTCCTCAGCAAGAAGCTCTGGTTTGTGCGATTCCTCCTAATTGGGATCAGAGGTGGATTTTTGGTGAGACTGTATCTTTGCCTCTCCTACCCATCTCAATGTGGCCCTTTTATTGTTTGTTGTGAAGGAGTTTTCCACTACTTTTCAGGTCTTTTTCAGAGGGAACTGTTCCATATGTAGCTGTAAATTTGGTGTGTCTGTGGGAGGAGGTGTCTCAGGATCTTCCTATGCCACCATCTTGGACTGCCTTCCCTCAAAGGAATACACATTTTAAATTTCTCAAATGTTAATAGGATACATAATGAAAATAAATAGTCTCAAAATAAAATTTTAAACCATAAGGTTCCTTTGTATTCCAAGTATATTTAGATTCCATGTTATATGTAGATATTGTAGAGACTGAGAATTGTCCCAGTGTCCATTCTCCTCCTCTTTGTGTTAGTAACAGAAATCTTTGGTTTGCAGTTGGGTACATAGCTGCTCAGAAGACTCCTTTCCTTCTCAGCCTCTTTGAAGCCAGGCATGCACACGTGGCTAAGTTCTGGCCAATGGAAAGTGAACAGAAGTGGTGCGCTCTGCCTCTTTCCTTTCCTCTCTTCCCACTGGCTGGAAACTGGCAACTGCTGAAATAGCCTCTTTGTAACAAAAGGTGCCCTCATCTTGGTTGTTTCATGAGAAAGAAATAAAGTTCAATCTTATTTAATCCACTGTATTTGGGGGCCTCCCTATTACAGCAGCTTAATCCCTATTCTCACTAACACATGTTTTTTGTGTATATTCAGGGACTATGTGAAAATAATTTTAATTGCATAATATTTTAGATTTCTTACCAAAAACATTGGGTACCTTTCCTTTACTTAATAACTGAAAAAAACATATTCTTCATTTGTGCTCTCATAATATTTTTATGTGTACTCCACAGGCTTTAGTATTATTGAAATGAAATTAATTTTTAGACTATAAATTATTAATGTGGTATAGAAAAAATACACAATGAAGTCAGTTAAAATAAATGAAATATTTAGCCTTCACCAAAATGGGTAATGAAGAAAATGCTCCAGCATATAAACTATTCCTTGTGAATAAATGGTAGTTATACCAATGTTTCATGCTACTGCTAGATACATTTGGTCTACAACAAGGACTAAAACTATTGGTCAAAATTTCGTTTTGAGATATTGATTATTCAAGTACAATTTTCAAACCTGGCCATTATGGATGAGTGTAATGAACATGAGATAAGGATGTAGACCGGCTTCCATTCCATTGTAAACTAATAGTACTGGTTCTCAACCCTGGCTGCACATTACCTGAGGAGTTTAAAAAAAAAAAATTCTCTGCCCAGGCTCTATCCCAGTCTATTCTGACTTAATTGGTCTATGTTTGGGCTTTGGGACTGGTAGTTTTTTAAAGTCCAAGGTAATTCTAAAGTGTAACCAACATTGAGAACTCCTGCAATAATATAATAGTTAATTCCAGAAACTTTGGGTCATTCTTGGGTCCCAGTTGTAGGTCTAATTTTGGAAATAAAACACTAAACAAACTTCAACCCCATTTTATACAATGAGCTGAATTCTTACATCAGTTACAGAGGCTTCTCTGCTTCCTCTGTCAACACATAAATAGGCCCAACATTTGAGTAACTGGAGCATATAGTTATCATCAACTCCCAGATGGCACCTAGTTAAGACAACCAGTTATCATAAAAAAATGTAAGGATATTTTTGCTTTTTGGGCAACTGCCCATCCCAAGGTCAGTCAGAATATAACATCTCTTGAGTTTTACTTTTGTCGGCTTTCTATCAGCATGTGTCTTGTCATTAAAATAAATCTTGCTTAAGCTCATGAATGGTTTCCGTCTGTGCTTGCACTGCAATATAACAGATATAACAGATGGAAGAAATTATAGGAGGAGAGATATCTACAGACTGTAGATCTCACGGTGAGACACACGAAACAGAAATCTTGGCTTTCACTTTTTGGCACAGATTATAACTATTATTTTAAGCAACTGAATATAAATGCAGTGTTTGGTCAAAGACTCCTTTGTAATTGATGTGAAAGAGACCATTACCCTTCTGTTCTGTAACACAAGCCATCCTTTATGAATGGTCGGTGTAGCAGATTGTCTGGAAGCCCCCCCATGGGGACGAAGAGAACCAGCAGAAGGGAGGGTGCAGGAAGTCTGGCTGGGGTGTTACTGGGCCCATACCCACGCTCACCTCAAATAGAACTTCAAAGCCCGCTCCTCTCCTTCCTGCGGTGGTTGTTTCCCCACCCCATCCTCCCTCTCCCCAAGTTGATACCAAGCTAGGGTAATAAATAAGGCGTTCACATAGGTAGATAAAGGATAAACTTTGCTATACTTTAAAATGGTGACAATTTTAGTAAAAGAAAGTTTTGTTTGTCCTTTAGATGTTTCACTCTGAGGATGAACCTCAGAGTATTTGTCCTTTATCCTGCCCCACACGGGACTTAAAGAATATGAATTACTCTCTCCACTTATCTTAGCTCCAGCTTCACGAAAGGGAAAGCTTGAAGGGATCAAATGACCCCAAGGGAGAAAAAAGGGCTAAAATCATGGCGGGGATTAAAGAAGAGAAGAAAGAGGAGGACAGAGAAGGGCGAGCAGAGGGAAAGGCCCCCTTTATGTCCATGAGAATTGGATTCCATATGGGTCAATAATTATCCTGAAGGGCAAAGTAAGGAGCTATCTTCACTGTCTCCTAGAAACTGTTTGTGTACTTGAAGGGGCAATGTTAAGATTTTCCCTCTGAGAGTAGACTGTACCTTCCCGACTTTTCAATTAAGGAGAGGAGTAAGGGGGCTGCAGCAATTCTGAGGGATTCTGGCAAATTGAAGTCCATACATATAAGGAGGCCAAGGAGATGTTGTATTTAATAAAGTGGGACAGAATACTTCATACCTTGGCCAAAACTATATTCATGAAGTTCAGAATCTGATACAGAACAGCAGTCCCATAGAGAAGATGCAAATATTTACTAGCTCACCCTAACATGACTTGACATGATGAGTCCCATCAGTGGGTACACAGCCTGACCTCCTGGTCATCACTCTGTAAGCATGCATATTTTTCCATAGTTACAATGATAGTGACTTTTAATTTTCTCACCTAACTTACATATTTTTAATGTTGTACGGTTTTCAAGTTATCACTAATTACCTAGTTACTTATACATCTTCCTTTCTTCTTTTTTGCCTTTTATTAATGGACATGAAGCACCAGACAAGTTTACGCAAATATTATTTTGCTACTTGTCAACCTTAGATTATCTACTCTCAATTTACTATAGAAAAGACCAATCCTTACCAAGAGCAGCAGTGAAAAAATCTTTTCGGCTAGATGCCTTTTAATTTAACTACATATATTCTTCCACCCAGTCTGAATGGAGAATCACATGTGTCTTTTTAACCTCCCTCTATCGCCATATACATATAACTAGGCTACAAGTTGCTTGATTTAATGTTCGTAATTTAATAGCACCAACTAGAGTAAAAATGTAAATTACTCAACAAGAACAATTTCTAAATTGCAGCCTTTCCGGAGTTCAGATCTGAGAGTCATAACTGAACAATAGGATTATGAGCTAGAAGATAAGAATTATAATTAAACACGAGAATTTATGTTTATATTAAAAAAAAAACTAGGGTTCTGTAAGATAGTTTCAAACCCTGGAGTTCAAGAATTTTTGAATTGATAACCCAGCTCTGTAATTTCTCTAACTCCCAGCAGGTGGCAATGTTGCTTGTTGTCGTGGCCCCTGCGGTAGCTGGACGAGGGGAAATCAGAACACAAGTCAATCTCAGACAGAAATGTGGGCCGCTCTTGCCTTACAGAGATGCACTCCCTTGTTTGCCACTAATAACTTTCCAAGTATTTCTTTTTTTTTTTTCTCGGTTCAAGTTTAATAGAAACAAAAGACAAAACCTGATGCCCTGCTACTGTACATAACAGCTGGCCTGCCCCATAACATCTCAGGCCGTTCTCTCCAGAGGAAGGAAGGCTGGCCTCCCCAACCCCTGCAGAAAAGGCCTGTCCTGTCCCCATACCACATCTGCACAGTCTAAAGTCTTATGTTCTAAGCATGACAATAATACAAGAGAGATTTTGTTTTCATGGCCACCCACTGCAGCCCAGCCCTAAAACGACCCGGCGCTCACTTCTGCTTAGAGAAATATTCTTTGCTCTTCTGGACATCAGGCTTGATGTTATCACTGCCAGGCTTCCAGCCAGCTGGGCACACTTCCCCGCGCTTGTCAGGAAACTGGAAGGCCTGAACCAGTCGCAGAGTCATCCACAGAGCGGCCGACGGGAAGGTCATTTACCGTGATCTGCCTAAGGATACCTTTATCACCAACGATAAAGAGGCCCCTGAACGAGATGCCTTCATCAGCCTTTAAGACTCCATAGTCCTGAGCAATGGTGCGCTTGGGGTCTGATACCAAGGGAATGTTCACGGGTCCCAGTCCTCCTTGGTTCTTGGGTGTGTTGCTCCACGCCAGGCGACAGAAATGAGAACCCACAGAAGCGCCAGTCACTTGACAGTTGAGTTTCTTAAATTCTTCTGCCCTGTCACTGAAAGCAGTGATCTCCGTGGGCACACAAAGGTGAAGTCAAGAGGATAAAAGAAGAACACAATGCACTTTCCTTTGTAGTCAGATAGGCTGAGGTCTTTGAACTGGCCATCTGGCATGACAGCCGTGGCTATGAAGTTGGGGGCAGGATGCCCAATTGTGGCATTTCCCGAAGACATCTTGCTATCAGCGGCTCTGAAAGCAAAAAGGCCGAAGACAAGGCAGGAAGAAGACACCTCCAAGTATTTCTTACACTGCAGTTAGCTTTACCCCTGAAAAATGTAATTCCTCCCCGCCCCCGTCACCTCTCCCCTGCAACTGCACAGTGGTTCCCTTTGTCTGTCAGTGGTATGTGGGATGGATAAGAACAGGGCACAGGGAAAATAACTAGGGGACTCCCACAGTTTTATTTAGGCCTCCTCGGGCAGGCCTAAGGAACTATGTAAACCAGGAAGGTGGCCACCGCCAGACTTCTGCCTCTGACTTTTGTCTCGGTTTCTGCCTGTGTATTTGATTCTCTGTCTCCCTCTTGAAGACAGAGGCTCTCTCTCTCTTTGGTATATGTAGGAGAAAGATAGCCTGACCCTACATTTTCTGCCACCACCGAAATGGACTTTTTGTCAGCCACAGGGAAAGATTTATTGGCCTAGTCTAGACCAAGTACCTGTGCCCAGTGGAATAGGATCAAATTGTATAAAATGGATGTGCCCTAGCCATGCACACAAGAGAAGCAGGTCAGTTTCTGGAAGATGGGGGTTGGGATGCACAGACTTCATAATGCATCTAGTACATAGTGAGGCCTACGTATAAGGTAATGGTAGAACGTAACCATGGTAATGTTGAGGGAATAATGAATAGGGGTAATAGATGAGGAATAATCTGTACGACATGGAGAATGATTAGATTGAAGGTGAAAGAAAGCATCAAAAAAACCTCCAAGTCCACACAAGAAAAGAGAGAAGTGGGAGGTATGGGGGAAGATGGTGATCATGATAGACACAGACCATTTTAACCGGCTTGGAAAGTCCACTAGGATTGTTGTGGCAGATTAGAAAATAGGTCAAGAAGGGATTTAAATTTAGTTTTATTCAGCTTAATAATTTGGGAAATTGCTTTAAATTTTGAAACTTAATTTTCTTAAAGCCAGAAATGAACTGGCTTCCTTCTTCTGGCAGAAGCACCACAGTGAATCATATAACCTTAAAAAGAACCGAAGAGTGGCAATTTTCTTCCCAGGAGCATTAGTTCTATTTCTAATGGGCATTTTTTTCCCCAAACCCAATGCCACAAACCATAAAATAAATCATAAAGATAATTAACACTCAGAAGGGAGACTAATAGGGCCCCTTTAAATACTGAAAATATAATGAAGTCAGGATTTCAGTCCAAAGTAAGTCCTTTTACTTGCATAAATACAGACAGCATGGAGGACTAAATCAAGGAGTTCTTGATTCAAGTCTAATTTGGCTCCACTGAACTCTAACCCTCTGTATTTATTTAAGAAACATTGCCTTGATAGATGAATGGATAAAGAAGTTATGGTGTACGTATATGTATGTGTGTGTGTGTGTGTGTGTGTGTATATATATATATATATATATATATATATAATGAAATATTACTCAGCCATAAAAAACAAGGAAACCCTACCATCTGTAACAATATGGATGGATCTTGAAGAAATTACATTAAATGAAATAAGTCAGAGAAAGACAAATGCCGTATGATCTTGCTTATATGTGGAATCTAAAAAACTGAACAAAACACCCAACTCACAGAAAAGAGATCAGATTAGTGGTTACCAGAAGCAAGAGGCAGGAGATAGGAGGAGGGACAATTGGAGGAAGGTGGTCAAAAGGCAGAAAATTCCAGTTTCTTCCAGTTATAAATAAGTAGTAGAGATGTCATGTACACCATGATGGCTACAGCTAACACTACTGCAAGATATATAGGAAAGTTGTTAAGGGAGTAGATCCTCAGAGTTCTCATCACAAGGAGATTTTTTTTCTTTTTATTGCACCTATGATATGATGGATGTTAACTAAACCTATTGTGGTAATCATTTTACAATATTTGCAGATCAAACTATCATGCTGTACACCTTAAACTTATACAGCAATATATGTAAATTATTTACCAATAAAACTGAAATAAAAGGAAAAAAGGAAAAGCAAGAAATATCACCAATATTACTCAGACTAAGCAATAAAAGATAGAAAGGAATCATAACTATATGCAATGTGTAGATATACTAAATGCCCTATATATTCTATTAAAGTTGAAAGAATTGATATTGTTCCTGTTGCACTAAAAGATCTTGTGGTTTAGCAGAGCAAAGGCACTAAACCTAAAGAACTTAATCCAGCGCTCTATTCCAATAGAAAGGCACTAAGCGATCTTGAGCAACTGATTTGCTTCTACATCACAATTTGCCATTTCACAGTCCATAAAAATCAAACAGTATACATTGTGGAATATTGCCTGATATATGGCAAGCATTACTTATTCAGCCCTTCTTTCAAAAAGCACTGAGTACCTAGCAAGTTAGGGAGGGTTTGGTCCCATCATGCCTATATTTCTTTTGATCAAAACCCTATTTATAGTATTTCCTTTCATGTATCAAAACCCTGTATCAAAACCCTTTCCTGTATCAAAACCCTTTACTCTTTTGCTCCTATGGGTTACTTTATATTCTATATTGGTTCCCATGGAGGTGAGATTACTGATTTATTTATACCACTCCATTTTCCTTTAAACTGCTCTTCCATTTTCCACCCTGTCCTTGACCATCCTAAACAATGTATTTATTTTGTTGTCCCCACAGAAAATACTTGGGAACATGGGATAATTTTTTATTATTTGAAGGAGCCTCTAGACTTAGGAACAGAAATTTAAAACTCTGAGTGTTATCTATTGCTGAGTAACAAATCACCCCAAACGTAGAGGCTTACAAAAAAACAGTTATAATCTCACAGTTTCTGTGGGTCAGGAACCTGGGCTTGGCTTAGCTGAGTCCTCTGCTTTAGGGGCTCTCACATGCTATGATAAAGGTGTGCTGCAGTCACCTCAAGTCTGAAAGGATCTGCTTCCAAGCTCACTCATGTGCTTATGGGTAAGATTCAGTCCCTCACAGGTTGTTCCTCTAAAGTTCTTTGTTCCTTGCTGGCTATTGGCTGGAGGCAGCTCTCAGTCCTTATTATTTCCTTACCTGTCCTTGTACATCCTCTTTGCTTAATTAGCTGCTATTGCCCAAATTTGCCATGCATTTCTCAATTTTGTGCCTTTCCACAATATGTTCTATGTTTAAAGCACTGTATTCTCACTCTGTGCTTTTCCATGGGCTATTTTCTATACTCTCTACTCCTTCCTCTTTGTTCAGCAAACTCTCAACTATCTTTCAAAATTCATCTTAGTCATTCTTTTTCTATGAAGTTTTACCTGAATTTCTTTTGCAAGAAAAATGTTGTTTTTGTTGACTTGTATACTATCATAGACTATACTGGAAGAACTGTTTACATATATGTCTGTATATCTAGGCTTTTTGGGCACTAAATATGTCTTCCTCATCATTATAGTCCCACTACCCAAGACAGTGCTTAATTTATAATAGGTGATTAATTAATGTCAGAGTAAAAAAAGAAGAAAGGAAATACTGTACACTTTGGAAATCTATTGTGTCAGTTCAGCCTCTACTCAAAAAGCTTCTTAAAAGAGTATAAATTGGAAATAAAGGAAAATAACAATAGAATATTTGTAGTAATTCTGTCATTAAAGATTTCTTGTGTTAAATTTGGCTCTTCCTTGTAAATCCACAGTATATCTCTTATAAAGACAGGATGGTCAATTGGCCAACCACATGTCTTGGTTGGGCTTACTTAGTTCACAGATGCTGGAAAACCCATTTGCCACCATTTAATTGATAATCAAAGCATACGGTTTAGTTCAGCAACATCAAATCTCTACCCTCTAAGTTGTTAAATTAGATCCTGAGAATACCAACTTGAATTCTTTGCTAATTCTTAAGGGTGGATATGTATTACATTAATTTTCTCTATGTGTTCTAATTTGGCTCTCCTACTAAACAAGACCACACATATCCTATGAATGTTGACTATATCATTTGACCTTCATAGAATAACTTTAAATAAATGCATATAGGAAAGTTACATGAAATAATTACATGAAATGATACTCATATTTATTGTAAGGAATGTTGTGAAAGATAATTTCCTGTAGTCCTCCTTATGTTGATACATAGAGAAATTGCTCTTGGTTTTCATTACCAGGAAATGCTGTATCTCCTGGGCAACTGATTTATTTTTAAAAAAAATTTTTAAAGATTTTAAAGATTTTATTTATTTATATGTCAGAGAGAGAGAGAGGGAGAGCACACAAGCAGGGGGAGCTGCAGGCAGAGGGAGAAGCAGGCTCCCTGCTGAGCAAGGAGCCCAATGCAGGACTTGATCCCAGGGTCCAGGGATCATGACCTAAGCTGAAGGCAGATGCTTAATCGACTGAACCACCCAGGCGTCCAGCCACTGATTTACTTTGAATCCTGTAACCAGTAATGCTTCTCTCCCTTTTCTGCTACCAGAAAGTTTAGAAAAATACTTAGGGCCCAATGTTAATAAATGCATAATAATTCATGACTTATATTTTTTAAAGACTTATTTATTTTAGAGAGAAAGAAAGAGAGCCTGTTGGGTGGGGGGCAATGGGAGAGGGAGACAAGAGAGAGAATCTCAAGCAGACTCCCTGCTGAGTGCGGAGCCGGAAACAGGGCCTGATCCCAAGACGATGAGATCATGACCTGAGCCAAAATCTATAGTTGGCTGCTTAACTGACTGAGCCACCCAGGTGCCTGTCCCATGACACAGATTTTTTAATGCACTAACCATTTCCTTGGCTTTATTTTATTTATTTTATTTTCCTACCCCTTCCCCTTCACTCAGATTCATTTTTCTATTTAGTTTTTCCCCATTTGGTATTTTTGTAAGCTGTCTCAAATCCTTTTATAGTTATCAAGACAGAGCTAAACTAAATTAAATAAAAGTACAATTATCTTATTGGGCATTTGTGGTTCTTTGAGGGGGAACATAATCCCCTACATACTTCAAAGCAAGTATAGACTTTATCTTCAGCAAGCAAATTGCAAAGCACATGAAGTATCTGGAATGCCAAGGACCCAACATCTTCCCAATTACTTATTGTCAGATTTTTGATATTTTACCTCCAAGAAAAATGATCATAAAATGACTTATTCAAGCATGTAAAAGAACAACCATGTTCTTTACAAACTCTCTCATAAATCATGTACCAGCCAAATAACCAAGATGTCACTGATTTGATCCACTGTGATTTCCACCATGCTGTGAGGATAGTGTGGGTTCTAACCCTGGATGGCCCTCTACAGTCTAGTGGAAATTACCATTACCATGTGAGATGACATAGCAAACTTTTCTTCAGTTATTAGACTGGTGTGATTTTTAAAAAAGTGAGTGATCGGGGGGCGGAGCAAGATGGCGGAGGAGTAGGAGACCTGGATTTCGTCTGGTCTCAGGAATTCAGCTGGATAGGGATCAAACCACTCTGAACACCTACAAACTCAACAGGAGATCAAAGAAAAGAACAGCAACAACTATCTGAACAGAAAAGCGACCACTTTCTGGAAGGTAGGATGTGCGGAGAAATGAATCCGAGGCGATATTCGGAAGGATAGACGGTGGGGAAGGGGGCCTCCGTCGGCCGCTTCTGGCAAGTGATAGAACCGCGGAGCACAAATTTGGACCTTTGAGAAGTCGGTTGTGCTGAGGGACGTCGCTCCCGTGGCTAAGCGGGGGGTGGAAGCCTCGCGGGACAGTGTGGTCTCAGGACCCTCGGGGTCACAGAAAGACAGGGGGTGCCTGAGTGCAGCAGAGCTCCCAGGGATCAGAGCGGGGAAGCCAGCCGCAGAGACGGAGTCGAGGCGCGGGCTCTCAGCTCGGGGTTGCCATAAACTGTGATGTGCGGCACAGTCGGGCCATTGCTCCTCCAGCAGGGACCCAACAAGCGGCAGAGTCAGGGAGACTCCCCTTCCTCCCCCGGGAGGAGTGGCGCGGGAGCGCAATGCAGGGATCTGCTGGGTTTAGAGACTCCACACGGGGTCAGGTGCCAGAGATAGAAATGCTCGGTCACAGGCCGGGTGAGCACAGAGTGAGGCTGGAGACCGGGGAGACGGGAGTGACTGCTTTTCTCTGGGGGCGCACTGAGGAGCGGGACCCCGAGTTCTCAGCTCCTCCCAGGCGGAGATTGGGAGGCCACCATTTTCACTCGCGTCCTCCAACGCAGTACAGAAAGCTTGCAGGGAACAAAAGCTCCCGAGAGCAAACCCGAGCTGATTACTTAGCCCAGACCCGGCAAGGGCGGGGCAATTCCGCCTCCGGCAAAGACATTTGGGAACCATGGCAACAGGCCCCTCCCTCAGAAGATCAGCACGAACAGCCAGCCAAGACCAAGTTTACCGATCAATGAGATCGGGAGAACTCCACCGCTAGGGGAATACTGCACATAGAATTCATGGCTTTTTTACCATGATTCATTAGTCTTTCAAAGTTAATTTTTTTTTTGAATTTTTCTTTTTCCCTTTTCCAACCAACATTTTATCAATCCCTTTTTTATTTTTCATTTTTAGAGTCATATTCTATCCCTTCATAGTAGTTACCTTTATTTTTGGCATATATATAAGTTGTTCTCTCTTTAAAATTTTGAGATATAGTTTCTTCTAAAATATCAAAATATACCCTAAATCTCTAGTGTATGGCTTTTTTCCAGTCTCCTGCCTGATCACATTCTCTCCCCCTTTCTTTCTTTCTTTCTTTCCTTTTTTTAAAATCCTCTTCTTTATTTTTTCAAACACCTTCTGATCAATTCCTTTTTTAAAATTTTTTATAATTTTCATTTTTACAGTCATATTCCATCCCTTTGTCGTATCAACCCTTATTTTGTACATATATAAGTCTTTCTTTCTTTAAAATTTTAGGAGGCACTTTCTTCTAACAGACCAAAATACACCCAAAATCTAGTGTATGGCAATGATCTATGCACCAGCCTGATCATAGTTTGATCATATTCTGTTTTTTTGTTTTGTTCTGTTATTATTTGTTTTTATCTTTTTCTTTCTTTCTTTTTTTTTTTCCTCTTTCTTTTTTCTTTCTTTCCCTTTCTTTTCCCCTGGTTTCAGGTCTTTTCTGATTTGTTTAGAGTATATTTTCTGGGGACATTGTTAACCTGTTAGCATTTTGTTCTCTCATTCATCTATTCTCCTCTGGACAAAATGACAAGATGAAAAAAATCACCTCAACAAAAAGAACAAGAGGTAGTACCGTCGGCCAGGGACCTACTCGATACGGACATTATTAGTGTGATGTTGGATCTAGAGTTCCGAATCATGATTTTACTAGCTGGGCTTGAAAAAAGCATGGAAGTTATTAGAGAAACCCTTCCTGGAGAAATAAAAGAACTAAAATCTAACTGAGTCGAAATCAAAAAGGCTATTAATGAGGTGCAATCAAAAATGGGGGCACTAACTGCTAGGCTAAATGAGGCAGAAGAGAGAATCAATGATATAGAAGACCAAATGATGGAAAAATAAAGAAGCTGAGAAAAAGAGAGAGAAACAACTACTGGATCACGAGGGCAGAATTCAAGAGATAAGCGATACGATAAGATGAAACAACATTAGAATAATTGGGATCCCAGAAGAAGAAGAAAGAGAGAGAGGGGCAGAAGGTATATTGGAGCAAATAATAGCAGAGAACTTCCCTAATGTGGGGAAGGAAACAGGCATCAAAATCCAGGAGGCACAGAGAACTCCTCTCAAAATCAATAAAAATAGGTCAACACCCCAACATCTACTAGTAAAACTTACAAGTCTCAGAGACAAAGAGAAAATCTTGAAAGCAGCTCGGGAGAAGAGATATGTAACCTACAATGGTAGAAACATTAGATTGGCAACAGACCTATCCACAGAGACCTGGCAGGCCAGAAAGGACTGGCATGATATAGTCAGAGCACTAAATGAGAAAAATATGCAGCCAAGAATACTATATCCAGCTAGGCTGTCACTGAAAATAGAAGGAGAGATAAAAAGCTTCCAGGACAAACAAAAACTAAAGGAATTTGCAAACATGAAACCAGCCCTCCAAGAAATATTGAAAGGGGTCCTCTAAGCAAAGAGAGAGCCTAAAAGTAGCATAGACCAGAAAGGAACACAGACAATATACAGTAAGTCACCTTACAGGCAATACAATGGCACTAAATTCATATCTTTCAATAGTTACCCTGAATGTAAATGGGCTAAATGCCCCAATCAAAAGACACAGGCTATCAGACTGGATTAAAAAACAAGACCCATCGATATGCTGTCTGCAAGAGACTCATTTTAGACCCAAAGACACCCCCAGATTGAAAGTGAAGGGGTGAAAAACCATTTACCATGCTAATGGACACCAAAAGAAAGCTGGGGTGGCAATCCTTATATCAGACAAATTAGATTTTAAAACAAAGACTGTAATAAGAGATGAGGAAGGACACTACATCCTACTTAAAGGGTCTATCCAACAAGAAGATCTAACAATTGTAAGTATCTATGCCCCTAACATGGGAGCAGCCAATTACATAAGGCAATTAATAACAAAAGCGAAGAAACACATTGACAACAATACAATAATAGTGGGGGACTTTAACACCCCCCTCACTGAAATGGACAGATCATCTAAGCAAAAGATCAACAAGGAAATAAGGACTTTAAATGACACACTGGACCAAATGGACTTCACAGACATATTCAGAACATTTCATCCAAAAGCAATGGAATACACATTCTTCTCTCGTGCCCATGGAACATTCTCCAGAACAGATCACATCCTAGGTCACAAATCAGGTCTCAACCGGTACCAAAAGACTGGGATCATTCCCTGCATATTTTCAGACCACAATGCTTTGAAACTAGAACTCAATCACAAGAGGAAAGTCGGAAAGAACTCAAATACATGGAGGCTAAAGAGCATCTACTAAAGAATGAATGGGTCAACCAGGAAATTAAAGAAGAATTAAAAAAATTCATGGAAACCAATGAAAATGAAAACACAACTGTTCAAAATCTTTGGGATGCAGCAAAGGCAGTCCTAAGAGGAAAGTATATAGCAATACAAGCCTTTCTCAAGAAACAAGAAAGGTCTCAAATACACAACCTAACCCTACACCTAAAGGAGCTAGAGAAAAAACAGCAAATCAAGCCTAAACCCAGCAGGAGAAGAGAAATAATAAAGATTAGAGCAGAAATCAATGAAATAGAAACCAAAAGAACAGTAGAACAGATCAATAAAACTAGGAGCTGGTTCTTTGAAAGAATTAACAAGATTGATAAACCCCTGGCCAGACTTATCAAAAAGAAAAGAGAAATGACCCAAATCAACAAAATCATGAATGAAAGAGGAGAGATCACAACCAACACCAAAGAAATACAAACAATTATAAGAACATATTATGAGCAACTCTATGCCAGCAAATTAGATAACCTGGAAGAAATGGATGCATTCCTAGAGATGTATCAACTACCAAAACTGAACCAGGAAGAAATAGAAAACCTGAACAGACCTATAACCACTATGGAAATTGAAGCAGTCATCAAAAATCTCCCAAAAACAAAAGCCCAGGGCCAGATGGCTTCCCAGGGGAATTCTACCCAACATTTAAAGAAGAATTAGTACCTATTTTCCTGAAACTGTTCCCAAAAATAAAAATGGGAGGAAAACTTCCAAACTCGTTTTATGAGGCCACCATTACCTTGATCCCAAAGCCAGACAAAGACCCCATCAAAAAGGAGAATTACAGACCAATATCCTTGATGACCATGGATGCAAAAATTCCCTACCAAAATACTAGCCAATAGGATCCAACAGTACATTAAAAGGATTATTCACCATGACCAAGTGGGATTTATCCCTGGGCTGCAAGGTTGGTTCAACATCCGCAAATCAATCAGTGTGATACAATACATTAACAAAAGAAAGAACAAGAATCATATGATCCTCTCTATAGATGCAGAAAAAGCATTTGACAAAGTACAGCATCCTTTCTTGATCAAAACTCTTCAGAGTATAGGGATAGAGGGTACATACCTCAATATCATAAAAGCCATCTATGAAAAACCTACAGCGAATATCATTCTCAATGGGGAAAAGCTCTCAGCTTTTCCCCTAAGGTCAGGAACGCGGCAGGGATGTCCACTCTCACCACTGCTATTCACATAGTATTAGAAGTCCTAGACACAGCAATCAGACAACAAAAAGAAATCAAAGGCATCCAAATCGGCAAAGAGGAAGTCAAACTCTCACTCTTTGCAGATGATATGATACTGTATGTGGAAAACCCAAAAGACTCCACCCCAAAACTGCTAGAACTCATACAGGAATTCAGTAAAGTGGCAGGATATAAAATCAATGCACAGAAATCAGTGGCATTCCTTATACACCAACAACAAGACAGGAGAGAGAGAAATTAAGGAGTCAATCCCATTTACAATTGCACCCAAAACCATAAGATACCTAGGAATAAATCTAACCAAAGAGGCAAAGGATCTGTACCCAGAAAACTATAAAATACTCATGAAAGAAATTGAGGAAGACACAAAGAAATGGAAAAACATTCCATGCTCATGGATTGGAAGAACAAACATTGTGAAGATGTCAGTGCTACCTAGAGCAATCTACACATTCAATGCAATCCCCATCAAAATACCATCCACTTTTTTCAAAGAAATGGAACAAATAATCCTAAAATTTGTATGGAACCAGAAAAGACCCCGAATAGCCAGAGGAATGTTGAAAAAGAAAAGCAAAGCTGGCGGCATCACAATTCTGGGCTTCCAGCTCTATTACAAAGCTGTCATCATCAAGACAGTATGGTACTGGCACAAAAATGGACACATAGATCAATGGAATAGAATAGAGGGCCCAGAAACGGACCCTCAACTCTATGGTCAACTAATCTTTGAGAAAGCAGGAAAGAATGTCCAATGGAAAAAAGACAGCCTCCAACAAATGGCGTTGGGAAAATTGGATAGCCACATGCAGAAGAATGAAACCGGACCATTTCCTTACACCACACACAAAAATAGACTCCAAATGGTTGAAAGACCTAAATGTGACACAAGAGTCCATCAAAATCCTAAAGGAGAACACAGGCAACAACCTCTTCGACCTCAGCCACAGCAACTTCTTCCTAGAAACATCACCAAAGGCAAGGGAAGCAAGGGCAAAAATGAACTATTGGGATTTCATCAAGATAAAAAGCTTTTGCACAGCAAAAGAAACAGTCCACAAAACCAAAAGACAACCGACAGAATGGGAGAAGATATTAGCAAATGACATATCAGATAAAGGGCTAGTATCCAAAATCTATAAAGAACTTATCAAACTCAACACCCAAAGAACAAATAATCCAATCAAGAAATGGGCAGAAGACATGAAGACATTTTTCCAAAGAAGACATCCAAATGGCCAACAGACACATGAAAAAGTGCTCAACATCGCTTGGCATCAGGGAAATTCAGATCAAAACCTCACACCAGTCAGAATAGCTAAAATTAACAAGTCAGGAAATGACAGATGTTGGCGGGGATGTGGAGAAAGGGGAACCCTCCTACACTGTTGGTGGCAATGCAAGCTGGTGCAACCACTCTGGAAAACAGTATGGAGGTTCCTCAAAAAGTTGAAAATAGAGCTACCATACGATCCAGCAATTGCACTACTGGGGTTTTACCCCAAAGATACAAATGTAGGGACCCGAAGGGGTACGTGCACCTCAATGTTTATAGCAGCAATGTCCACAATAGCCAAACTGTGGAAAGAGCCAAGATGTCCATTGACAGATGAATGGATAAAGAAGATGTGGTATATATAGACAATGGAATATTATGCAGCCATCAAAAGGAATGAGATCTTGCCATTTGCAACGACGTGGATGGACCTGGAGGGTGTTATGCTGAGCGAAATAAGTCAAGCAGAGAAAGACATGTATCATATGACCTCACTGATACGAGGAATTCTTAATCTCAGGAAACAAACTGAGGGTTGCTGGAGTAGGGGTGGGGTGGAGGGATGGGGTGGCTGGGTGATAGACATTGGGGAGGGTATGTGCTATGGTGAGTGCTGTGAATTGTGCAAGACTGTTGAATCACAGATTTGTACCCCTGAAACAAATAATGCAATATACGTTAAGAAAGAAAAAGAAGAAGAAGATAGCAGGAGGGGAAGAATGAAGGGGGGTAAATCGGAGGGGGAGATGAACCATGAGAGATGATGGACTCTGAAAAACAAACTGAGGGTTCTAGAGGGGAGGGGGGTGGGGGAATGGGTTAGCCTGGTGATAGGTATTAAAGAGAGCATGTTCTGCGTGGACCACTGGGTGTTATGCACAAACAATGAATCATGGAACACTATATCAAAAACTAATGATGTAATGTATGGTGATTAACATAACAATAAAAAATTAAAAGAAGTGAGTGATCATAAAACAAATGCTTTGACAAGGATTCTATAGTTTGAATATTTCCAGTGTTTAGATTCCTGGATAAATTATCCTTTACTGTACTTCTACAGCTAATGAAATAAAATTTATTACACACTCAGTATTCTAGGTGCTTCATATATTATCACACATTTTTTCATTTAATCATCACGACTCAATGAGATACTATTATTTTCTTCATTATAGATTAATAAATTGAGGTGCAAAGAGGAAAGGAATTTACTCAAAATCAGATAATGATTTATATTTCAGATTATGTAATTCCAGAGATAATCTCCTTCCCACAACAGCACATTATTTCTCTCTACTCATCCAGGCTCCTTTCCTCCTCCCGGCATAAATAATCCTGGATAATGGGAATACTTGTGTGTGTGTGTGTGTGTGTGTACTTATATGCCCACATGTGTGAATGTATTTTATGCAGTGACTCAGTCAGAGTCCCAGCAAGTAGCAGAAAGTTCACTCACTCAAAAGAATTTAACTGAAAAGAATGTAGTAAAGAAATTACCTATAGAGGTACGGGCAGGGTTAAGGATCCCAAAAGGAAGGTAAGGTCTAGCAGGGACTAGCAACAGTGGGACATCATTGTCATTCTTAGGTCTGAAGGCTCTAAGGGAGAGAGTTTTGTTATCAGAGCCCAGTGAGATCCTGAGCCACCTGCTAATGTAATTTATTTGTTCTTTATAGATTTGCTGACACCTGGTCTCATATACCATTTCCATGTAATAATAGAATGATGCTCTACAAGTCTAACTTTAATACCATTTCCACGTAATAATAGAATGATGCTCTACAAGTCTAAATTTAATACCATTTCCATGTAATAACAGAATGATGCTCTACAAGTCTAACTTTAATACCATTTCCATGTAATAACAGAATGATGCTCTACAAGTCCAACTTTATGATTTGTGGAACAGATAACAACAGGATCAGGTTACATAATTGCTTGGTATGCCAGGCTCAGACAATTTGATCTCTTCCAGTCCTAGTGGCAAACCAGACCTCCTCTTCAGAGATGCTAGTGCTACTTTCACCAACGAATGTCTTGGTGCAGAAGGGTCTACCAGTTCTTCTGGAAAGTACCACTAGAGAGTGGGTGAGCAGATTGAATATAATAGGTACATTCCAATATTCTCACATCTTTAAGCCTTGCACTCCTCTCTCTAAAGTATGTCAGAGAAATTCTGGCATCTCAGGCATATTAGCTATAGCCATTGAGACAAGGTTTCATTTAACAACAGAAAATTGCTGGCATCATTACCAAATGCTTGAAGAAACACATTAAATTCCAACTCTCAAGAGATGTGTGTCCATATTGACAAATTTGGTCTAATCCAATGTATATTTCATCCTCCTTTTCTAACATCCTAGGAATCCACTTCCATGCAAGGTCTCTGGAATTGCCACCATGAATTAGTAGACCTTACAAACTTCTTACAAAAGACCCTACAATGTCTTCAGTGTTTGTGCTATCTCCTCCTGGAGCAGATCTTCCCTCTTTGGACTATGCTGATTTCTACTATGGATCTGGAAGTAAGGTGGGGTGGTAGGAAGGATCCTGAAGAGAATTAGTATCTCTTCTTGAAAGAAAATGATGGGCGTAAATGCTTTGAATTACTTTATGCAGGGGATGTCTGTTCCCTCACAGAAAGTGAAAAGCTGCTTCAATTGGCAAGGAAGATTCAGAGAGATTTGGGGTTTTTTGAGTTCCCATTCTGTTTCAGAGATCCATTTATTCCCACCCAAGGCCCTTACCTTAGTATAACTTGATAAAACTGCTTATATAACTGGTTTTACTCCTCTGCAGCCTATATAATTAGATCTTGGGTAGATCCTTAGCCATGTTTTTCTTATAGCTACATTAGACAAGGATTAAAAAAAAGACATCATAGAGGCATTCTGATTCTCCCCTCAAAACTTGATTTTACTTTGAGGGTCTGTTTCCTGGGGTCATGCCTAGTACCAATCACCATGTCAGCTGGTGGTCAAGGAGGAAACACCCTTAAAAAGATGCAACTGAAAAGAACTTAGTGAAAAGACTTTTTACAGAGGTGTGGGCATGGGTAAAATACAAGGGATGGTGAGGCAGTCAGGTTTTTGCAATGGTGAGAAGTTGTTACTCATGGACTTGAAGGGTCGAGAGGAGGAAATAGGGTTGCCAAGCCTGGGAAGAGATTGAACTGTCTGAAGTTCTTTGATAGGGGTTGCCTGGTAGGTTTTGGTAACCACAGCAAGACAAGGAGGGAGTAGGCAGATTAATACGCTGACCTCTCTCTTTTTTCTCACCGTCTGATCTCCTGATATGCTCCTTCCCATGGGCCAAAACCAGATGGTAATAGAGCAAGGATGATACAGAGACTATCAGTGATAGACGATTCATCTCTCTTCCATTTCCAGGTAAGATGAAATGGAGAATATGGCCACTTGAAATATTTTCCTAAGGCAAAAACTTCCATTATATATATGGAACATATTTTAGTGCACTCTCAAATTACAAAACCTGATATATTTTCATCAAAGTCTATTAAAGTTTTTTAGTTAAAAATTTGCAATATTGATAGATTAATATAATCTTGAAGAACAATACAGAATAGAGAGGTAGGAGAAAGGAAATACATACTCTAAAGCTCTAGGAGAATATCTATTTTAAAATGAGATTTGATCAAGTTACAACTGAATTAAACAATCTGACTACAACTTTGACCTTTTTACTTTTACTTCCTTAAGGGGAAAATCTTAGAAGAATATTTGCATATAAGCAATTACTTGAAAATTACATTTTGACAAGCATAAATGAACATAAAACAACTTGAAAGGCTTTCATATTGCACTTAAAATGCTCACATGTTTAAGGGAGTTAAGATATACCAGTTGGGAGAAAACATGTTTTGAATTTGATTCGTGTTTGAAGAACACTTCAAGAAGGTCACCCTCTATAATCCAACAAAACCACTTGTAACAATAGTAATTATAATAGCTTATTGCAAGTACCTCTTTTAAGTCTCTCATCTAAATATAGACCTGCGCTGTTTTCCTTAACCTTGACTGGCAGATACATTTTATTGAGGTGGAGATAAAAGACTGATTTGGAAAAGATTAAAGAGAAAATGTATATCTGGGGTAGCCAAGGATCTCAGACAGATGAGGAGAGTATATTTCCACTTTGTAATTCCACTTTATAAATATAAAAATTACACTTGTTAACAAAGTTATGTTTATTAAAAGGATAGATCATCGCTTCTCGGCCTTTTGGCTAAGATCAAGTGTATTTAAAGGACAGATCAATTGGGAAACTCATAAATTACATTTTGTTTTGTCATTCAATATTTTAAAATATTTGTGACATTACTTAAAATAGTAACATTGTCTTACCCAGTCATAAAATAAAAACACTGAGCATTAAAAAATGTGTAGTATTAGAAACTCTGGCAAATCTGTTCTCCTTTTCTCCCCTTCTTTAGAATAAATAAACCCTAAAATTTCCAAATAAATTTAAAATTTTCACATATTCCAACTGCCTAGTTACCACTTCTAACATCGTATCCAAAGCCAGTCCTTTATGTTTTTAGTATATTTACAAACATTTCCACATATTATCTTACCAGACATATTTTACAACTTTTAATGAAAATTTTGGTTGAGAAATAGTAACAAAAGCAAAACTAAAGTTTAAAAAGATTTTTATTAAAGTGCACTTTACATATAGTAAATGCACATATCTTAAGTGTACAGTTTGATGAAATTTGACAAATATATACATACATATAACCCATACTGCTATTAAGATAGAACATATTTCCGTTACCCCAGAAAATCTCTTTTGTGCTCCTTGCCAGTCAATTGTCAGTTGTCCACCCCACCACAAGAGGTAACTGCTGTTCTGATTTCTATCATCATAAATTAGTTTAACCAAATTTAGAACTTCAAATTAATGGAATCCCACAGTAAACTTTTTATGTCTTTTTTTCTCAGTATAATGTCTTTGAAATTCACCTATATTCTTGTATGCATAAGTAGTGCATAGTGCATATGGTATAAAAAAGAGCTTTAAATTTTTTAAATTTTTATTAATTTCTTTTAGAGCTGATGTCTAGACATTTACTAGTATTTTACTAAATATGTTTTTTTCCCCCTTGGGGTAGACACCTAGGAGTGGAATTACAGAGTCATATGTTCCAGTCTTTAAGTTGATAGTTTTTCAAAGTGGTCGTACCATTTTGCACTTTCTCCAACAACATATGAGAGTTATAATTGTTTCACATCATTGCCAAAATTTGGTGGTGTCATTCTAGCAGGTGCTTAGTGGTATCTCATTATGGTTTTATTTACATTTTACCAATGACTATTATTATGTGGAGTACTTTTTTGTGCATATTGGCCACCATACACATTTTGGCAATTCTCTGTTCAAGTCTTTTATTCTTTAATTTTATTGGATGTTTTGTATCACTGAACTCAATGACACAATGATAAGACACATATATTCTGGATACAAATCATTATCAGGTATATGTCTTGTGAATACTTTCTTATTTTTTTATATTCTAAAACTATCTTTTTTTCATTTAATTCTTTAAAAAAATTTTAATTCCAGTATAGTTAACATACAGTGTTACATTAGTTTCAGGTGTACAATATAGTGATACAATTCTATACATTACACAGTGTTCATCATGATAAGTGTACTGCTAAGCCCCATCACTTATTTCCTGCATCTCTCTACCCACCTCCTCTCCAACCTTTTTTTTTTTTCTTTATTTTTAAGAGTCTTGTTTTTTTTTTTTTTTTTTTTTTTTTTTAGTTTCTCTTTCTCTTTGTTTTGTTTCTTAAATTCCACATATGAATGAAATCATGGTATTTGTCTTTCTTTGACTGACTTATTTCACTTAGCATTATACTCTCTAGATCCATCCATGTTGTTGCAAATGGTAAGATTTCATTCCTTTTTATGACCAAGTGTTTTCCATTTCATACACACACACACACACACACACACACACACACACACACAGCACAGGTTTATCCATTCATCTATTGATGGACACATGGGCTGCTTACATAGTTTGGTTATTTTAAATAATGCTGCATTGAACATAGGAATGCATATATCTTTTCAAATTAGTGTTTTCATATTTTTGGGTAAATACCCAGTAGTGGAATTACTGGATAATATGATAATTCTACTCTTAATTTTTTAAGGAACCTTCATATTGTTTTCCAAAGTGACTGCACCAGTTTGCATTCCTACCAACAGTGCATGACAGTTCCTTTTTCTCCACATCTTCACCAAAACTTGTTTTTTCAGTTTTTGATTTTAGCCATTCTGCCAGGTGTGAGGTGATATCTCATTGTAGTTTTGATTTGCATTTCCCTGATAGTGAGTGATGTTGAGCATCTTTTCATGTGTTTGTTGGCCATCTGTATGTCTTCTTTGGAGAAATGTCTGTTCACGTCTTCTGCCATTTTTATTTTATTTTTTTAAAGATATATTTATTTGAGAGAGAGAAAAAGAGAGAGCATGCATGGGGATGGGCAGAGGGAAAGGGAGAGACAGACACCTAAGCAGGGATTCAGAATCACCATGCAGGGAGCCTGATGCAGGGCTTGATCTCACAACCTTGAGATCATGACCTGAACTGAAATCAAAAGTCAGACACTTTAGTGACTAAGTTACCCAGGTGCCCCTGCCCATTTTTAAATTGGAATGTTTCTGTTCTTTGGCATTGAATTCTATAAGTTCTTTATATATTTGAGATACTAATCCTTGATTAGATATGTCATCTGCAAGAATGTCCTCCCATTTAGTAGGTTATCTTTTAGTTTTGTTGATTTTTTCCTTTGTTGTACAGAAGCCTTTTATTTTGACTTGGTCTCAATTGTTGTTGTTGTTGTTGTTGTTGTTGTTGTTGTTTGCTTTTGTTTCCCTTGCCTCAGGAGGCATTTCTAAAAAAAAAAAAATGTTTCTATGGCTGATGTCAGAGACATTGCTGCCTAAGCTCTTTTACAGGATTTTTATAGTTTTGGGTCTCACATTTAGGTTCTTAATTCATCTGGAGTTTATTTTTGTGTATGGTGTAGTGTAAGAAAGCAGTCCAGGTTCATTCTTTTGCATGTAGCTGAACAGTTTTCTCAACACCATTTGTTGAAGAGACTGTCTTTTCTCATTGTATATTCTTTCTTCCTTTATTGAAGATTAATTGACCATACATTTGTGGGTTTATTTCTGGGTTCTCTATCTGTTCTTTTGATCTATGTGTCTGCTTTTGTGCCTGTATCACACTGTTTTAATTACTACAGGTTTGTAGTATATCTTGAAATCTGGAATTGTAATACCTCCAGTTTTGTTCTTCTTTTAAGATTGTTTTGGCATTTGGGTATCTTTGGTGGTTCCATACAAATTTTAGGGTTATTTGTTCTCGTTCTGTGAAAAACGCTGCTGGTATTTTGATAGGGACTGCATTAAATCTGTAGATTGCTTTTGTTAGCATGGACATTTTAACAATATTAGTTCTCCAATCCATGAGCATGAAATATCTCTCCATTTGTTTGCGTCATCTTCAATTTCTTTCACTAATGTTTTATAGTTTTCAAAGCACAGGTCTTTCACTTCCTTGGTTAAGTTTCCTAGGGATTTTATTCTCTTTGGTGCAATTGTAAGTATCATTGTTTTCTTAATTTCTCTTTCTGCTGCTTCATCATTAGTGTATAGAAATGAAACAGATTTCTGTATATTGACTTTGTATCCTGTGATATTACTAAATTTGTCAGTTCTAGTAGTTTTTTGGTGGAATCTTTCAGGTTTTCTATATAGAGTATCATGTCATCTGCAAATAGTGATAGTTTTATTTGTTCCTTACCACTGTGGGTGCCTGTTCTTTTTTCTTGTCTGATTGTTGTGGCTAGGAGTTCCAGTACGTGGTGAGAGTGGACATCCTTCTCTTAATCTTGATCTTACAGGAAAAGCTCTCAGGTTTTCACCACTGAGTATAATATTAGCTGTAGGTTTTTCATATATAGACTTTACTATGTTGTGGTATGTTCCCTCTAAACCTACTTTGTTGAGGGTTTTTATCATGAATGGATGTTGAACACTGTCAAATGCTTTTTCTTCATATATTGAAATGGTTTTTCTTCTTTCTCTTGTAGATGTGATGTATCACATTGATGTGCAAAGACTGAACCATCCTTGTCTCCTAGGAATAAATCCCACTTGATCATGATGAATGATTTTTTTTTATGTATTGTTAGATTTGGTTTGCTCATATTTTGTTGGGGATTTTTCATGTTCAACAGAGATACTTACCTGCAGTTCTCTTTTTTTATAGTATGTTTATCTGGTTTTGGTATCAGGATGATGCTGACCTCATAGAAGGAATCTGGAAGCTTTCCTTTCTCTTCTATTTTTTGGAATAGTTTGAGAAAAATAGGTATTACTTTTTTTAAATGTTTGGTAAAATTCACCTGTGAAGCTGTCTGGTCTGGGACTTTTGTTTGCTGAGAGTCTTTTGATTACATTCAATTTCTTTGCTGGTAATTGGTTTGTTCAAATTTTTTAGTTCTTGATTCAGTTTTGGGAGGTTGCATATTTCTAGGAGTTTATCCATTTCTTCTAGGCTGTCCAATTTGTTGGTATATAATTTTTCATAATATTCTCTTATAATCCTTTGTATTTCTGTGGTGTTGGTTGTTATTTCTCCTCTTTTGTTTCTGATTTTGTTTGAGTCCTCCCTCTTTTTTTTGATGAGTGTGACTAAAAGTTTATCAATTTTGTCGATCTTTTCAAAGAATCAGCTTCTGATTTCATTAATGTTTTTTTTTTTTTAGTTTCTATTTCATTTATTTCTACTCTAGTATTTATGATTTCCTAATCTTTCTACTGGTTTTGGGTTTTGTTTGTTCTTCTTTTCTAGCTCCCTTAGGTGTAAGGTTAGGTTGTTTGAGATTTTTCTTGCTTCTTGAGGTAGTCCTGTATTGCTATAAACTTCCCTCTTAGAACAGCTTTGTTGTATCCCCCAAATTTTGGACCACTGTGTTTTTGTTTTCATTTGTCTCCATGTATTTTTTTATTTCCTCTTTGAATTCTTAGTTGACCCATTCATTACTTAATAGCATCTTATTTAACCTCCATATATTTGTTTTCTTTCCAGATTTTTTTCTTGTGATTGATTTCTAGTTTCAGGCATTGTGATTGGAAAAGATGCATGGTATGACTTCCATCTTTTTTAATTTGTTTTGTTGCCTAATATGTGATTTATTCTGGAGAATGTTCCATATACGCTTGAGAAGAATGTGTATTCCACTGTTTTAGGATGGAATATTCTGAATATATCTGTTAGATACATCTGGTCCAATGTGTCTTTCAAAGCCACTGTTCCCTTGTTAATTTTCTGTTTAGATGATCTATCCGGTGATATAAGTAGGTGTGAAAGTCCCCACTATTATTGTATTACTATTGATTACTTCCTTTATGTTTGTTATTAGCTGTTTTATGTATTTGGGAGTTCCCATGTTAGGTGCATAAATATTTACAGTTGTTCTATCTTGTTGGATTGTTCCCTTAATGATTAGATAGTGTCCTTCTTTGTCTCTTGTTACAATCTTTGTTTTAAAGTCTATTTTGTTCAATATAAGTATTGCTACTCCAGCTTTCTTTTCACTTCAATTTGCATGATAAATGCTTTTCCATTCCTTCATTTTCAATGTGCATGTATCTTTAGGTTTGAAATGAGTCTCTTGCAGGCAGCATACAGATGGGTCTTGCTTTTTGTTTTTTTGTTTCTTTTTAAACAACACTTAGATCAAGATCTGAGCTGAGATCAAGAGTTGGATGCTTAACGGACTAAGCCACCCAGGTGCCCCAAGGATCTTGCTTTTTTTATCCATCACTTTGTCTTTTGATTGGAGTGTTTAGTCTATTCACAAAGTAATTACTGAAGGTACGTACATATTACCTTTCTGTTACCTGTTTTTGTAGTTCTTCTCTGTTCCTTTCTTGCTCTCTTCTCTCATCTAATGCCATCTTTTGATGAATGAATCCTGAAATCAAGCAATAAAAGTCCTTAATTTTGTTCTTTTCTTACAAGATATTTTGAACTATTCTATATCATTTTTATTTTCATATATAGTTTAGATTCAGCTGGGACTTTGGGAGTACATTGAGTCTATAGGTTAATTTGGGGAGATTTGACACTAATGTGCATCTGCTTGACATCTGTATTTTGTAATCCATAAACATATAATATCTCCCTGATTTTTAAGAATTTTAATTTCGTTAGCAAGGTTTTATACGTTTTAGCCAAAAAGTTTTTTTATGAAATTTTACACATTGTCTTTATTATTACTTTTTTTGTTATGTTAGTCACTATACAGTTATTACTATTACTTTTTTAAGTGAAAAAAATGATCCCACTTTTTAGAGTATTTTTTATAATAAACGAAGTGAAAATATAAAGATTATTTTTCTTTAGTCTTCTTTTATTTTTTTTAAAGGTTTTATTATTTATTTGACAGAGAGAGAGAGGCATCGAGAAAGGGAACACAAGCAGGGGGAGTGAGAGAGGGAGAAGCAGGCTTCCTTCTGAGCAGGGAACCTGATGTGGGGCTCGATCTGAGGACCCTGGGATCATGACCTGAGCAGAAGGCAGACACTTAACCGACTGAGCCACCCAGGCACCCCTCTTTAGTCTTCTTTTATCATTTCAGTAACACCATGTAGGCTTGCCAAATCATCTATGTAATTACTTCTTCATTCTATTGTTATCAATATATTATCTGAAAGCTAAGATAATAGAAAATATTCACTCATTGAGTAAATAAAAGAACAATGAATGAAGATGACTTGGATATATGTAGTATATTATACATGCTGATTATATATATTTTATATTGAATATATATATGTTCCCATAGACAATTTATAAGGAAAATACAAGATCCAAAGGAATGGATTAAAGACTTAAATGTAAGACTTGAAACCAGTGATTTCGGGTCTTACATTTAAGTCTTTAATCAATTCCAAGTTCATTTTTGTGAGTGGTGTAAGATAGGGGTCCAGTTTCTTTTTCTTTTTTTTTTTTTTTTATGTGGAGATACAGTTTTCCCAACATCATTTACTGAAGAGACTATCCTTTCTTCATTGTGTGTTCTTGGTAACTTTGTCGAAAATTAGTTGACTGTGTATGTATGTGTGGGTTTATTCCTAGGCTATTCTATTTCATTGATTTGTGTGTCGGTTTTTATGCCAATACCATGCTGTTTTTATTACTATAGCTTTGTAATATAGTTTGAACTCAGGAAGCATGATGCCTTCAGCTTTGTTCTTTCTGAAAAAGACTGCTTTGGCTAATTGGGGTCTTTTGTGGTTCCATACAAATTTTAGAATTATTTGTTCTATTTCTGTGAAAATTCCATTTGAATTTGATAGGGATTACACTGAATCTGTAGGTTTCTTTGAGTAGTATTGACACTTAATATTAATTCTTCTAATCCATAAGCACAGAATATCTATTTGTGTCTTCTTCAATTTTTTCATCAGTTTCTTACAGTTTTCACTGTTTAAATCTTTCATCTCCTTGATTAAATTTATTCCCAAGTATTTAATTCTTTTTGATGCTATTGCAAATGATATACTTTGTCTGATATTAATACAGTTATTCCAGCCTTCTTATAATTAGTGTGTCATGGTATATCGTTTTTCTATCCTTTCATTTTTAACTTACCTATGTCTATGTATCTTGAAAACAACATATAAGTAGATCTTCTTCTCTGCCTTTTAATTGGTTGTCTTGTGCTTTTACATTTAATATAATTATTGATAGGTTTAAAGTCTATTATCATATCATACTATTGGTTTTTCCATTTTTCCCATCTATCCTTTTTCTTTTTCCATCTTTTTTATCTCCTTTTAAATTAATTATTTCTCAGTATTATATGATATCTCCTCTCTTGGCTTGTTATTTCATTGTTTTATTTCCTTAGTGATTCCTTTGGTGGTCACAATATACGTCTTTAACCTATCACAGTATACCTTCAATTGACAGTATAACATTTCACATATAATGTAAAAACCATATGTAAATATACTTCCATTTACCTTCTCATCTGTGCTATTTGTCGTGTGTCTTCTAGATATTATAAATTCTATGCCACATTGTTACTTTTACTTCAAATAGTCAACTGTTTTTTAAGAAATTAAGTAGAAAAATATCTAGTGTTCTTTATTCATTTATATTTGAGTTTTTGCCTTTAACCTGAATAAGTTTATTTAACATTTCTTGTAGTGAAAGTCATCACTTCTGTCATCTGAAGATATTTTATTGGGTTTAAGTTCTGAAGAAATATTTTGTTTAATTTTAATTCTAAGTTCACAGTTTATTTCTTAGCATCTTAAAACTGCCATTCTGCACCACAAGTCATAGGTGTATTGTGGGAAGCGTTTCTTTGCTTATAGCCCAGCCTCCAGTATCAAATGAACATAAAGAGGTGTAAATAAGTCATAATCTCTGAGTCTTTTCTATTTTGGGGTTGGGAATTTGGTGTAAATAAAGAGGTGTAAATAAAGAGGGTGGGATTTTGAAGATGACATGGCTCTAAAGTGCAGGGAACAGTGCAAAGGAACCTTTGTGCAACTTTTGGCAGCAATCAGCATTAGCAAGACCTCAGCTGTTCACAATAGCTAACTGGGCATTGGCTGTCTGGGTTGCCAGCTGTGAACTAGAAGAGAGGTCTCTTGTCAAGTAAACATAAAGTGGTTCTCTTTTCCCCAGGTGGTGGGGCTGCACATGAGCAGTAGTTGCAGCTTTGGAAAGATGGAGCAAGAGCAAAGGAAAAAGATCTCTTCAGTTCCAGAAAGTCTCTTGAAAAATTGGAGGGCTTATCAGGCCCTCAAAGCCACTCAAGCAAAGCAGGCACTTTTGGATAAGAAGGAGCCAAAGAAAGGAAAATAACTCAAGTTTAAGCAACTGGAATGGTTCCTAAGCAATTCCTGGCTATGATAACATGACAGGGCCCACCTCAGGCCACTAGAAAGAAGTGAAACCTCATGACTATGAAGTGCCAGATAAACATTTCTTGGTCTTTATTATATGCATCTAAGGATTAATGGGGTGAGTTTAATGGTGCAGAGGATCATTGCAAGGTTCACCTGAAGAAGATTTTTCAGTGGTGTCTTTGTCAAAGTGACCCCCCAGACCATATAGTGGAATCTCATACGACCTGAGGATTTCCAAATCTGAAGTCTGTCTCGGAACTCATCTTGAAATGTGGACAAGGCAAGATCAAGCATAAAACCATCGTTTAGAGAGGGTGAGGAAAGATGGCAGAGGAGGAGGGGACCCTATTTCAACTGGTCCCCAGAATTGAGTTGGATATCTACCAGACCATTCTGAGCACCCACGTAATTAGCCTGAGATGTAAGAAGATCTGGATCTCTACAAACAGAATATCGCAGGCTGGTTTCGAGGTATGAAGCGGGGAGCTGTGATTCTGTGGGCAGATATCAGAAGATAAATGGCAGCGGGAGGATGCCTGGCTGTGGGGATCCTACACGGCTAGTGAGCGACAGCCTCGCTCGCTGGGGACGGGGCACAGACTCGCAGACCGGTAGCGGCGGGGAAAGGCCTTTAGGGCAGCTCCCGGGGCAGAAACCCAGAGCGGCGGGGTCGTGTGTGCAAACTGGGAGCAGCTGGTGGTTTTAGAAGCACAAAGGGCAGAGACGTGCCCCGACCTGGAGCCAGGACTGGGAGCGCTGCAGAGGGGTGCACAATCTAGGATGCTGCAGTTTATAGCAACACGAACAGAAACGGAGACAGTGTGGCCTGGAGAGCTCTCTGAAGAACAGACTGCAATTTCTCTGCTCTGAGGCAGAGGGTTGGAAACGGTCTCTTCTGTTCTGACTCCTGGAAGAGATGCGGAAAGCCGCCAGGGAAAGCCGCCAGAGAACAAAAGCCCCCAAACCTGATTCCCACTGAGTGCATCCCCCGCCATAGGGGGGCAGAGCAACTCCGCCCAAACAGGGTTGCCTGAGTAACAGCGCAGCAGGCCCCTCCCGCAGAAGACAGGCTGGGAAAACAAGAGGCCAACCACCCTAACGTCCCTAGAAAACAGGTGCATCTTGCTTGGGTTCTGGTCAATAATTTGGACTCTATACATTCCCTCAACCACCCATCAACAGAATGACTAGGAGGAGGAAACCCCAAAATAGAAAAGACTCAGAGATTATGACTTATGCTGCAGATTTACAAATGAATGCAGATATAACCAAGATGTCAGAGATGGAATTCAGGCTAGCAATTGTGAAGACAATAGCTAGAATGGAGAAATCAATTAATAGCAACATGGAGTCTCTAAGGGCAGAAATGAAAGCTGAATTGGCAGAACTTAAAAATGTTATCAAGGAGATCCAATCCAATCTAGATAATCTAACAGCTAGGGTAAGTGAGGCAGAAGAACGAAATAAGCGACCTGGAAGACAATATAATAGATAAAAAGGGAAAAGAGGAGGCCAGGGAAAAACAACTCAGAATCCATGAAAATAGAATCAGAGAAGTAAGTGACACCATGAAGCATTCCATTGTCAGAATAATTGGAATCCTGGAGGGAGTGGAGAGAGAGAGAGGACTAGAAGATGTATTTGAACAAATTGAACTTCCCTAATCTGGGGAATGAAACACACATTTGCATCCTAGAGGCAGAGAGGACCCCTCCCAAGATCAAAGAAAACAGGCCAACACCCCGGCACGTAATAGTAAAACTTGCAAATCTTAGAAACAAGGAAACCATCTTAAGGGCAGTTAGGGGGAAGAGATTCCTTATGTACAGAGGGAGGAACATCAGAATAACGTCAGACCTGTCCACAGAGACCTGGCAAGCCAGAAAGGCCTGGCAAGACATATTCAGGGTACTAAATGAGAAGAAACATGCAGCAAGAATGCTTTATCCAGCAAGGCTGTCATTTAGAATGGATAGAGAGATGCAGAGCTTCCAAGACCGGCAGAAACTGAAAGAATATGTGACCACTAAGCCGGCCCTGCAAGAAATATTAAGGGGGGTTCTATAAAAGGAGAAAGACCCCAAGAGTGATAACAACAGAAATTTACAGGGACAATCCGTAAAAACAACATCTTCACAGGCAACATGATGACAATTAATTCATATCTTTCAATAATCACTCTCAACGTGAATGGTCTAAATGCTGCCGTAAAATGGCACAGGGTTGCAGATTGGATAAAAAGACAGGACGCTTCTATATGCTGTCTACAAGAGATTCATCTTGAACCTGAAGATACATCCAGACTGAAAGTGAAGGGATAGAGATCCATCCTCCATGCCAGCAGACCTCAAAAGAAAGCTGGGGTAGCAATTCTTATATCAGACAAATTAGAATTTAAACTAAAGTGTGTAGTTAGAGACACAGAAGGACACTATATCATTCTTAAAGGGTCTATCCAACAAGAAGATCTAACAATTGTAAATATCTATGCCCCCAACATGGGAGCAGCCATCTACATAAGCCAACTGTTAACCGAAATAAAGAGTCATATTGATAACAATACGTTAATTGTAGGAGACCTCAATACTCCACTCTCAGCAACGGACAGATCATCTAAGCAGAAAATCAACAAGGAAACAAGAGCTTTGAATGATACACTGGACCAGATGGACCTCATAGATATATACAGAACATTCCACCCTAAAACAACAGAATACTCATTCTTCTCGAGCGCACATGGAACTTTCTCCAGAATAGACCACATACTGGGTCACAAATCCGGTCTCAACCGATACCAGAAGACTGAGATTATTTCCTGCATATTCTCAGACCACAATGCTTTAAAACTGGAACTCAATCACAAGAAAAAAATTGGCAGAAATTCAAACACTTGGAAGCTAAAGCCCACTCTGCTCAAAAATGTTTGGGTCAACCAGGAAATCAAAGAAGAACTTAATTCATGGAAATCAATGAGAATGAAAACACATCGGTCCAAAACATGGGATACTGCAAAGGTGGTCCTAAGAGGGAAATACATAGCCATCCAAGCCTCACTCAAAAAAAATAGAAAAATCCCGAATTCGCCAACTAACTCTACACCTTAAAGAACTAGAGAAAAAGCAACAAATGATGCCTAAGCCACGCATTAAAAGAGAAATAATTAAGATTAGAGCAGAGATCAATGAATTAGAAACCAGAAACACAGGAGATCAGATCAACGAAACTAGAAGTTGGTTCTTTGAAAGAATTAAAAGATTGATAAACCACTGGCCAGATTTACCAAAAGAAAAGAGAAAGGACCCAAATTAATAAAATTATGAATAAAAGGGGAGAGATCACGACTAACACCAAGGAAATAGAAACAATTATTGGATTATTATTATCAACAACTATATGCCAATAAACTGAGCAATCTGGATGAAATGGAGGCCTTTCTGGAAACCTATAAGCTGCCAAGACTGAAACAGGAAGAAATTGACAAACTGAATAGCCAATAACCAGTAACAAGATTGAAGCAGTGATCAAAAACCTCCCAAAAAACAAGAGTCCAGGGCCTGATGGATTCCCTGGGGAATTCTACCAAACATTCAAAGAAGATATAATACCTATTCTACTGAAGCTGTTTCAAAAAAGAGAAACCGAAGGAAAACTTCCAAACTCATTCTGTGAGGCCGGCATTACCTTAATCCCCAAACCAGGCAAAGACCCCATCAAAAAGGAGAATTTCAGACTGATATCCCTGATGAATATGGATTCCAAAATCCTCAACAAAATCCTAGCTAATAGGATCCAACAAAACATTAAAAGGATCATCCACCATGACCAAGTGGGATTTATCCCCGGGATGCAAGGGTGGTTCAACATTCGCAAATCAATCAATGTGATAGAACACATTAATAAGAGGAGGGAGAAGAACCATATGGTCCTCTCAGTCGATGCAGAAAAAGCATTTGACAAAATACAACGTCCTTTCCTGATTAAAACTCTTCAGAGTATAGGGATGGAGGGAACATTCCTCAAGTTCATAAAATCCATCTATGAAAAACCCACAGCGAATATCATCCTTAATGGGGAAAAGCTGAGAGCCTTTCCCTTAAGATCAGGAACACGTCTAGGATGCCCACTCTTGCCACTACTGTTCAACATAGTACTAGAAGTCCTAGCAACAGCAATCAGACAACAAAAAGAAATAAATGGTATTCAAATTGGCAAAGAAAAAGTCAAACTCTCTCTTTTCGCAGATGACACGATACTTTATGTGGAAAACCCAAAAGACTCCACCCCCAAATTATTAGCACTCATACAGCAATTCAGTAATGTGGCAGGATACAAAAATCAATGCACAGAAATCAGTTGCTTTCTTATACACTAACAACGCAACTGTAGAAAAGGAATTAGAGAAACAATTCCATTTACAATAGCACCAAAAACCGTAAGATACCTCGGAAAAAACCTAACCAAGGACGGACAGGATCTATACTCTAGGAACTACAGAACACTCATGAAAGAAACTGAAGACACAAAAAGATGGAAAAATATTCCATGCTCACAGATTGGAAGAATAAACATTGTTAAAATGTCTATGCTACCCAGAGCAATCTATGCCTTCAATGCCATCCTGATCAAAATTCCAATGACATTTTTCAAAGTGCTGGAAGAAATAATCCTAAAATTTGTATGGAATCAGAAAAGACCCCAAATCGCCAGGGAAATGTTGAAAAAGCAAAGCAAAGCTGGGGGCATCACGTTGCCCGATTTCAAACTATATTACAAAGCTGTGATCACCAAGACAGCATGGTACTGGCACAAAAACAGACATATAGACCAATGGAACAGAAGAGAGAACCCAGATATGGACCCTCAACTCTATGGTCAAATAATCTTTGACAAAGCAGGAAAAAACATGCAATGGAAAAAGACAGTCTCTTCAATAAATGGTGCTGGGGAAATTGGACAGTCATATGCAGAAGAATGAAACTCGACCATTCTCTAATGCCATACACAAAGATAAACTCAAAATGGATGAAAGCCCTCAATGTGAGACAGGGATCCATCAAAATCCTAGAGAAGAACATAGGCGGTAACATCTTTGACATCGCCCACAGCAACTTCTTTCAAGATACATCTCCAAAAGCTAGTGAAACAAAAGCAAAAATGAACTTTTGGGACTTCATCAAAATAAAAAGCTTCTGCACAGCAAAGGAAACAGTCAACAAAACAAAGAGGCAACCCACAGAATGGCAGAAGATATTTGCAAATTACACTACAGATAAAGGGCTGGTATCCAAGATCTATAAAGAATTTCTCAAACACAACACCCAAAAATCAAATAATCAAGTCAAAAAGTGGGCAGAAGATATGAAAAGACACTTCTCTGAAGAAGACATACAAATGGCTACCAGACACATGAAAAAATGTTCATCATCATTAGCCATCGGGGAAATTCAAATCAAAACCACATTGAGATACCACCTTACACCAGTTAGAATGGCAAAAACGGACAGGGAAAGAAACAACAAATGTTGGAGAGGTTGTGGAGAAAGGGGAACCCTCTTACACTGTTGGTGGGAATGCAAGTTGGTACAGCCACTTTGGAAAACAGTGTGGAGGTTCCTCAAAAAATTAAAAATAGAGCTACCCTATGACCCAGCAATTGCACTCCTGGGTATTTACCCCAAAGACACAGATGTAGTGAAAAGAAGGGCCATATGCACCCCAGTGTTCATAGCAGCAATGTCCGTAATAGCCAAACTGTGGAAAGAGCTGAGATGTCCTTCAACAGATGAATGGATAAAGAAGATGTGGTCCATATAGACAATGGAATATTACTGAGCCATCAGAAATGATGAATACCCAGCTTTTACATCAAGATGGATGGGACTGGAGGAGATGATGCTAAGTGAAATAAGTCAAGCAGAGAAAGTCAATTATCATATGGTTTCACTTATTTGTGGAACATGAGGAATAGCGTGGAGGATATTAGGAGAAGGAAGGGAAAAATGAAGGGGGTAGAAATCAGAGGGAGAGATGAATCATGAGAGCCTATGGACTCTGAGAAACAAACAGGGTTTTAGAGGGGAGTGGGGTGGGGGGATGGGTTGGCCTGGTGATGGGTATTAAGGAGGGCACGTATTGCATGGAGCACTGGGTGTTATACGAAAACAATGGATCCTGGATCACTACATCAAAAACTAATGATGTATTGTATGGTGACTAACATAACATAATAAAATAAAAAAAAATAAATTAAAAAAACAAAACAAAACAAAAAAAACCCCATCCTTTTGACAGACAACATAGTGATTTAGTGATTTAGGAGCACCTGGGGAAGTATGGTGTTATTTGCTTGGAAGACCTCATTCATGAAATTGCCTTTCCAGGGAAGAATTTCCAGGTGATCTCTGAGTTCTTAATGCCCTTTCCATCTCTCATGCTACGAGGAATAAAGTGGGCTTCCTCAAGGAGGTGGGCTTACCTGGCTATGAAGGTGAATGCACCAATCAGCTCATTTGGCCGCTGAACTAAACCCATAATATCTGTAAGCACAGCACGTTGGAGGCAGGTGTTTTGTCTTTTGAAACGGTTATCCAGTATTTTCAGAGAAGATTATTTTCTGTTACATCTTCAGTAACTAGAGGGAATGGTCAGGAAAAAAATGATGATGCTCCTGGTAGGCACTTCTCATTTTATATAACCGGCACTTCCGGTTCCAAGGGAAAGTTCCAGTGTGTTTTCCACATTGGCTGCCACCACCGCCTCCGAAATCAGCAGAGGACTCATGCCATGGAAGAGGGAGTCCTGCTATGTCACATTTTCTATACTGAGGATTAATGTTGATGAGTGAATACCCAAGCATGAATACAAGACAGCAGCAGAACAAATCCAGGGACATACTTGAACCTGGGGGGCTCCTTGGGTCTTGTTTTGGAAGGAACTTGAAATACAGTTACAAAGAAGAGCACAAAACAGTGCTCGATTGTCTCTGCTATGAGTCCATCGTTCTAACTTCTCAGGGATGGCTTTGTGAGTTCTCAGACTTGTCTGACTCTTAAGTGTATCTGGTGGCTTCCTTATCCCAGCCCACAGTTGGACTACTTCTTTTCTCTAGTTCAGGATTTTAACCTATTCGTGGGTCTACAAAAAGGGAAGAATCCTTTTCCCAGGAAAATGCATACACTCAAATTTTTACTTGCAAGTTTGTAAGTTCATAGACTCTTCTTAGGGACCCATGTACCTTATGTGAGGAAGTCCTGCACTATCAGGATTGGTCACCTGGGCCCTGACCTTGCTAGGCTCCTGTGGTTCCATGTCTGTGGAAGACCAAAGCTTATCAAGATGGCTTTTTTCCTTGGAGCCAATTGGGTGTTTCCTATTAGGAACACAGTGGTAGATTCCTGATTCTCCTAACCATCTAACTAAGGGAAATATCCACCATTTATTTCTGCTGGGTTCAAGATGGGATTTTCTTGGCTTGGCATGGATGAAGTTAGTACTCTTAGGTCTTCTAGGCCCCAGACAGGCTTAATTGGACTCTCTCCTTGCATAGTCTAGTCTCCAAAAGTATTGCTCTCTACCCTGCTGGTAATGACGTACTAGACCAACACTAAGGCTCCTGGGGACATTAGACCTAAAAAGGGGACCTGATCCTGCCTGTGTTTATCATCAGTGTCCCCCCTTCATAGGTAGGTCTTCCTCTGTTACTGTCACTTTTTGCCTCAACTGCTATCTGAGTAGTTGGTGAGGGTGTGCCAGGCATAAGTTAAGACTTGAAAACATGCTTAACCATTGTGTCCCCTGGGCCCTTAAGATCAGCTTTGCTGCACTTTTGGCCCATGTGGCCCTCAAACATAGCTGTGAGGTTGAGTCAGAAGTATAACAATGCCTTAAAATGTACCAGCTTAGGAGGCGATTAATTAAGTTGGTTGGCTCGAGTTAACTTGCCAGGAATAGATGTTAGAGCTTACTCTAATACTTTAAAACACTGTGAAATCAAATTACTTTAAAATGATGTACAGGAAAAGAGCAGTTGTGAGTGTGAAAGCCCAGGGTTTCTATCCCAGATCTGTTTTATACTAAATATAGGAATAATGTTTCCATTCTTACCTGCAAAATGGGGCTAATACAGTCTAGCATGTGTGCCTCACTCACAAAATTGTTCAAGGGTTTTATGCAAAATAATAGTTTTTCACTTAGAATTCTATGTAAGTAAATAAGAGGTTATAAAAATTTTTAAAACTTGTCATTCCATTGTTTTCTGGCTTACATTGTTTCCGATGAGAATTCAGTGGATATTCTATTGTTCCTTTCCTGTATCTAGTATGTTTTTTTCTTATGGATGTTTTGAGGTTTTTATTTTTAATTTGGTTTAAAGCAATTGTGCTATAATATTCCCAGATGTGGTTTTCTTTGTGTTTATCCTGCTGTGGTTCATTCCTCCACCATGGCCAGAATGAGAAGTTGGGATTTCCAAAGTCAAATTTTTAAATGTTCACTTCTTGGCTGAGGAGATGAATATAAATATCCTTGGGGACATTAGTTATTTGGTAATAGACAATGTTCTCTGGGGGTTATTTTTCATTAAATTTGGAAACTTCTTTGACTATTATTTCTTCTAATATTTATTTTCATGTCAAAATCTCTCTTCTCCTTCTGGAATTTTTATTCCATGTTTGTTAGACGTGTGACTTTATAATACTCAACCAGTCATTGAAGCTCTGATCATTTTTTTTTCCAGTCTTTTTTTCTTTCACTGTTTTCTATTTACCTGTCTTACAGAGCTTTTCTTTTGCAGTATACGAACAGCTTTTAAGGTTCAATTGTGCTAATTTCAAAAATTCCAGACATTTTTTAGTTCTACAACTTTCATTTGCTTTCCCCTCTCGTTTCCTTTTATTTGCTGAGTTTCCCCCACCTGTTCACTCATTTATTCATCTTTGTTCTTAGATTTTTTTTACCATATTTATAATAGCTGCCTGAAGTCTTTGGCTACTAATTCCAACACATCTGTCATCTCTTGAGTTTTTTCTGTTGTTTCTCTCCTCCAATTTTGGTCATATTTTCTGATTTTTCAGATGACTAGTAATTTTTACATTTTTTTAAAGATTTTGTTTATTTATTTGAGAGAGAGAATGAGAGAGAGAGAGCATGAGATGGGTGAGGGTCAGAGGGAGAAGGAGACTCCCTGCTGAGCAAGACGCCAGATGCAGACTCAATCCCGGGACTCCAGGATCATGACCTAAGCTGAAGGCAGTCGCTTAACCAACTGAGCCACCCAAGTGCCCCTAATTTTTAAATTTTTACGATGGACAATGGAGTGCTATCGTTTAGATTCTGAATTTGTCTTCCTATAAAGAATTTTGGGCTTTATTCTGATAGAGAATTAATTTACTGATAGCTCCACATGTTTCTCCTGAGGCTTGGTTTTAAACTTTGTTAGAATGGGTCCAGAGTATCCCTTATGCTAGGGCTGGAATAATCCTCCTCCTAAATCATGACTTTTCTTGTTGTTGCAGAAGTGGACTGTCTCCCAGCACTATGTATTCTTTGGTATTTACACTCAGCTCACATTCCTGAAGTAACTGCTCCTTACTAACCTTCTCTGAGTTTGACCATATGCATGCACAGGTACTAAGTCAAAGACTCAAGAGGACACCTATGTAGATTTCTGGGGCTTCATTTCTGCTAAGCTCTCTTATGTCTGGTACCCTGATATGCAAATTCCGGCTGCTTCAGTAGTCCTAAACTTCACACTCTATTTCATACGGCCAACTATTTCATATGGCTGTTCTCTGTTCAGGCTCCATTTCCCTGGGTCAATTATAGGTAGAGCCAGAAGTTGGGATTTTCAAAATTCAGTTCATTTCTTGCTCAATAAATGATTGAATTTTCTCCAACACAGTTATTTGGTGACTGGACAATATCCTCCATCACAAAAATATATATTTATTGAACAGTTTCTTGTGCCAGGACTTATACTACATGCTTTATATACATTTCCTCACTTAATTTTGCAAATAAATCAATTAAGTATGGGTATTCCTATTAACTCCATTTTAGAAAGTAAGAAAATAAAATTTAGAGTATAACAAAGACTTGTCTAAGACTCTGTGTCTGATGATTGGTTGAGCCAGAAGTTGAACCCAGAATTGTAACTCCAGAGCAAACCTAAAAACTGTGCTGTGACTGTTCTATTCCTAAACAATCTGCCTATATAACAAAAGCTATTCTTCTAGTGAAAATTGTTTTCCATAATGGAAAATACAGCAATCTGTATTTTGCTGTATTTCTGGGCTCACTACCTCTGAAAAGCCTGGTGGATGTATGTAATTATTCTAAAATCATCTTCATTATACCCCCAGATACCCAAGAATGGAGAAACTGAAAGTCCTGCATTAGATTTTTTTCTAAAGGGAAAATAAATTGATTTCATTAAAAACCGAAATAGGAAGGAAGGAGGGTAAGTGTAGTTTACTATTTGTCAAAAAAGGTACAAATACAATTTTAAAAAATTAATACTTGATTTTTTAGAGCAGTTTTAGTTTCACAGCAAAATTGAGCATAAAATACAGAGAGTTCTCACGTACCCCCTCCTAGCACACAGGCGGCGTCCCCTATCATCAACATCCTGCACCATTGTGGTAAATTTGTTAGAGTCAATGAACCAAAATCCACACATTATTATCACCCAAAGTCCATAGTTTACATTTGATTTCACTCCTTGCGCCGTATGTATATTCTGGGGAGTTTTGACAAAAAATGTATATAACAACATATATCTACCATTATAATATCATAATTTTCTAAATTAGTGAAAAAAATAAGTAGCTCTGTGCTTAAGCTCAGAGAAGGCTCACTTCTACCTTACATTGAAAGCATTGTGGGAGCTCAATTATTGAGCAAAAAAGGGAAAGTGACTGCATGCAGTCTTTGGCAAAAGCTATCAGAAAACTAAAGAAATTGTGTGGAAACACCCACTTAATATTAAACAGTTTGTCACTGACTATTATTATTACTGTACTCACTTCCAGTGACTTTTTTCCTTAGTAGAAAAGAGCAAACAGCAGAAAATAGGCTTTCTTCACTGCTGGGCCCCATGGCTTCTTGTTTTGTGTTATTTTATGCGCCTTCCTCTCAAGACTTACCCTTTCATATTCTGTCTCTATATTCTATATAACAAAAGCTGAAGAACAGCTTTTGTTATATAGGCAGATTGTTTAGGATCATGTCTCAATATATGCCATCACCATTAACCTCAACTCCCCATGCTGAAATATTAGAATTACATTTTTTCTCCCTCTTCTCCCTCTTTTTTGTCCTCTGTACATAACTGAGTGCTCACGTCCTGTGAGCTCTGTCTTCAATCCAGCCCTGTTCTTGCTCTCATATTGCCCTAATTCAGGCCATTAAGTCTCCCACGACTAAAACAGAAAATTAACAATTTTCCCCACAGCAATCTTGCCCCATTTCTGTTCCTTTTCCAGAGTAGTGTTAGTGAGAATTTATGTTCAGCTTATTTGATCAGGACACCTTTTCCAGACTAGTGTTAGTGAGAATTTATGTTCAGCTTATTTGATCAGGACATGAAAATGAGTGGTCTGCAAGACAGAAGTTTATTTCCGTTTCACATGAATTCCGGGATTGTATGAGAATTCCACTCTGCAAAGCTGCGAGAGGTCTGGAGTTCTTCTGTCCTGTAGATCTACAGCTACCCTGATTATCCTTTCTGCACCATCTAAGAGGACTCACTACCTTGCCCTGACTCAGATTTGTCGAAAGGAAAGAGTACATTCCTATACTTTAAAGACATGAGCCATAAGCAGAACACATTACCCTCCTCAAACCCAGAACTTAGATGCCCACACTGGGCTACAATGGGGACTGGTGAATGGACTTTTTATTCTGGGTACCTATGGACCTAGCTACACTCAGGAGTTCTATAACTGTAAGGGAAAAGAAAAGAAGAGGTATTAGGTACAATTAGTAGTCTCTGCCATAACTCTGTAGCCAATTACTGGAGGTAAATTTTAGTCTACAGACTCAGTAAAAGATCACATTTTACTTTTTAATTAAATTAGATGCCAAGCCCCCATCTGGTTGGGCTTGTGGAAAATTCAACCTTACTCATTCTTAACATCCACTTCACTGACTGGGTTTGTACCAAGCATTTAGGGTCTTGTCTTACGTAGTGCCAAGGCTTGCGGAGGTCCCTCTGACTGTCAGTCTTAAGACCATGCTCAGACTGTTGCCCCAGCTTGTAGGGATCCTTCAGTCTGATGCTCGGGGGCACTGCTCCTTGCCTCCCCTGGCAGGCAATAATCAGTGAGGCTGGAAGCCTCAAACCCAGGACCCAACATCCCAGGGGCAACATATGTTCATTTATTCTGTACTGCTCTCAAATCATCAGTCTCATTCTAATTCTCCAAACTGGGAGAAAAACGTTTTAGCCTGGGAAATCGGTCTATTTACCTACCTATCAGTGAATCATTCAGTTATCTATCTTTATGTCTCATTTTCCAAGAGGTACCTTTCCCAAACCCTATTCTCTAAGTACATTTAAGATTTTGAAAACAATAGCTAGGAATCCCATGCCCCACACCATCCTGAAGGCAAGGAAGATGCCTTGATCTACATGAATAGGGGGGAAAAAAGAAGAAAATATGGGTAAAAACATGAATTAATAACTAAGAAAAACCCCACTAGAGTTATTTTCCTAAAATTAACTTGGCTCATGTCCTTTTACTAATTATAATTCTCCACTGCCTCCCCATGCCATCTCCCCAACCCCTGATATTCCAGCAAACATCTTAGTGCCCTTTCACTCAAGGCCATAACTTCTTTTTTTTTATTATGTTATGTTAATCACCATACATTACATCATTAGTTTTTGATGTAGTGTTCCATGATTCATTGTTTGCGTATCACACCCAGTGCTCCATGCATGCAGAATGTGCCCTCCTTAATACGTATCACCAGGTTAACCCATCCCCCCACCCCTTCCCGTCTAGAGCCCTCAGTTTATTTTTCAGAGTCCATAGTCTCTCATGGTTTGACTCCCCCTCCGATTTCCCCCCCTTCATTCTTCCCCTCCTGCCATCTTCTTCTTCTTCTTCTTCTTTTTTTTTTAACATATAATGTATTACTTGTTTCAGAAGTACAGATCTGTGATTCATCAGTCTTACACAATTCACAGCATTCCCCATAGCACATACCCTCCCCAATGTCTATCACCCAGCCACCCCATCCCTCCCACCCCCCACCACTCCACACCACAACCCTCAGTTTGTTTCCTGAGATTAAGAGTTCCTCATATCAGTGAGGTCATATGATACATGTCTTTCTCTGATTGACTTATTTTGCTCAGCATAATACCCTCCAGTTCCATCCACGTCATTGCAAATGGCAAGATCTCATGCCATAACTTAATAGGGGGACATACCTCTTGCAAGTTGGATTCAACCAATGCATTTACAGATTCACCTTATGCCAAGACTGAAACTTCTCTCTTTTACCTTGACACACTTTTGTGCCTTTAATACTTTCAATTCCCTCAGCTTGATATCTTCTATACAACCTGCTTTCCAACTTTTCATCATGAAAATTCCTGCTTACTCTTCAAGACTAGATCGAATGCTGAGATACAGTATTTCACAGGAAGCTTCCCCTAGGATCTCAGGTGTCTTGGTGTACTTTTTTACGTACCTGAACCTCTACAATGTCCTCATGCATAACAGAAGGCTCTCAGTAACCGAGACCCGCCCTCCCTTCCCATTCTAGACACCCACCATTCTTTGGTCTAAGCTTCATTTAAAATACATAGAGTTATACCTATCACTAATTACTTTATATGTAAATGGACTAAATGCTCCAATCAAAAACATAGGATGGCTGAATCAATAAAAAACAAGACCTATCTATACACTACCTACAAGAGACTAACTTCAGATTTAAAGACATATATAGACTGAAAGTGAAGGATGGAAAAGATATTCCATGCAAATGGAAATGCAAACTGGAGTAGCAATACTCATATCAGACAAAACAGACTTTAAAACAGACTATAACTGGGGCACCTGGGTGGCTCAGTCGTTAAGCGTCTACCCTCGGCTCAGGTCATGATCCCAGGGTCTTGGGATTGAGCCCCATATCAGGCCCCCTGCTCAGCGGGAAGCCTGCTTCTCCCTCTCCCATCCTCCCTGCCTGTGTTCCCTCTCTTGCTGTTTCTCTCTGTCAAATAAATAAATAAAATCTTTAAAAAAAAATAAAAGAGACTATAACAAAAAATAAAGAAGGGCAGTACATAATGATAAAGGGGTCAATCCAAGAAGAGTATATAATATTTGTAGATATTTAGGTACCCAACATAGGAGCACCTAAATATGTAAGGCAAATATTAACAGACATAAAGAGAAAAAAATGCAGGGAAAATCAGTTGCACTTCTATACACTAATGATATATCAAAAAGAGAAATTAAGAAATAATCCCACTTATAATTGTATCAAAAAGAATAAAATACGTAGAAATGCATTTAATGGAGCAAATGAAAGACCTGTACTCTGAAAACTATGACACTGATGAAAGAAATTGAAGATGACACAAATAAATGGAAAGATATTCCACGGTCACAGAATGGAAGAATTAATTTGTTAAAATATCCATACTACCCAAAGAAATCTACAGATTCAGTGCAGTTTTGATCAAAACACTAAAGGCATTTTTCACAGATCTAGAACAAATAATCCTAAAATTTGTATGAAACCACAAGCCAAAGCAACCTTGAAAAAGAACAAAGCTGGAGGTATCATGCTCCCTGATTTCAAACTACATTACAAAACTATAGTAATCAAAATAGTATGGTACTGTACAAAAAAAGGCATATAGATCAATAGAATAAAGAGCCCAGAAAAAAACCCATGCATATATGGTCAATTAATCTGTGGCAAAGGAAGCAAGAATATACAATGGGAAAAAGACAATCTCTTCAGTAAATTGTGTTAAGAAAACTGGACAGCTACACACAAAAGAATGAAACTCGACCACTATTTTATACCATATGTAAAAATAAATTCAAAATGGATTAAAGACTTCACTGTAAAACCTGAAACCATAAAACTCTAGAAGAAAACATAGGCAGTAAGATTTTTGACACTGGTTTCAGCAATACTTTTTTTTGTACCAGTCTCCTCAGGCCAGAGCAACAAAAACTAAAATAAACAAATGAATTTGATTACCGCAAACGAAAAAGCTTCTGCAGGCAAAGGAAACCATCAACAAACAAAAAGACAACCCACTGAATGGGGTAAGATATTTATAAATTATACATCTGATAAGAGGTTAATATCCAAAATATATAAAGAACACACACAACTTAACATAAAAAACCCCAATATATCATTCTGGGTGGATATATCTTTTGTGGGGCCAATTGTAACCACTAAAAATGCATTTTAAATTGAATGAGGAAATGAATGAAAGGGAAAAATTAACTCTATGTACACATGTGTTTGCATGCATTAAAACACAGGTATAGGACTTGAATAGACATTCTAAAGAAGACATATAGATGGTCACCAGACACATGAAAAGATGCTCAGTGTCACTAATTATCAAGAAAATGAAAATCGAAACCACAATGAGATATCATCTCAAACTGTCAGACTGGCTATTATCAAAAAGACAACAAGTGTTGGTGAGGATATGGAGAAAAAAGGAACCATCATACACTGTTAGTAGAAATGTAAATTTGTGCATCCACAATAGAAAACAATATATGGAGGTTCCTAAAAAATTAAAAATAGAACTACCATATATTCCAGCATTTCCTCTGGGTATTTATGCAAAGGAAAAAAAAACCCCACCAATTCAAAGAGATATATGCACCCCTATGTTTACTACAGCTTTATTTACAATAGCCAAGATATGGAAGCAACTTAAGTGTCCATGGATAGATGAATGAATAAAGAAGATGTGGTACATATATACAATGGAATCCTACCCAGCCATAAAGAAGAATGGAATCTTGCCTTTTGCAACAATATGGGTAAGACCTCAAGGGTATTATGCAAAATGAAATAAGTCAGACAGAGACAAATACTGTATGATTTCACTTATATGTGGAATATAAAAAACACAGCAAAACCAAAAACAGAAACAGACTCATAGATATAGGAAGCAAACTGTTGGTTGCCAGACTGAGGAGGGGCTTGGGGGTCAGGCAAAATACATGAAGGGAATTAAGAGATACAAACTTCTAGTTATAAAATAAGTAAGTCACGGAGATGTAATGTACAACATGGGGAATGTAGTCAGTAAGACTGTAATAACTTTGTATGGTGATAGATGGTAGCTAGAATTACTGTAGGGAATCACTTCATAAGGTATGAATATTAAAGCACTATGAGACAAATAGGGCATTGTATGTCAATGATACTTCAATTAAAACAATTTTTTTCAGAGAGAAAAGAAGAATACACATTGTTAAATGTCTGTTTCATGCACCAGATGTGATTCTCTCCAGGACAAGATGATATCTTGTTCACAGATTATACTTGCCTAACAATACACTTTGCCCATGAAATGTGCTCAAAGATGCTGTGTTAGATTCCTAGGGTTGCCCTAACAAGTTACCACAAACTGGGTACAGCAACAGAAATTATTTTTCACAGTTCTAAAGGCCAGATGCCTAAAATCAAGCCATTCCTTCTGAAGGCTCTAGTAGAGAATCCTTGTTTGCCTCTTTTAGCTTCTGGTGGCTCCTGGAGTTCCTTGGCTTGTGTTTGAGTAACTCCAATCTCTGCTTCCTTGTTCATATAGCCTTCTCCTCTTCTTTCTCTGTCTTCTCTTCTGTGCTTTAAAAGGACACATCACTGGATTTAGGGGCCACTCAGATAATCCACGATGATCAGTAAAGACCTTTTCCCAAATAAGGCCACATTCATAGGTTCTGGGTGGGTATGTCTTTTGTGGGGGCCACAATTCCAATCACTAAAAATGCTTTTAAAATGAGAAGGGGTGCCTGGGTGGATCAGTCGTTAAGCGTCTGCCTTGGGCTTGGGTCATGATCTCAGGGTCCTGGGATCGAGCCCTGCATTGGGCTCCCTGCTCAGCGCGGAGCCTGCTTCTCCCTCTCCCACTCCCCCTGCTTGTGTTCCCTCTCTCACTGTGTCTCTCTCTGTCAAATAAATAATAAAATCTTAAAAAAAAATAAAATGAATGAGAAAATGAATACAAGGGGGGAAAATGAACTCTGTGAATACATGTGCTTGCATGCACAAAAGATGAGGACAAGAAATATTGTTTTGTTTTTACATCTTTGTTACCCTCTATTTGTAAGTTCACTTTGTAAATAAAACATCATGCTTGTTGCTTTTTGCATGTTGACAGAATTCTGTTATGTTAAATAATTCAACAGTTCAAAACTTAAAGTTGTTAAATGAAAAGACACAATTAGGAAATCGATATACTCTATGTAACTATACTGCTTTCTTTTATGACATAATTTATTTTTTCAAAAAAGTATGTTTTAAATTTATCTTATGTATGGAACTACAAAAGACCTCAAATAGCCAAGAAATCCTGAGAAAGAACAAAGCTGGAGGCATCACAATTCCGTATTTCAGGATATACTACAAAGCTGTAGTAATCAAAACACTATGATACTGGCACAACAGATCAGTGGACACACAGATCAATGGAACCAGACTAGAAAGCCCAGAAAGAAAACCCATGATTATGTGGTCAATTAATCTATGACAAAGGAGGCAAGAATATACAAAGGGGAAAAGATAGACTTTTTAATAAATGGTGCTGGGAAAACTGGAGAGCTACAGGCAAAAGGATAAAAACTGGACCACTTTCTAACCCCATGCACAAAAATAAACTCAAAACAAATTGAGGACCTAAATGTGAGACCTGAAACTATAAAACTCCTAGAAGAAAACATAGGCAGTAATTTCTTTGACATCAGCCATACCAGCATTTTTCTAGATATGTCTCCTAAGGCAAGGGAAACCAAAGCAAATTTAAACCACTGCAATCACATCAAAATAAAAAACTTTTGGGGCACCTGGGTGGCTCAGTTGGTTAAGCGACTGCCTTCGGCTCAGGTCATGATCCTGGAGTCCCGGGATCGAGTCCCATATCGGGCTCCCTGTTCAGCAGGGAGTCTGCTTCTCCCTCTGACCCTCTTGCCTCTCGTGCTCTCTATCTCTCATTCTCTCTCTCTCAAATAAATAAATAAAATCTTTGAAAAAAAAACAAAATAAAAAACTTTTGCTCGGCCAAAGAATCCATCAACAAAACAAGAAGGCAACCTATTGAATGGGAGAACATATTTGCAAATTACATATCTGATAAAGAGTTAATACCCAAAATATATAAAGAACTTATACAACTCAACACCAAAACCAGAAACAATCCAATTAAAAAATGGACAGAGGACTTGCATAGACATTTTTCTAAGAAGACATACAGATGGCCAACAGACACATTAAAAGATGCTCAAATTCACTAATCATCAGGGAAACGCAAATCAAAACCACAATGAGATTACTGCCTCACAACTGTCAGAAGGGCTAGAATCAAAAAGACAAGAAATAACAGGTGTTGGCGAGGATGTGGAGAAAAAGAAACTCCTGTGTACTGCTGGTGGGAATGTAAATTGGTACAGCCACTGTGGAAAAAGTATGGATGTTCCCCAAAAGATTTAAAATACCATATGATTCAATAATTCTACTACTGGGTATTTATACAAAGAAAATGAAAACACTGATTTGAAAAATACACGCACCCCCATGTTTATTGCAGCATTATTTATAATAGCCAAGATACGGAAGCAACCAGAGTGTCTGTCCACTGATAGACGTATAGATAAAGAAGACGGCGTATATATGTATGTATACAGTGGAATATTATGCAGCCATAAAAAGGATGAGATCTTGTCATCTGTGACAACATGGGTGGACCTAGAGGGTATTATGCCAAGTGAAATAAGTCAGTGAGAAAGAAAAATACTGTATGTTTTCACTCATATGTGAAATCTAATAAACAAATGAATGAACAAACAAAAAACAGAATCAGACCCATAAATACAGAGAACAAACTGATGGACACCAGAGGGCAGATGGGCAAAATAGGTAAATGAGAGTGGGAGATAAAGGCATCCAGTCATGGAATGAATGAGTCATGGAAATAAAAGGTACTGCACATGGAATATAATCAACGATATTGTAACAGCATTGTATGACGACAGAGCGTAGCCATACTTGTGTTGAACACAGTATGATGTACAGAGATGTTGAATCACTGTTATATACCTGAAACTAATATAACATTGTGTGTTAACTATAGTCAAATAAAAAAAATTGAAAAAGTGAAAGTCTATTTCATACGTGGCCCTCTTTCTCTCTCCTCAAGTAAGACATAAACTGAGAGGCTACCACACAAATAGAACAGAGGTTTTCAAATAGGCATTTCTACATATAGTCACCTTGCTTTCAGTCCCTCAAAATAAAGCCTACTTTAAAAAACAGGGCTTGTGAGACTGACAGCTATTTCTTCTTGTGGAGAGTTATATTTTTATATTTTCACAAACAGAAAGGTTGGGAAGTTACAGACCTAGAAAAATACAATAAAAGATCCAGATTCATTTTCTGTTTGGTTTTAATATAGTCATTTTCTCTTTCCACTTTCAATGACTGAAAGATTTAACTTGAGTAATGCCACAGGAATGTGGTTTCATGAAGGAAAAATGTTCAAATATCTACCTCCCTGTTCCTCACTTAAAAAAACAATCATTTGCTATAATATATATTGAAATATTTTAAGACGTTTCCTTCCTTCTACTGGCATTTGTGCCCTTATTTAAATAAATAAATATAAAATACATTGAAATTTAAATACAGTTCTCAAAGAGGACTCTAAGCAAAATACATTTGTTTCTTTGATGTATTTCATAACAACAGCACCACCAAATTTTGTTATGAAAATAATAAAAAATGTAATATGTGTTTAATTTCTCCTTGTCCATCAATATTTATTTTTCAATATAATTATCTCCTGAGAATGCATACTGAAGTTTTTCTGAGAAGGTCACGGATCTTTATAGACAGCAAATTGTCAACATGGGGCACCCAGCTTTAAGCCTTTACTCTGGGGAGACATAGGCAGTACAGGTGTTAGAATGCTACAGTCAACTCCTAAGATGGCAACAGACTGGGGAAAGGAGGTATGTATAATTACCATAGGTATACTCCTCTCTGTTTAGTTCTGAGCAGAACTGATAGGCCCCAAATCACACTCTCCTAAAAGTCATGCATAGTCCCTTTATGTAACAGCTCCTCTTCTTTTTTCTTCAGGTCTGCCCTGGTTCCTCCATTAAACCCAAGAATCACAACCAGTCTGGCTGCCACTTCTTCCCTTAGTGCTGAGGAGAGACATCACTAATTGATTACAATATTCTTTATTGATAAGCCTAGATCTGGTCTTAAGCACAAATTAAGCATTTGCCCTTTCAGAGATTGTACAAGAGAAGAAAATGTTGCCATTCTTGCCGTAATTCATGAGATGGGACCTGTATAACCTGCCCAGCTCTTGCCATACTCCTTCCCCAGGGAGGCTATATCTTGCTTCCTGTATTTTCCTGCTACCAAAAGAGGGTCTTTCTAAGAATCACAGTGCCATCATCTGTCTGGCTTTAAGTAGTGCCCACTGCCTGAAATTCCCCTTACCCTGGCCTATATTGTCTGGCTGGGGTCCCCAGAATACAGTCTTGCCTGCATTAGATCTGAGACTATCACACCTTTTAACTACTCTAGCCTGGATTCCATTGTCAGGACAAGCCTGAGCATCTGCGTACCTTTTTGCTGACCCTGGCCACCCTGCCCTGACTTCTGATTCCCAGTGACTGGAACTCCTGAGATCCAGACATATTTTGTTTCAAGAATATTCCTGCTAAAACCCCAAATATCAGTTCCATTTATTTTATTTACTGTATGCATTTTTGTTAGGACTAAACGCAGCAATTCTTATGAGGCAATTAGCACGGTTCCTAGCACATAGTACACACGCAATAAATATTAGAGGCTATAAATTCTGTTATCATCATAAGCCTCGACACTTTTATTAAGATCTCCATCTCAATTCCAGAAAAAGTCCTTCTGAAGCAATTAGGAACAGGCTTCAAGTCTCAGACCCTCTGGCCACAAACAGGCCTAGAGACAAACATACCTCACAAGAACAGATGGTCCCAGACTTAAGATGGGTCATCTTAGGATTTGTTGACTTTATGATAATGTAAAAGTGATATGCATTCACTAGAAACCACACTTCAAATTTTGAATTTTGATCTTCTCCTGGACTAGCGATATGTGGTACGATACTCTTGTGAGGCTGAGCAGCGGTAGTGAGTCACAGACCCAGCCAGCCACGTGATCATGAGGGTAAACACTGATATGCTTTTAGCCATTCTGTACCCATACAACCATTCCGTTTTTCATTTTCAGTGTAGTATTCAATACATTAAATGAGATATTCAACACTTCATTATAAAATAGGCTTTGCCCAACTGCAGGCTAATGTAAATATTCTGAGCATGTTTAAGGTAGGCTAAGCAGTGCTATGATTATGCATCTTTGACCTACTGTATTTTCTTTCTTTTTTTTAAAGATTTATTTATTTATTCATGAGAGAGAGAGAGAAAACAAGCAGGGTGAAGAGGTAGAGGGTGGGGGGGGAGAGAATCAGAGAATCTCAGACTCCCCGCTGAGCACAGAGCCCCATGTGGCGCTCAATCTCACAACCCTGAGATCATGACCTGAGCTGAAACCAAGAGTCTGACACTTAACTGTGCCACCCAGGTGCCACCGACCTACCATATTTTCAACTTGCAGTGGGTTTATATCGAAAGTTGAAGAAGAGTTGTATAGTCTTTAGTAAATATATGCTCTTAACACCAAATTAGATTTTTTATATAATAAAATAATGCTCTAGGCCATTATCATTTATGTAAAAGGAATTCTATGAAGTCATGTGACTTTTTCTATGAGTCAACATACTGAACTAGACAAAGAAAATTCCATCCTTTGCTTTACTAAGTTTAAAATTTGTCTCACACACTGGACAGTTTGCATGACCATAATATTCGTAATATCTCCTAAGATATTTGCTAAGAAACTCATCATAAAAAGAAAGGTTCTTAAGCTGTTTGGATCTATCACGCTTGTCAGATGACTTTAGATAACAACTTTCTAACCAAACATAAGACCAAATCAAACCCTTTATTATAACTCTTTGACCAGCACCATAGATGTACATGCCCCTCCAAAATACGTGAAACTGTGCCAGCCAAACAACAAATGGGCATTGTCCTGAGAGTTCAGACTAAAAGGTACACAGAGTTCAATCCCAGATGAACAGAATAAAGGCCTGTACAGAGCTGCCTGGGGTCACTGAAAACAGACTGCTTAATGAAGACATTAGGAGAAGTATTTACTGCATGCGTTTGGGTGCACAAGTAGGTGGGTATAGATATGACTGTTTTCCAACTGATTTGAGAAAACAAGTATTAAAGCACAATAATAGGCCAGAAAAATTAACATTTCCAGAAAAGACAGAGTTCACACTATTTGAGGCAAGAATTGGTGCCTTTTTCATAGAATAAATATGGCACATAAAGTTATGACGGGGCATTTCTGCTTTAGATGTGCTTTATCTGAGGGGAAATTCCAGCTAGCAAACATAGGACAGAAATGCACAGCATTATCATCAGTGTGAAGATATTTTCAATTTATGATGGGTTTATCAGGATATAATCCCATTGTAAATCAGGGAAGATCTGTATTCAAATTTGAGCCCAGAGCAAAATGATAGTTGCCATTTACTGAGCTCTTTCTATGTGTCGAGCACTTTGCAAATATCTTATTTAACCCCCACTGCAACCAAATTGGGTAAGAATTATAACTCCCATTTTACTGATAAGAAAATGGAGCATTAGAGAATCCCATGCCCACCAAAAACAAGACAGTGAAACTGAAATGAAACCCAGCCCTTCCTAACTCAAAACCCAATCTTTTGCCCCTGAATATGTTATTTTTAACATATTACTTTTTAGCATGTTTACAGAAATAGCCAAGTGGCAAATAAGCAAATCTGCATCCGGGAAGCAGAGCTTAATTTCTGGGGTTCCAGCTAAAAAGGTCATATCTTGTAGTCTGTATATTTCCTGCTCAGCCTGGAACTTTCCCGAAACTTTCCTCTTACAAACTTCCCTTTTGATTCATTCCTTCTCCTCTTCTAATCTGTCAGCCAGAATCCTACTCTTGGTTGTTTTTAGCAACTCTGGCTCCACTGTTTGACATGATCATCCCTAAAGGGGCAAATCAAGTTTAAATCCTCCATTTAGCCTTCTTAGACTATTCCAGCTCACATTCAAGCTATTTTATTCCCTCTTCCAAACTCCTTTTACTCTCCCATTACCCTGCATCCATTGCCACACAATTATTATTCTTAATTATTCCCTAATTGTTTCAAGTACTCACTCATTCACTCATTTATTCAACTACTGTATGCTTGAATACATATTATGAATTAGACACTGAGTTAGGCAATGTATATGGAGATACAAAGATAACCCATCTGAAACAACTGAAGGTAATTTTAGTAGGGCAAATAAATGTACACAAATATCTATAGCACTGTGTTGAATAAAAAAAGCACTGTGAGAAATAGAGCTAAAAGAATTCAGACAAGGGAAGAATTACTTCTAGCTAGAAGGAAGTGAGGAGAGATGATTCCATTGAACTGAGGTAGAAGATTCTGGTAGAAGGTACTGACAGAAAGGGTAATCTAACTGGAAGGCACTGCCTGAGACACTGAGCTTGGTGAGGGCACTGTCAAGCAGTAACAAGAAACTGTCTTGACTGGACTTCAGAGTATGTCGAGGAGAGATGCGGGGGTAAAGTACATGTGGAGGCCCTTAAAACTGTGGGAGAGTGTAATGATGTCATAAGGAGCTTTTGAAGTGAGAGAATCAGAAATGTGCTTTGCATCCCATCCCCAATTACACAGCAAGTTCATTGAAGTTTTTGTATTCTTTCATAGTTCCTAAAAATTCAGCATAAAAATGGACAAAAAGAGTATCTAACAAATAGCCAAGTGGCAAATAAGCAAACTGTATATAATGGTTCTGTTATATATTTTTCTATTTATCAAATTTCTTGCTTATTTGAATTAGAATTTTTTTTTCAAATTGCGAAGTATAGTCTAATTAGATGGCATGATATTTAGGAAAATAGTCCTTTCCTCTGAATCAGTACTGGTCTAAAGATAATACTACAGATCTTAACTTCATCTTCAAAAATATTTATTATAAGAGACGGTATAGATGACCTCCATATAAAATGTGGCTTTAATATTTATTATATTAACCTCATTTTTTTCCACGATAGATTTTAAAAATTTGTGTTTACAGAAATATTTTCCTGAAATTTTATCAAATACCTAGAAAACCTTTGCTTAAAATGTCATTTTTCCTTTCTTTAAAAAAAGGATTAAAAAAGTGATTCAGTCATTTTACACACTCGCTTTTAATGTTATGGAAAAAGGATATCTGTGGGAGAGGATATTTTCACAAAGCCAAATCATCAGAACTGGCAGTTTAGATTATAACCAGAAAGTCCCAGGAAAACCAACGATTCACCCTCTGAATTCCTGGTATGAATGAATGTAGAAGCATCCAGGCTATTCAGACCATGAAAACAAACAAAAAATCCACTTCTATTTTCTCCCAGGATTCCCTCATTGGAACTATGGACGTCTTCCCAAAGCCAAGAATGAGGAGGTGAAGGAAAAGATTTGGGTATTAGTTTCTTCAAACTCATTTCTTTGGGGAAGGCACTTTTGTTTGAGTGGGAAGGGTCTTTGAGTTGCAGACTCTGTGGAGAAGTGAATGGTGTAGAGGGCACTTACTTGATTTGTGGTCCTATGTGTCAACCTCTGCTGGTTCTGATGAAGAGGTGGAACTCAGGGAAAAGCTCCCCACCCTGTAGAAGGGGGTGGCATGTTTATAATTTTTCCTACCTAAATTAAAATGTGCCTTTCTTGGATGAAATTCCTTACTACCAGTCAGTTAAAAAATATGCTTTAGGTAAAACGAATTTCCGCCCAGATAATACTTTACAAGTCAGAAGTAATTATAGAGATGTTGGGAACATTTATTTATAACTATGGAATTTCATGAAAACTCAAAGTTCCCTTGGGAGAGGCTGATGGACTGTTTGTATCTACCCTACTTGCCAGCAAAAGTTAGCAAGCAGGTTGTGCTATTTGCAAATATATTCTTCTCTAGGGAGGAATTATGTGTTTATTTTTTGAATGTCATCAGTATTTCGTGCTTATTTTCATTTGTCCGACTATCCTTGTTACTTGTACAGGAAAGTACTGTGTGTACAGTTTTCTCTACTCGAGAAATTGTTTGGTCTGCTCTTTTGGAAAAATAATTACACAAGAGCATCTGACACAGATATTAACATTGGTGACAACGACTCCTGTAGCAATGTGGGTCAGGAGAGATTTGTTTGAGCTGAACTCACTGCATAAAAGACTAGTTTTTTTCTATGCTCAGGAAGGACTATAGTTGCAAAGTGAGTCAACATCCTCAAGCATCCCACGATGTATCAGGCCGAGACATTATATTTTCTTTCTTGTATGTGGTACTGTCTATAGTGTCTCCCTTCTTTCTAAATCTGCTCTTCCCAGACGGAGTTGGTCTAGAAGTTGTTTGCACTGAGTGGTTTTGAGGGGGGGTTAAGAATAGCAAGAACAAGTACATTATTATTATTTTCAGCCCTCTCTTCAAAAAAAAAAATGCCACACACTGTATGCATTTACTTTTATGAAGTAAAAATGGTAATTCCCGGTAGAAGCACACTGTGGAGGACGGGAAACAGATGCTTTGGTCAAACTCAGGGACTGACTATAACATAACATGGAAACACAAAAGAATAAGAAAATAATTGCACAGCATTCTAACTTTAAAGAGCTGACTGACTAGATGGCATGTGCATACCTTATTTTAACAATGTTTTGCCAACACAAGTTTGGCCTGATGTCAGAGAGCATTTTAATAGAACGGATTTATCCTGTCCATCTGTTTGGACTCTACACTTTGGTGGGGAAACTGGTACTATGTGGAGGTACTCCTTCATTCATACAGTGAAAACAAAGTTTTGAAAGAATAACTAAATAATAATCAAATCATCAGATCATGAATTTGATGCAAACAGCAAAATCACTTCGAAGTTTTTTTTTTTTAAGATTTTATTTATTTATTTGACAGAGAGAGACACAGCGAGAGAGGGAACCCAAGCAGGGAGAGTGGGAGAGGGAGAAGCAGGCTTCCTGCTGAGCAGGGAGTCCGATGTGGGGCTCAATCCCAGGACCCTGGGATCAGGATCTGAGCTGAAGGCAGACGCTTAATGACTGAGCCACCCAGGCGCCCCTCTTCAAAGTTTTCGTAGTGTAGGAATGACATGTGTCTTGTTTGTTTCAAAATTTTATTTAAATTCTAGCTAACATATAGTGTAATGTTGGTTTCAGGAGCAGAACTGTGATTTATTACTTACATATAATACCCAGTGCTCGTCACAAGTGCCCTCCTTAATGCCCGTCACTCACTTAGCCCATCGCCCAACCACTTCCCCTCCAGCAATCCTTGGTTTGTTCCCTATAGTTAAGAGTCTCTTACGGTTTGTTCCCCCCTCCCTTTTTTTCCTTCCCATATATTCATCTGTTTTGTCTCTTAATTTCCACATGAGTGAAATCATTTGTCTTTCTCTGACTTATTTCGCTTAGCATAATATATTCATCACATGTCTTAGGATGAGCACCCTAGAAGCAGATCTTGAGAAAAGGATTTGAATGAATGTAGCTTTTGGGGGAGGTGATCCCAGGAAGCAGAGGTAGAAGGGTGGGAAATTCAAACAAGAAAAGAAAGGAGTCAATAATAAAGGGTATGTTACCCAGCAATGTACTGAGACAGGTAACTAGGCTCAGTTCCTTTGAAAAATTCTGGGAGACAGTGTGGAACATGCTCAGAGTTATCCAACCTGTGGAGCAAGGAAGCTGGCAGAGGCTGTGACCAATGAGTTTTCAACCTTCACTGACTGAGGATTGCCCTCTGGAACAAGTATTACAGCTTGCCCTGAGCAAGGGTGGCACCATGCTCCTGTAGCCCAAAAGATCCTCAGAGAGAGAGCTGCGTTACCTTTGGCTTGTACAGGAAGTGGAATAGTTGATGGCTTATAAGCAGATAATGTCTGTCACAGAATGCTAATAACTTATTACCCAAAGAAGATAAAAAAAGCAAAACACATCCAAATTGACTTAAAAAAAAAAAAAGAAGAAGTTAAACTGTCACTATTTACAGATGACTTGATACCAGACAGAAAAAAAATCCTCAGGACACCACAAAAAAATTATTAGAAGTAATAACTGATTTCAGTAAAGTTGCAGGATACAAAATTAAAATATAGAAATCTGTTGCATTTCTACACATTTCTAATGAAGTAGCAGAAAGAGAAATTAAGAAAACAGTTCCACAACTGTACCAAAAAGTATAAAATTCCTAGAAATAAACTTAACCAAGGAGGTGAAAGACTGGTACTCTGAAAACTATAAAAACATTGATGAAGGAAATTGAAGACAACACAAACAAATGAAAAGCTATTCCATGCTCATGGATTGGAAGACTGAATATTGTTAAAATGTCCATACTACTCGGGGCACCTGGGTATCTTAGTTGGTTAAGCATCCGACTCTTGGTTTCAGCTCAGGTCATGATCTCATGGGTCATGGGATTGAGCCCTGCATTGGGGCTCCATGCTCAGTGGGGAGTCTGCTTGACATTCTCTCCCTCTGTGCCCCCCTTAAAAATAAGTCTTTAAAAAAATGTCCATACTACCCAAAGCAATCTACAGATTTAATGTAATCCCTATCAAAATACCAACAACATTTTTCACAGAACTAGAACAAGTAATCCTAAAATTTGTATGGAACCATGAAAGACCCCGAAGAGCTAAAGCATCCTGAGAAAGAACAAACCTGGAGGTATCACAGTCCCAGATTTCAAAATACACTCAACAAAACTGTAGTAACCAAAACAATGTGGTACTGGCACAAAAACAGACACACAGATCAGCAGAGCAGAATGGAGAGCCCAGAAATAAACCCACACTTATATGGTCAATTAATCTATGTCAAAGGAGGCAAGAATATACAATGGGGAAAAGACAGTCTCTTCAACAAATAGTGCTGGTAAAACTGGACAGATACATGCAAAAGAATGAAACTGGACCACATTCTAATGCCATATAAAAATAAACTCAAAATGGAGGAAAGACCTAAATGTGAGACCTAAAACAATAAAATTCCTAGAAGAAAACATAGGCAGTGATTTCTTTGACGTCGGCCAATACAACCTTTTTCTAGATATGTTTCCTAAGGCAAGAGAAACAAAAGCAAAAATAAACTACTGGGGCTGCATCAAAATAAAAAGTTTTGTACAATGAAGGAAACCATCAACAAAACAAAAAGGTAATATACTGAATGGGAGAAGATACTTGCAAGTGATACATCTGATGGGGGTTAATACCCAAAATATATAAAGAATTCATGGGAGCCTGGGTGACTCAGTCAGTTAAGCATCTGCCTTCAGCTCAGGTCATGATCCTGGGATCCTGGGATCAAGTCCCATTTGGGCTCCCTGCTCAGCAGGGAGTCTGCTTCTCCCTCTGTCCCTCCCCCCAACTCGTGTTCTCTCTCTCTCTCTCTCTAGCAAAAATAAATAAATAAAAAATCTTTAAGAATTCACACAACGCAACACCAAAAAAAAAAACCACCCCAAAATTAAAGG
>NW_027397066.1:71085373-71161378 GCF_003265705.2 Callorhinus ursinus
ATGAAAATATGCTCAATATCACTCATCATCAGGAAAATGCAAATCAAAGCCACAATGAGAAATCAGAATGGCTTGTCAAAAGATAAGAAATAACAAGTGTTGGTAAGGATGTGGAGAAAAAGAAACTCTCATGCACTGTTGGTAGAAATGTAAACTGGTGCAGCCACTGTGGAAAACACTATGGAGGTTCCTCAAAATATTAAAAATAGAATTACCATATGATTCAGTAATTCCACTACTAGGTATTTACCCAAAGAAAATAAAAACAGTAACTTGGAAAGATACATGCACCCCTATCTGTACTACAGCATTATTTATAATACCCAAGATATGGAAGCAATCCAAGTGTCTATTGATGGGTGAATGGATAAATAAACTGTAATATATATGAATGCAATGGAGTATGACTTAAGCCATGAAAAGGAATGACACCTTACCATTTGCAACAACATACGTAGACCTAGAGGGTATTACGCTAAGTGAAATAAGTCAAACTGAGAAAGACAAATACCATCTGATTTCACTTACATGTGGAATCTAAAAAACAAACAAAAAGCAGAAACAGACCCATAAATAGAAAGAACAAACTGATGGCTGCCAGAGAGCAGGGGGCGCAGGGAGATGGGCAAAATGGGTGAAGGAGGGTGGGAGCTACAGGCTTCCAATTATAGAATGAATAAGTCACTAGGATAAAAGGTACAGCATAGAGAATATAGTCAAAAGTACTGTAATAGCATTGTATGGTGATGAATGGTAGCTACACTTCTGGTCAACATGACATAATGTACAGACTAGTGGTTTCACTGTATTGCACACCTGAAACTGAGTATCACTGTGTGTCAACTACACTTCAATTAACAAATACTAAAAAAGGGGTGCCTGGGGGGCTCAGTCAGTTAAGCAGCTGCCTTTGGCTCAGGTCGTGATCTGAGGGTCCTGGGATCGAGCCCTGCATTGGGCTCCCTGCTCGGCGGGAAGCCTGCTTCTCCCTCTGCCTGCCAATTCCCTGCTTGTGCTCTCTCTCTCTCTCTCTGTCAAATAAATAAATATTAAAAAAAAATACTAAAAAAAAAACAACCCCACACCAGTTTTGTTGGAGTTTCATACAACAGAGATAAATCAAAACCATATGCCACCTGACAATGAGAACACAGCATCGCTTCTATGATCCTACTCTAATCCCGAAGGAACATTAGAGAAACTCATTTGAAGTACATTCTGTAATAGGTTAGTAACTTGCTCTGTCACCTTTAAAAGTATCAAGGTAATGAAAATTAAGGAAAAACTAAAGATCTGTTCCAAATTGAAGGTGTCTACAGAGATGTGATAACTAAATGTAACATGGGACTTTGGCCTGGATACTTTCTTTATAAAGACATTATTGGGACAACTGGAAAATTGTAATGGACTCTGGAGATTTGACGTTGTAATATATCAATGCTAATTTCCTAATATTGATGGTATTTTGTAGTTATATAGGAAAATAATCTTGTTGGTGGGAATTACACATTAAAGTATTCAAGAGTGATGGGGCATTTTGGAAAATTACTCTCAAATGGTTCAGCATATAACAGTCTTTCTTGCACCATTTCATAACTGTCTGCAAGTTTGAGATTGTTAAGATATAAGCGTTTCTTTAAAAAAATAAATGACTAAAATATCAAGACATAATTACATAAAATTTATCCACTCCACTTTCCTTTCAAAGGATCTCTCCTTGATGTTAGGTAGTCCCATATAGAGCATCAGTGCACCTTTAGTAAGGACCATATAGCCAAACCAGGCAAAAGCTCAGACTTCTAGCTGAGCTCTGATCTTTTTATTATTATTATGTTATGTTAATCACCATACATTACATCATTAGTTTCTGATGTAGCGTTCCATGATTCATTGTTTGTGCATAACACTCAGTGCTCCATTCAGTACGTACCCTCTTTAATACCCATCACCAGGCTAACCCATCCCCCACCCCCCTCCCCTCTAGAACCCTCAGTTTGTTTCTCAGAGTCCATTGTCTCTCATGGTTCATCTCTCCCTCCGATTTCCCCCCTTCATTTTTCCCTTCCTTCTCCTAATGTCCTCCGTGCTATTCCTCATGTTCCACAAATAAGTGAAACCTTATGGTAATTGACTTTCTCTGCTTGACTTATTTCACTTAGCATAACCTCCTCCAGTCCCATCCATGTTGATGTAAAAGTTGGGTATTCATCCTTTCTGATGGCTGAGTAATATTCCATTGTATATATGGACCACATCTTCTTTATCCATTCATCTATCGAAGGGCATCTCGGCTCTTTCCACAGTTTGGCTGTTGCGGACATTGCTGCTATGAACATTGGGGTGCATATGGCCCTTCTTTTTACTACAACTGTATCTTTGGGGTAAATACCCAGTAGTGCAATTGCTGGGTCATAGGGTAGCTGAGCTCCAATCTGAGCAGCATTTTCACTTTGAATAGCTACAGAATTCCCTGATATTACTAATCATGCTGAAAATGAATTTCCTTCCCATGTGTTTGTCTGTAACAGGTGAGAAATTTCACACCCATTCTTAAAGCAGGGTGGAAGAGGGGAGGTACGGAATGTGAGGGATGCCATAGTAGATTCCTGAATTTATAGGTGCAAGAATTTTTGTCAACATCTTTTGTTAATAAATAGCAACTGTCCTTTTATATTAACCACATTAGTGTGAGGGGATTTCTTAATACAGTTTGTAATACCTAAAACTTACCTCATTTTCTTAAAGAAATAATAGTTATATCAGTGCTTAATATGATTTTCCTTTGCATAGATGTTTTGAGACTGAGCCAGATAGAGCAAGAAAGCAACAAGTACATTGTATTCCATGACTATGATGAGAAATACCTCTATACGTGTTTCCCAAATGTTGGAATATAAATTCAGAACTGTGGTTTCTGGGAAGAATGAAATTCTGAGCAAATCCTAAGATCCTTCTTGTCTCTGCCAATTAAGTGGGGTTTTAGTACCTAATGTACTAGTGTTTAATTTCTAAATTTAATTTAATTCTTTAAATTAATTAAAGAAGAGAATTAATTTCTTCTTCTGAATTGAAGGAGACCTCTATTTGCTGTGGGGTTTTTTTCAATTCATTAAATAAGTTTCTGTGAATTACCATGTCTGCCTGCTACCACTATTCTAAACACATTATTATAACAAGCTATACCATTACTGAATGGACTGAGTTAAATAGAGGGTGAATCTATATAAGATTCTTCTACCTGTTCTGACAGCACTGGCTACAATATCACTACCACAACTGAACAACTAGGGACATATTATTTTTGTCTACTCAGTATCTCTTTTCTAAGGACCATTCCCTACATGCCTCTCTCCATTCATGACTGCTGTCCTATTCCTGCACTATGGTCCTTGGTCATAACTGACTGGCTTATTGAGTCATGTGATCTTTCCTGGGCGGCACCCGCAGGGGCAGAAGAGAGGTGGTCAGACCTACACCTTATAAAATTCAAAGCTGCCACTATTTTTTTTTTTTTTGAAATGTAGATTGGGAAACAGAAAACTGGGAGGCAGAGAGAGAGAGAAAGACAAATGAAGCGAACCTACAGCAATGGACAGAAAAGAGAGATGAAGAAAATTTTAACAATTTTGAGTTCCAGGTTTTAGTTTGTTCCTGAAGCCCAGAAGCATTTGTGTCATTAGGTTTTATCAATTATACTAATATCCTCCAATAAATTTCTCATTTTTACTTAAGCTAGGTAGATTTGGTTCACTTACTTGCAAATAGAAATTACTAATTAGAAACTAATGTAAGAAGTGGGGTACTGCAAAAGACAAACCCTAGCATTTGAAGCTTGATAGTTCATGTGAGAAGAACTGAGAATTCTGCTGCCCCTTATGCCAGAATGAGAAACTGAAGATACTGTATGGGGGCAAAACAGGCAGCTACACCATCTTGCTGTCTCTTGGGACTCAGACTTCAGGGCCATGAAGCCGGAGCAACGAGGCCTGAGGGCGATTTGGCAGGAAGCCTGTGTGTTTAGAAGCTGTAGGAAATGTTGCCTTCAGCAAGAGCTACAAAGGAAGATTAGCTTCCTTTGGAGCTGAGCCTGTTGGAAAGCAGGTAAGAGACATCAGATTAAGCGCACAGCCTTGGGAAGAAAAGCTATTTTCTGTCTAAGGCTAATTATAAGAGTTTGCAAAGCTTGAGATGATCAAAGCCTTGCTGGACTGCAACCACCAAATTCACTGAGATCTGAAAAATAGTAAATGCATTATTGAAGAGAATGAAGGATTTTTTGGTATTTGAAATAGAGATACTTGGGGGGAAGCTAGAAGGGTCAGGAAGCACTAATCCTCCTTCAAAAGAGCCTCTGCTGAAAATCCACTGCCAGTCAAAAGACTCAATGCTTCTCACTGACCAGCACGTGGGCAGGAATACAGCTTGTGGATGGGCACAGAACTCCAGGACAGATCAGCTCCACTTCACCACCCCCCACCCCACCCCGCCCCCAGCCTGTCACAGAATCCTGAGGCTAACTGTGTAAAGCTCAAAGGACAGAGTATTCACTTACATTGTAAAGAAGTCATGAGTACAGAGCCCTGCTTCAACTAGAGATTCTAAGAGTATGGATGAGAAACCTTTCTTACGTTGTTCTATATCCTAAAAACAAGATAAACAAGCAGCTGACTACAGTTTTATGGGAGTTGTATTGCAGAAAGTCTCACACCTTGCACAGGGGAGACTGGGAGTTCTTATCCCAAAAGCGACCTCCAGGGACCAATAAGACATGAACTGTTAAGGTGGAATGGCCCTCCACAAAATAAATCCTTCCCTATTCTCAGAAATTACCTTGAAAGACTGGACAAACGAACTCATCCTAGCAGGTAGAGCTTGAAGCAGCCAGATGGGCTCAGCAAAGAACATGCTAATTGAAACTACTCTAAGATATTTTTTTTTTAAGATTTTATTTATTTATTAGAGAGCGAGTGAGAGAGAAACAGCATGAGAGGGGAGAGGGTCAGTGGGAGAAGCAGGCTTCCCGCAGAGCAGGGAGCCTGATGCGGGACTCGATCCCAGGACTCCGGGATCATGACCTGAGCCAAAGACAGTTGCTCAACCATCTGAGCCACCCAGGCGCCCTACTCTAAGATATTTTTAGAGATGGGAACACAGAAAGAAGAAAATATCTTACCTAAGATATTGGGCTAGGAACACAGGTAATCTAGTTCTATAAACCTCACACCCATGGCAGTTGCTAGTTCTATTTTGACCATCAAGATGAATCTAGAAGTTGAATTCCGGTTATACTACTCAAGATGTGTAACACTGGACAAACTACTAAAACTTTCTGTGCCTCAGCGTCGTCTCCTTTGAATGGGAAGGATAATAATAGTGACTGTCTCCTGGGGGTAATTTTGAGGACTGCATGTATAAACACATGTAAAGCCCTCACAATAGTGCTGAGCACTGCTACTGTGCTATTGCTGTCATTATTTACGTTATTGTCAAATTTTATGTTCTGCATTAAGGACAGAAATTGTTATTGCTGGGCTAAAGCTTCTGCATCCCTAACCAACCCTATTGTGTCTAGAGGATTTACATGTTGAGCCTCTTCAATGTTTTACAGCCAGGATTCAATAAACTATTCTAAATTAGATCTCCAGGAGTGCCTGCGTGGCTCAATCATTTAAGCATCTGCCTTCAGCTCAGGCTGTGATCCCAGGGTCCTGGGATTGAGTCTCACATCAGGCTCCTTGTCCAGCAGGGAGCCTGCTTCTCCCTCTCCCTATCCCCCTCCCCCTGCTTGTGCTCTCTCTGTTTCTCTCTCTTTCTCAAATAAATAAAACCTTTAAAAATCAATCAAGCAAGCAAGCAATCAATAAGATTTCCACATGGGCCCAAACAGATCAACAGATGATCACTAATTTACTTTTTCTTGATCTCATTGTAATTTTAAAGTTTATCATTGTATTGCCTAGAATACAACACCAATTTCTAAGACTGTATTTTATATAAAAAGCAAAGTGTGTCAAATAAACTCAATAAACAAAAGAGTAAACAAAATTAATGAGCTCTTGATTATAGGACTATTCAGGGCATTTAATATGCTAATATTCATTGTGAAACTCCAAAAGGGAAGAGTAAATAGTAGTTTTTAAGATTATGTGACCAATACTGCCTTAGTAGACCATCTAGTAACATCTTGAGGAAAATCAGCATTCTGTGCACCCCTGGATGAGTGAAACTATTTGGAACCATTCAGGTTATCAGATGATTCAGGTCAAAAGCAGCTGCAGCAGTTGGCACACTGGCAGCCAGGTGCATAGCTGAATGGTGACAATGAATCCCCTTCATTGGAAATCCTCCTTTAAGATGGTTTGCAGAACAATATTTAATTTTATTATAGCTTGGATTCTTCCTCTAAACCATTTTTTCAATAAAATAAATACTGTCTACAGGTGCTTATTTTTATAATAACCACCCTTTCTATTTCCAGGTGTTTCTGAGCTTGACAATTATACGTTTCCCAGAAGTTCGTGACTACAAGGAAAATGGAAGGTACTTTCTGCCTTCAGCCATGCACCTCGAAGTTCAAGAAACTCACTGAACCTTATTTTCTTCTGTATGAAAAAAATGGAAAGTGTGCAACTTGAAATGGTGAGGGGTGACAGTGTTAGGAAGAAATTTCCAAAACTGGTAGAATGTTAGGTTTGGGAAGCTTTTAAAAATACCCCAGCCCATGAAACACTTCCTAAATCAAAATATACAGGCAAGGCAAGGGGCTTGAAAAGGTTAAAAAGCTTCCCAGGTGATCACGGTGAACTGGCTGGCAGACTGGCACATTGTAGTGCTCAGTGAAGATTGGGTAGCGCTTGACACCTCTGTCTCATGACCTCCTTGAAATTCAGGTTCATGTGGCACTTAAATCAGATTTATTTAGAGTATTTTAAATCGTTTCTCTTTTGAGAATAATATAATGATATCCCAAAAAGTATCTCTGATTTTTCTTTCTATGGGTTTCTCTTATCTGACCATGGTTCATATATCAAAGTTTCTTCGGAGTTTTGGTGAATTACAGTTTTCACTCTTCATACTCTTTCAGCAAATCTCATTAAATCTCATGGTTTCGATGACTACCTATAGGGCAGATGGCCTCTTCCCCAAACTTCAGATTTCCCTATCCAACTACAGCTAGACTTCACCTGGATGTTCCACAGACACATCAAATCCAACTCTCACTCCAGCTCTGCTCCTCATTCTGTGTTCCCTCTCCACTGGCAGCACTGCCATCCACCTCATTATTGAAATCTGAATCATAGAAGCCATTATTTTATACTTCTATACATTTTATCTTCTATTTTCCAGCTTCATATTAGAAGTCCTGATCATTTTCTCTCCTAAATATTTATTTTATCTCTACCTTGATTCTGTATTGCTTGGTCCTTAGGTTCTAGAATCTAGAATGCAGGCAAGTAATAAATTTTGGAATACTCTTGCTAAACAATATTTGAATACTCATATTTTGGAAGAGTACATTTATTTAAAAAATAGCTGCTGAGATAGAAACAACTGATTTACAACTGAACTTGTGAACCACAACCCATTTGAAAATTGAATACTGACTATACTGGTTATTAACTCCCCAAATCAATAACTTTCTAAAAATTTTACTGTAAATATTGCTGCTTGGGAAAAAATAGTTATAATCAGAGCAGGATAAAAAAAGTAGAGAGGCCCTTCTCTGGGTATTCTAAACTGAACTTCCAGATTTTTTTCAAGAGCTTTAGAAGTTTATAGTTATGTAAAATATGTAAAATAACTGTTTCACTAGAACATTTGTTGCCCTCTTGTTTTATTGTTGTTGTTGTTCTTTTTTTCTAATGTATTTTGTGTTTCCTGGATTAACTGACTGTTTTTCTTGTTGTGGTGGTACTTGGACTGAGTTCTAGTTATTGGGGGAGGTGAAAACTTGCTGTGTGCAGTAGGTAACTAAAAATTGCTCATCAAATATTCCTTACCTACTACATGCCCAGGAGTAGGGAAGGGGATTGACTGCAAAAGAGCTTGATGAAACTTTTCACGGTGAAAATATATTATATCTAGATGGTGGTGATGGTTCCAAGATGGTATGCATTTGCCAAAACATCCAGTTGCATGTTACTGGATCTAAGTTATACCTTAATAAGCCTGACATTTTCAAAAGCTTCAGGTATGGGCACCTGGATGGCTTAGTTGGTTGAGCGTCTGACCCTTGGTTTCAGCTCTGGTCATGATCTCATGGGTTGTGAGACTGAACCCCAGGTGGCCTCATGCTCAGTGCGGAGTCTGCTTGAAGAATCTCTCCCTCTGCCCCTCCCCCACTCTCTCTCTCTCTCTCTCACACACACACACACACACACTCTCTCTCTCTATATATATATATATATATATATATATATATAAAATAAATAAATAAATCTTTAGAAATATAATAAAAAATAAATAAAAAGCTTCAAGTGCCTTTTGATCAGGCAAGGGCTGATGACCAGGAAAGGGAAACCAAAGCACAAGAGTATGGTGCTACTCAAAAGCACAGTGGTGGGGTTAGCAGCACAAGGCTGACTGCTGTGGGCCTTGGATCTTAATGCTGAGGCTCCATGTGTGGGAACCCTAGGCACACACCCATCCCAGCAGAGGTATAGGGCAGTGAGCCCAGTCCCCCCAGGTTGGCGCCCAGACCGTAGACCTTGCCTCTGAAAGCCCACCACTGCCACAAACCACTGGTGCTTAGTAGGGTTTGAACTCTTGCTTCCTGATAGCTTGTCTCTTGCATTTTACAGATATATTAATAAAAGTAGCCTGAAGCAGATCAGCCATGTTTGGGTGCGTTTTGGGTTTAGGCATGGATTGAGAACAGGAAGAGATGGGGCAGAGAGAGAGAATATACGACAAAGATTCTTTGAAGAGAACACATTTATCTCTGACAAATACAAGAGAGTTAAGTAGTGTTAGGAATCCTTGACAGGCTTATCTCACACCAGCCACTTTCCATATAGGAAATCCAAGAGGTAACAAATTATTTTCTTGACCACCTCCGGGAGGAGGTTTTCCAGAGAAGAAACACCAAGTTTTGCTCCTCCCTCCCTTCCCCTAGCACTTTGTAGACATCTTCGTAACAGCTCTCATCAAACTGTACTGAATGATTTATTTCTGCCTTCATTTAGCTCACCAGACCTGGAGCACCTCAAGTGCAAGGGCCATCTCATTCTCCTTTATATTTCTTAATTGCTAGCACAAATTCTGGCACATGATAAGTGCTGAACATACAACAATTAAATACATGAATGGAGAATGTGCATAATTCAATGAGAATTTAATGTATGCAAGTTTTCCAGGGTCTTATAATTAATATAATTTGGTATAGATTAAGTCTATTATGTACCATGAAATAGAAGGTCAGCAGCTGCCTCTCTTAGGTGGGCCCAGCAGCTCACCTTGTGGAACAGGCTTCCAAGGCAGAGCAGGCTGGCCACAGGAAGCACAGTCTCTGGGCCGTGTGCCAGAGGCTTGTGTGAGGCTTGTGCCTGTTTTCCAATCTGAAAACCAGAGATGATAATAATACTGCCCACCTCACAGGGTTGTTGTGGGAGTTAAATGAGCTAACACATGTAACAAATGCTTCTAGTAGTGCCTGGCAGAGAGTAAGCACTCAGAGTGCCAACTGGTATTGTGGCGCAGTGTCACTTGAGAAGACTTCTACTGTCATTCAATAATTTACTGAATGTCTACTATGTGCCCAGGTCACTGTGGACAAAGTTAGGGCACAGATGTGTTCTCACTGTTCATTGAACTGACAGCCTAATGCAGAAAGCAGAGGCTATTAAATAATGACAAAATAAATGAACAGTTTAACTGTGATCATTACTATGAAGGAGAGATAACCAGTACTTTGAGACCACGAATGGGGGATTTAACTGGTTGGCAGGGTCAGGAATAAGGAACTAAGATCTGAGGTGTCAGTAGACACTGGCTAGTTTAGATATGAAGAACAGCATTCCAGGCTGAAGGAGCAGACATTCAAAGGCCCTGAGGCAGTAAGGGTGTTGTACATTTAAGGAAGGAAAAGAAGGCCTGTGTGCTGCGGTACAGAAAGTAAGAGCAGCATGGTTTAAGATGAGGTTGTATAAAAACAAAGCAGCCAGCTCACCCAGAACTTTGATACCCTATTAGTTACTAGCTGTGTGAGGTGGTGGGAGTGAGTTGTGGAGAACAACATGAGCATTTTTATTTTGAAAATCATTCAGATTGCAATGTGGAGAATGACTAAGGGGGCACTGTGTGAAAGCAGGTAGACTCCAATAGAGGAAGAGACAATAGCAGCATGGGCTCAAGTAGAAATGGAGAGAAGAGGGTGAAGATGGGTAGTGATGGAGGAACCGTCAAGGATCAGGAGTGGGTTGGTAGCTTGTACTATGGTTAGAAAGGGTCCCACTGACTGAGACTGGGCACACTGAAGAGAGCCTGGGGGACTATTATGAGTGTAATTTTGAATATATTGAGTATTAGATTCCTTTGAGACAAGTGAAAATGTCCGGTGGTCTGTCGGGCATATGAGTGTATGATGCAGGAAAGTTACATAACCATGAGGCAATCAGGCATCCATTGCACTAAGGGAAAGATGTAACAGAAAATCTTGTAGGCTGACAATATCTCTTGGATTTCAGAGCTTGTCCCCTTCAGAGATGTACTAAATGGCCTAATTCTTCCCTTGTAATTTGTATTTTGATTCTCCAATCCACTTGGTGGCCCAAACTTAACCACAGTCAGAAACGTGGAAATTTCTCCAGAGCTGTGTTTAAATGGTGGGGGGGCGCTGAGTAGTACCAGGTCCCACTGTGGGGAGGCACATGCTCTTGAATGTCATCTGTCCACACAACTATCCATAGACACGTTGCTTCTGTCTCTAGTCCTTAGTCCTCAGTCTGCCAGGCTGCAATGAAATGTCACTCATGCTGTCCACATGATTCCTTCAGGTATGACAACTCCTTTTGGTTTTGACTCATCATACTTAAGACACAAAAATTATTCCATATTTCTGTCATGGTCTGTAGCACAGGAATCTAATTTTCTCTTTGGCTCACTGGACCGAGACTCAACATTCAGTTCTTGTCACCTCATCAGCATTCTACTATGGAAGGCAGGTAATACATGCCCTCTGCTCCCGGGTACCTCAAATTTCTGCAGTCTTCCCACCTCACCAGGGCTTTAAACCAGGAAGTGGGAAACAGTGTCTCATTCAGTCTCTCCAAAGCCTCTCAAGGATCCTGTATCTCTCAGGGACTCTAACCCATAAAACGGGTGAGAACAAGGCTCAATTCCAATTCCCATTCATAATTTCATTCTCCTGGATCTAACTCCGGATCTCTTCCCTCCATGTAGCTCGTGGAATAGTCTTCAAACTATCTTTGTCTATACCAGAAATATTCTTGTTTCTCCTTAGGGTTTTGGCTTTTGAAAACCAAAGCAAGGAAGACTCCTTTTCCTCCTTCCACCTTGTATGTTTCCACCTCCAAGGAAACAAGCTCAGCACAACTTAGCTCCTAAAATAGAAGTAAAAATGGGGAAATATTAAAGGGAAGGTCAATATTTTAAAAATATCTTCATGCTATAGACAAGAGAAAATTCCCTTTTACCTCTTCTAGATGATTTTATGATCAGATTAAATTGTATAGGTTATAGATGAAAATACCCTGCATCATTAATTATACAGTCAGAAAGAGACTGTGTGTACGTATTCTTACGACTGATTATCTGCATAAATCCCGCAATGGGCTAAATTATGTCCTCTCAAAATTCATACTGAAACCCCAACTCCCAATACAATGGTATTTGGAGATGTAGTCTTTGGAGGTAATTAGGTTTAGATGAGGGCATGAGACTGGGGTTCTCATGATGGGATTAGTGCCCTTATAAGAAGAAATGCTAGAGAGCTTATTTCTTTTCTCTCTTTACCCATATCCACTGAGGAAAGACCATGTGAGGACATTGTGAGAAGGTAACCATCTGCAACCCAGGAAAGAGCTCTCACCAGACATCAACAATGCTAGCACTGTGATCATGGTCTTCCAATCTACAGAACTATGATAAAGAAACTCCTGTTGTTTAAGCCACCTAGTCTATGGTGTTTTGTTATGGCAGTCAGGACTGACTAAACAAATTTCAACTGATATAAAGGTCCATCGCACATGCCTATTTTACTTCTAGTTCCATCTCAACTAAATTTAACTGGAATTGTATGAGGCAAAACTAACTGAAACTGTACAACTCCCTAAAATTAGTGACATTAAGTCATGCTGTTTTCTTGCCCAGCAAGACCGTTAAGATAAGACTCTATTCCAGTCATATTTTATAGTACATCATTTTCCAGTTTCCAAGAGCAACTAGGAGCTCTTTATTTGTTTTTAGCACTAATATGGGAGATGAGGTTTGAATGTAATACAGTGGAATTAAAAGCATCACTACAGATTTGTTATGATGCTAGAAGAAGAATAAATAGGGAAAAATAAAAGCTAGATTGAGTTTTCATGATGTCAAGAAAGATTTGCCCCTTATGCTATCTAACCTAATGAAAGATACATTTCTAAAAAAAAAAAAAAAGAAAGAAAGAAAAGAAGAAAGAAAGATGTATTTCTTTAAGTATGTAAGAAAAATAAACAATAGCACTAAGTTCATAAGGGTATAGTGAGAGCACATCAGTAATTTCAGTTTAAGGTGGTATCTCTTGTGAGTTATACTCAGAGCTTGAGATATAATTGGTTGTTAACAATGTGAAACTAAGTTGTAGGTATTTTAGTTAATCATATGATATATACTGAAGAAGTCTGCAGGTAAGAGGGTTAAGAGAATAATATAAGTATTAGAATATAGCCCAATTTCCTTGGAATGCTTTAACTTAACTAGTTTTGATAATCCACTGCACTGCTTACTATTCAGTGCTCTGACGCTGAACTTCAGTGGATGACTCTTTGGCTTTCAACGTCACCGTATGCTAGTAAAGTGAAAATGAATTTGCGCTATTAAAAGAGGACACAAAAGGTATAAAAAATGTTTTCTATTATTATCTATAACATTTTTCTTCCCCAAATAGACCAACTTTAATAGAAAGTACATGGGAACTGATATTCTAGTACTCTATAAATTTTCCTAGAGCTAGTAAGAAATGCTAAGTAATACATCCTTAAGTATTTGCTTTTGTGGAAGAACTCAATACAGGTGAACATAAATTTACAAAAACCCAAAACAACTAATTGAACAAGAGAAAATATTCAGATTTAATTTAGAATTTGCATCTTTGCATGCTTTAGTATATTTACATTGCTTCCTTCAAATGTCTTTGACTGATTTTTCTAAAATTTTTCCTAACATCCAAACATCTTCTAGAATAGGGCTATTACTTAATCTGTGGGTCAAAATAATGTCATTTCTCTAATCTATATCAAGAAGAGATATGATGCCTTAAATATCATTAAGCTCTAGCTAAAAAGTTTAGTGCCTCACTGTCGGAAAAAATATATATTTAACATGAACTAACTAAGATCATAAACATGGGGGCTCTTGATTTTAAGGCTTGTTTTCTTTTCCTTTTATTTTTTACCCAATTAGAAAGACCATGTTTTAATTTTTTTTTTTTTAATTCAGAAATAACTTCCCACAAAGTGAAAGATAACCCACTAACCCTGTGGCATTCCATGGAAAAGAAACTGTGGGCTACTCAAACCTTCTCTTGAATCTCTGGCTAGCCACAAAGCCAGTCTTGGCAAATGGATAGAACACACATTTCCAAATTTGTCAAATAAACACAGAAGCTGCCCAGAGTTTTAAAGGCCACTGTGGCTATATTTCTAAAGCAAAACCAAAACCAATCTAACCTGAGCTTGGCAACACTGGCAGTCAGATTCAAAGATGTAATTGGCATATTCTTTCCTTCAGTGCCTTTTACTATAATTCTCAACCACTTTATTTAAATGCTTTTATTAATTTTTATCTCTATAACTAGAACATAAGCTCTGTGGGACAGTGTCTGTCTAGCTTCATGTTTTATTACCGATACTAGCAAAATAGCAGGCACATGACAAATAGAGCTACTACCTCCGTATTCTACTTTTATCCTCACCTTACTGGACTGCCATTTTAGAGTGTTTCAAGAAAGTTAAAGTACAAGGAATCTCAAATTGAACATATTGATATGAAATCAGCATTTTCCCCTTCTTAGCCAAAAAATCATCCAAAACCACAAGATGAACAGAAAACAGTATCACAAGGGAGGAAACTGGGAGAAGATAACACAGTGAGAGAACTAACTGATGACAGAATCTAGTTGCTATAAATATCATTGAAAAATGTAAACTTTTGAGATATAATTGGTTGTTAACACTTTGTAAAACAGATATGAACACCTTGAAATGCAAAAACAATATCCCTAGTTTGCAAGGATGTAGGAGATAGGGGTGGGCTATAGCTAGAAGACCTAATCTAATCTACTTCACTTGACTCCAGAAGCAGACCAAGTATGGCTGAATGAAATGTCACTTAGATAAGCCATGTTTTAAGGAAGCAGTGTTTCTCTATGGCAGTAGGGAAGAATACAACATATGAATTGTGAAGGAAAAAATACTGCCTATCCCAATTGTTTGGGGATTAGTAAAGGCTATAAAAATGCTCTCATAAATTCCTAAATCAAAGACAAACCCCAAGTATCCTGGAACAAAGCCCTGGCCTCTACCTTTCCCATAAACTTTCTTCAAAGAGATGGTTCAAAAATTAACAAATAAATAAAAACCTTTAATAATGAATAATTGAGGGGCGCCTGGGTGGCTCAGTCGGTTAAGCATCTGTCTTCGGCTCAGGTCATGAGCCGATCCCAGGGTTCTGGGATCGAGTCCTGCATCGCGCTCCCTGCTCAGTGGGGAGTCAGCTTCCCTGTCTCCCTCTCCCTCTGCCCCTGCTCATGAGTTCTCTCGCACTCTCTCTTTCTTTCAAATAAATAAAATCTTTAAAAAAGTAATGAATAATAGAAAAGGATCAGTACAGAATCTATACAAAGATTCTACAAGGAAAAAAACCAAAAAAGTAAAGAAAATAACAGATGAAGAATACTCATCAGAAAATGGCTGCCATGAAGCAGATTAATATTGTGAACAATATTTTACCATTAATTTAAATAAATGTAATGAGGTAATTGCCTTTATGAAGCAACAAAGAAAATACACACAAAAACCTATGGAAGAGATGGAGAGATTATGGATTTGAAACATTAGCTGGCAGTGCTCAGGAAAAAAATGAAAGAATGAAATAAAAACCATTGCAAAAAATATGTCAAAATTGAAAGGACATTAAGGGAGAAGAGATACCATAAAAAAAGATAGTAAGTGGCACAGAAGACAAAAATGAGAAAAGAAGCAAATTGGACCAGAAGTAGAGAATTTAAAAGGAAAAGAGAGACTACGATAGCTCTAGAAAATAAGCATTAGAGTGTCAAGACACATAACCATGAGTATCAAAGAAGAAAACAAAGTATGGAACAGAAAAAATTTTTAAGGAAGCATTTTTTGATATCAAAGGAAACTTGATCTGAGTATTGGAGAGGGATATGATGAGTTGTAAAAAGTTGATAAAAAAATGGTCAACCCTGAAGAATATTAAGTTTACCAGACTTCTAAAGAATCTTTTGGGTATCCAGGCAAACAAGAAAAGTTAACTTACAAAGTGAAAAAAGAATCAGAATGATTTCAGATTTCCTGACAACAAAATTGTGTCAGAAGATAACTATAAAATTCTTAGCAGCAATGTCCACAATAGCCAAACTATGGAAAGAGCCAAGATGTCCATCAGCAGATGAGTAGATAAAGACATATATGTATACACACACACACACACACACAAACACACACACTGGAATATTATGCAGCCATCAAAAAAATGAAATCTTGCCATTTGCAACGACATGGATGGAACTAGAGGGTATTATGCTAAGCAAAATAAGTCAATCAGAGAAAGACAAGTATCATATGATCTCACTGATATGAGGAATTCTTAATCTTAAGAAACAAACTGAGGGTTGCTGGAGTGGTGGGGGGGTAGGAGGGATGGGGTGGCTGGGTGACGGACATTGGGGAGGGTATGTGCTATGGTGAACCATGTGAATTGTGTAAGACCGATGAATCACAGACCTGTACCTCTGAAATAAGTATTACATTATATGGTTAAAAAAAAAAAGAAGATAGTAGGAAGGGAAAAATGAAGGGGGGGAAATCGGAGGGGGAGACGAACCATGGGAGACTATGGACTCTGAGAAACAAACTGAGGGTTTTGGGGGGGGATGGGTTAACCCGGTGATGGTTATTAAGGAGGGCACGTATTGCATGGAGCACTGGGTGTTATACGCAAACAATGAATCATGGAACACTACATCAAAAACTAATGATGTAATGTATGGTGACTAACATAACATAATAAAATAAAATAACTATAAAATTCTTAAGGAAAGAGAATATGATCTGAAGATTTCATACACAGCCAAAATGTATGTCTTGTATAAAAAAAAAAGATGAACTGTTTTGAAAACACAAAGATGTATGAAACATACATCCTTCAAGAAGGAGTTCCTTAAGGTCTTCTTGAAGAATTCATACATCACAAATTATAGCCAACCTAAAGAAAATAATTATCAAAAGCAAAAACCTGGTAAGTATTTTAAAAAATACCTTCATGCTCCAGAAAAGAGAGAACATGCCTCTGGGGGACCAAATGCTGCTTTCCCTTTCTTGCAACTATGCCCAATCTCTCCAAGTGATTCTATTCAAATCAGCACTTTTACTTATTAGCGTGGAATTCCTCACAGGGGAGAATCTGAACATGAAACTCTGGGCAGCCAATTGTTGAAAGCTTGTCAGCAATAAGAAAAAATGGGGCTGAACTACAGAGAAAAGCCAAGAAACTGGTATCTTATTATGAGGAAAGAGCCCTGTTCATTAACAGTGTTTGATCTCCTGGACTCTATGGGTTCCAACAATGAACAAAAAGAATCATGTCCCTGCTCTTGCGGAGTTCACACTCTATCGAGGAGTGAGGCAGAAATCAGCATGCAAACAAATGTGTGTGTGCATACACACACATGCATACATTATAATATCAAGTGGTGGTAAATGCCGTGAAGAAAAATAAAGTGTGTGTGCAGGAGAGGGAGGGGGCTGTTGCTGAAGAATGACTGAGACAGAGGCATGTTCTTTTATAGGATGATCATGATCAGGAGAAGCTTTTCTGTTAAGAGTAAACAGACACCTGAAGGAAATGATGGCCCAAGCCAAAGTATACTGAAGGATACCCTGAGAGTAAGAGAATAGTAGCAGTGAGTCTGAGGAAGGGCATGTTTGACATTTCCAAGGAATATACATATGCAAGTCTATTTTGCTATTTTTGTACTTCAATTTTACACAAATGGTAGCATCCTATGCTTTTTTATTGAAAAAAATCTTGTTTTATACATATATTATAACTTGAAAATCAAGTTAAGTAGCTATCAGAACACAGAGTTAGAGGTGAATTCTCAGGGAATGGGTCATCTAACTTATTTAACTAGTATCCTACTGATGGGCATTTGCAGACGGTTCTGCAATGAGTAAATTTGTATGCACATCACTCCCAATGTGTGTAGGTATATCTGAAAGATCAATTCACAGGAGAGAAACCTCTTAGTCAAATGTCATATTCATTTGTGATTTTGCTAGGTTCTGCCAAATAATCCTTCATAGAAGTTGTAATAATTTAGACTTTACCAACAATGGATGAAGTTGCCTATGATCTCACAGCCTCCCCCACCCCAAATGCTGTTTTAATGATAAAAGCTTTTACTGTGTGCCAGGAGCTGCTGTAAGCACGTTACACAAATTTACACATATAATCCTTAAAATAATCCCATTATGAGACAGGTCAAATTATGATTCCCATTTTACATATTAGGAAACTGAGGATCAGAGAAGTTAAGAAATGTGTTCAAAGTCTATTTGGACTCAGATCCTTGTAGTCTGGCTCCAGACACAGGCTCTTAACCAATACTCCATAGAGAATAACCAAATTTTACACTTCTGCTAATACGAGAGGTGAAAACTGTACCTATTTGTTTTTTAATTACTCTGATAAGTGGGGGATAGCATCTGCTTATATGGTTAAGAGTCAAATTATAATTTACTTTTCTCTGAACTTCTCATTCATGTCATTTACCAATGCTGTGATGTGACTGTTTTTGTTAATAATTTATAGAAACTCTTTATAATGGAAATATCAACCTTTTTTTTTTATGAGTGATGTGAGTGGCAAATACTTCCTAAAATTTGTCCCTTATTTTTCAATTCTCTTAAAATACTTTTTCCATCATGCATAAGCATTTGACTTATATGTCGTCAGTATGGGGTCAGAGACAGGTTTTTTTGAGACAGTATGGGGAAAACTGCACACTTATGTACTACTGATTGGGAATGATTTGGGACAGCATGAAAGTTTTGAATTAGAAGAAGGTAAGGACTGCTGGAGTGGTGCCTTGAGCAGGTAGGAGCTGACGGATCTTAGTGCACATTATTACACAGAATCACAGAAAGTTCATCTACAGTGACATAGGAAACACAAGAGTACAAGGGCACACATACTAGTATGTGGACAGGAGGAGTACTATAAGTCTGTGCCAGTTTTCTTCTAAGTGCTTGGCTTTTTCTTGTTGAATTAGCAAAGTGGGTCATCAGTAGAAAGTGTGAATCAAAGAGAGGAAGAAATGATATAGTAGCTAGTAGAGAGAGAGAACAAGTAACTAGAAAAACTTAGTAAGTATGATTGGGAGGCAGCATGAGCAGGCTATTTGAAATTCATAGTCATGATGATAAAGCAAGACCAATTAGTGTGGTTTTTCTCTGGCCACATTTAGTTGAACAGATCAAGGGACAAAACAGGCAGAAGGTGGATATAATCAGACTTGGGGTTTCATACTACAAGTTCAGCTAGGTGAGAGGGGGCAAGTAGATGTATAATATGTTGGTTAAGATAAAAGGCCTTGGGATTTAAGCTGTGTAAAGAGGAACAGTATAAAGACAGATTTAAAGAATTGTTGGGATGTAAGTATTGGAGAAAATGAGCTGAAACCCAAGGTGTGATGGTCAGAATGGGATGCATGAAATAGGGCTTATGGAGGGATGACAATTATTGAATAATATGAATAATAATATAATAATATTATAATATAATATAATAATATAATATGAATAATAATGTCTGTGTAATGACCATGGGAGTCTTGGGTAGGGTGTAGTATACAACCTCTGGATATTTTTTCTCCAAGTCTCATGAAGAAGGGAAATGCAAATCAAACAGGACAGATGGCAATACATGAAACATATCAACAAAAATTTGGTATATAGGAAGCACATGGATCAGAGGAAAAAATGGACTATAGAACAATTAACACAAAAAAACCCAAAGTTAAAAAAAAAAAGAGTAGAGACTTACAAGAGGCATACCTAAAACATAGGAATACCAAAATGTTGGACATAAAGGTTGAAAATATATGCAATGCCAACCTAATCCAGAAAGAAAACTGATACAGCAGTACAAACAAAATGGACTTTAAGCTGAAAACAATTTCTAGAGATAGAGAAGTCTTTAATAATAAAAAGACCAGTTTTTCAGGAAGATGCAACAATTCTAAATTTGTATGGACCTAGTAACTTAACCTGAAATAATACAAATTTTTAAATGACAGAACATAGAAATAAATGAATTCATATTCTTAGTAGAAGATTTTAACACAATTCTCTCAGCAACTGATAGAAGAAATTGACCAAAAAAAAAAAAAAAAGGATTTCAAATATTTGAATAGCAGGCTTAACTAACTTGTCCTAATTGACATATGTAAAACCCTGCACCCAACAACTCTAGAAGAGATGATCTTATCAAATACATATGGATCATTTATCAAAATTAACCAAATGTGGGACATGAAGCATTCTCAATGAACTTCAAAGGACTGAAATCAGAATATGATTTCTGATCATAGTGGAAATTAGAAACAAAAACAAAAAGAAAACTTAGAAACATCCATATGTCTAAAAATTAAGCAGTATATTTCTAACTAATCCAAAGGAAAAAAAATCATAGTAAAGATCAGAAAATATTAATTGCAGAATAATGAAAATACTATTTATCAGCTCACTCTGTGCATAGAAAGAAATTTATAGCCTTATATACATATGATAGAAAACAAGAAGAGCTGAAAATTAATGAATAACCAGAATGCCACTAGATCTTTGTTTGAGATGCCAACGGGACATGCTGAACCCTTTTACAGTTGCTATATTAATGACCCCAAACATTAAAGAAAAGTTGGGTACTTTACCTATTCCCTTTGATTTAAATTATTTTACTCCCAATTTTCAAATAAAGTTAATCTGAACCCTTCATTCAGCAGCTACACACCTACCTGAATTTGTATTTCATTGCCTTTTAAGATATGTAAATGTCTTCCTATCCACTGGCTAAAAATCATAAGCAGAATTTTTAATTCTTTCCTTTTCTCCTGACTTATTGGAACATGCAACTCTTAATCTGATTGGATTGTGCAAATCTCAAGGCTGTGTCTGAATCTGTTCACAGGATACTGCTACAAGCAATTTGTTCAATGTGAGGAACTGGAATGCATCATGTGCAACTGGTGTACTATGTAACTGTGTTTTATCTATTTGCAACATGTTATATTACCATCATGTCATGACCCTTATTTCTCTAGTTCTTACTCCCCTAGGATAGCAATGAATAAAAGGAATGAGACCATTGGGTGGTTCTTTGAGCAATGACCTCAAAACTAATCCCAGAAGTTGGGTGTCCACACCATGAAAAAATAAGCACACCCATCACTGTTGACACTAATTGTGTCCTTCACTTTGTGTCTTCTCAGAAGAAAAGCTAAGAATGAAATTGCCATGAAGAACAAGCTCCTTCTCATCACTGGGGGTGGCCTCTTCAGTGCAGGGTTGAAGTCTAGCCTGGTGTGGGATAAGTGTATTTGGCCACTACCTGTAATATTCCTAGTGTGTGTAAAAGAAGGTGGGATAATATCCTGAGACATCTAGCATCCATCACTCAGCAACAAATCTGTTTGCAGAAGTTAAGAAAAGGTAAACTATGCAAAAAAGTAGGCAAGAGGAGACTTACTCAGAATTTTCTTTTATGACACACAATTATCAATACATCATCACTTAACATAGCTTTATAAACTTCAGGATTTGTAAATTATTAACTTTTTGAATATTTAGTCAGAGTTGGGCTACTGATTAGTAAAATGCGGCACTGGTCAGTCGCCAGTAGGGTAAGTCTGAGTAGCAGACCCCTTTAATTCTCACACATTCTTCTATATCAGCTTCATTAGTAACAAAGTTGATATTTAAATTTCCACATAATTCTCACACATTCTTCTATATCAGCTTCATTAGTAACAAAGTTGATATTTAAATTTCCACATACCCAAGGCTGGCTTCACAGGCTTTTAACCTAACCAGTCACACAGGACCCCATGCTTAGAATGTCCTTGTGCTTAGAGAAGTCCCTAGACTAAGTCTGATGCTCTGCTGTCCCTGTCTTGAAATTCTAATGATTATTAAACAAGGAAGTTCACATTTTCATTTTTGTACCGGGCCCTGCAATTATGAAGATTGTCCTGAATATACTGCCCTTTAGCTTTTATTTCTTAAACTTGGTTTTCTTAGGTGAAGAAGAGGGATGTTATTTATTGAGTAGCTCCTCAAAACGCCAGTACATTAAATCATATAAAGAAGGAATTTTTTAATAATAAAAGGCAAAAAATTATGGAATTGAATGATTGTACCACACGATATAGAAAGTATATTAAATTGCACTACTAGCAAAAGTAAGAAAATGTGGTAAAAATATGATTATAGCTAAACATACTACTTAAGAATAGGATGGTTACTATAGTCAAAAATTAAAAATTAAACATAGTCAAAAAATTAAACAAAGACACAGAGAAATTGAGTATCCTTCCAGTAGAGATTTCCATTTTTCTATACATCCATAGAGCATTTATAAAAATAAACTGTGTGCTTAGTCACAAAGAAAATTTTAAAATCTAAAAACTTGGGAGATGTTATAGCTTACATTTGATTAGCATAATCCAATAAAATACAAAGAAATAATGAAATACCCTCCCACCAAAAATTGAGGTGAATTAAAAAATTAAATGGAGAAAAGGAATAATACAAATCCTATAGAAAAATCCAGGAGACTTATCAATCCACAGATGTTGGTGGGCTTATATACAGGAATTGAAAAAGAAAAAAACCCATTTTTTATAAAAATGAACAAACAATGGATGTGGAGAAAATAATTTTAGCACAGATTGAGACAAGGTGTTGGTAACTATAACAAAAATGGACCATTAAAAGACATTTAAAAGGGCAATATGTATATTAACCAATAGTAAGTCCAAGTATCCCACAAATATGAAATGATGCTCACATTTACTACTGAAAATAATACTGCACACCTACAAATATGTAATAAAAAGAGTTCTCTCAGAACTGCTGGTAGAAATATAAATGGCTACTGCTTTTCTGAAAAGTAATCTGGAATCAGCTATTGAAATTTTTACAATAATGTAATTTTTATTTTTATTTTTTTTTAAAGATTTTATTTTATTTATTTGACAGAGAGAGACACAGCGAGAGAGGGAACACAAGCAGGGGGAGTGGGAGAGGGAGAAGCAGGTTTCCTGCCGAGCGGGGAGCCCGATGCGGCGCTCGATCCCAGGACCCTGGGATCATGACCTGAGCCGAAGGCAGACACTTAATGACTGAGCCACCAAGGCGCCCCAATAATGTATATTTTTAAATGTAATACTACTCCTGGGAATCTCTCATATAAAGTAAGCCAGTGGCACATAATGACATGTGTGTAAGGAAGTCTATTATAGCTTCATTAATAGTAGGCAGAGAATAAATGGCAACAATGAATGACCATCAGTTGTAGTATAAATTATGCCACACTCACACCATGCAATATTTATTAAAAAGAATAAATCAGAGGGGCTCCTCAGTAGCTCAGTTGATTAAGCGACCAACTCTTGATCTCAGCTCAGGTCTTCATCTCAGGGTCATGAGTTCGAGCCCTGCACTGGCCTCCATGCTGGGTGTGGAGCCTACTAAAAAATAAATAAAAAGGAAGAAGGAGAAGTCAGAGCTAAACAACTGATTTGAAGTGCTATCCATAAGGTGTTTGTTGTTGAGTAAAATGGCTGGCTCAACAGGTATTTGTTTCACAATAGTTTTTGTAAAAGGAAAATAATAAGAAGAAATTAAATGTACTCTAGAATAGATAAATGTCTGTATATGATTCTATGACCATGGTGATGAAGTAGAAGGATACATACTAAGATGTTGTGAATAAGAGAATGGTATGTGCAGGAGAAGGGGAGCAGGTTATGTGTGTAAGAGGAAAAGGAGAACCAAAAATGCAAAACAAAAATTTTAAAAAGACTATACTTAGGGGTGCTAGGGTGGCTGTTAGTTTAGTATCTGAGCCTTGGTTTCCATTCTGGTCATGATCTCGGGGTCCTGGGATCAGCCCAGTGTTGGGTTCCTTGCTCAGCGCAGTCTGCCTGGGATTCTCTCTCTCTCTCTCTCCCTCTCCCTCTACCCCTCCTGCCACCTGCGTTCCCTCTCTCTCAATAGATAAATAAATATAACTTGAAGTCCAGAATTGTGATGCCACCAGCTTTGGTTTTCAACATTCCTTTGTCTATTCAGGGTCTTTTCTGGTTCCAGACAAATTTTAGGATTATTTGTTCCATTTCTTTGAAAAAAGTTGATGGTATTTTGATAGGGATTGAATTGCCCATATAGATTGCTCTAGGTAGCATAGACATTTTAACATTTGTTCTTCCAATCCATGAGCATGGAACATTTTTCCATTTCTTTGTGTCTTCCTCAATTTCTTTCATGAGGGTTCTATCATTTTCTGAGTACAGATCTTTGCCTCTTTGGTTAGGTTTATTCTTAGGTATCTCATAGTTTGGGGTGCAATTGTGAATGGGATCAACTCCTTAATTTCTCTTTCTTCTCATTATTAGTGCATAAAATTGCAGCTGATTTCTGTGCACTGATTTTTACACTGCCACTTTGCTGAATTCTTGTATGAGTTCTAGCAGTTTTGGGGTGGAGTCATTTGGGTTTTCCACATACAGTATCAGGTCACCTGCGAAGAGAGAGTTTGACTTCTTCTTTGACAATTTGAATGCCTTTTATTTCTTTTTGTTGTCCAGTTGCTGATGCTAGGACTTCTAGTACTATGTTGAACAACAGTGGTGAGAGTGGGCATCCCTGTTGTGTTCTTGATCCTAGGGGAAAAGCTCTCAGTTTTTCCCCATTGAGAATGATATTCACTGTGGATTTTTTTTTTAAGATTTTATTTATTTATTTGAGAGAGAGTAAGACAGAGCATGCACAAGTGGGGGAAGGGAGAGGGAGAAGCAGACTCCCCTGCTGAGCAGGGAGCCTGATGCAGGGCTCGATCCCAGAACTCTGGGATCATGACCTGAGCTGAAGGCAGAGACTTAACCGAATAAGCCACCCAAGTGCCCCTGCCTTGGGCTTTTCATAGATGGCTTTTATGATATTGAGGTATGTTCCCTTGATCCCTACACCGTGCAGAGTTTTAATCAAGAAAGGATGCTGTGTCAAATGCTTTTTCTGCATCTACTGAGAGGATCATATACTTCTTGTTCTTTCTTTTATTAATGTAGTATATCACATTGACTGATTTGCAATTGTTGAACCACCCTTGCAGCTCAAGAATAAATCCCACTTGGTTGTGGTGAATAATCCTTTTAATGTACTGTTGGATTCTATTGGCTAGTATTTTAGTGAGAATTTTTGTATCCATGTTCATCAGGGATATTTGTCTATAATTCTCCTTTTTGGTGGGGTCTTTGTCTGGTTTTGGGATCAAGGTAATGCTGGCCTCATAGAAAGACTTTGGAAGTTTTCCATCCATTTCTATTCTTCGAAACAGCTTCAGAAGAATAGGTATTAATTCTTCTTTAGATGTTTGGTAGAATTCCCCTGGGAAGCCATCTAGCCCTGGGCTCTTGTTTGTTGGGAGGTTTTGATTACTGCTTCAATTTCCTTCCTGGCTATTGGTCTGTTCAGGTTTTCTATTCTTTCCTTTTTCAGTTTTGGTAGTTTATACATCTCTAGGAATGCATCCATTTCTTCCAGACTGTCTAGTTTGTTGGCATATTGTTGCTCATAATATGTTCTTATAATTGTATTTCTTTGGTGTTGGTTGTGATCTCTCCTCTTTCATTCATGATTTTATTTATTTGGGTCGTTTCTCTTTTCTTTTTGATAAGTCTGGCCAGGGGTTTATCCATCTTAATTCTTTCAAAGAATTAGTTTTGTTTGATCTGTTCTACTGTTCTTTTGGTTTCTATTTCATTGATTTCTGCTCTAATCTTTATTAAATCTCTTCTCCTGCTGGGTTTAGGCTTTATTTGCTGTTCTTTTTCCAGCTCCTTTAGGTGTAAGGTTAGCTTGTGTGTTTGAGACTTTTCTTGTTTCTTGAAAAAGGCTTGTATTGCTATGTATTTCCCTCTTAGGACCACCTTTGCTGCATCCCAATAGTTTTGAAAAGTTGTGTTTTCATTTTCATTTGTTTCCATGAATTCCTTAAATTCTTCTTTAATTTCCTGCTTGACTCATTCATTCTTCAGTAGGATACTTTTTAATCTTCATGTATTTGAGTTCTTTCCAAATTTCCTCTTGTGATTGAGTACAAGTTTCAAAGCATTGTTGTCTGAAAATATGCAGGGAATGATCCCAATCTTTTGATACTGGTTGAGACCTGATTTGTGACCCAGTAAATGATCTCTTCTGGAGAATGTTCCATGTGCACTCGGGAGGAATATGTATTCTGTTGCTTTAGGATGGAATGCTCTGAATATATCTGTGAAGTCCATCTGGTCCAGTGTGTCATTCAAAGCCCTTGTTTCCTTGTTGATCTTCTGCTTAGATGATCTGTCCGTTGCAGTGAGTGGGGTATTAAGGTCCCCTACTATTATTGTATTATTATCAATGTACTTCTTTAATTTTGTTATTAATTGGTTTTATAACTGGTTGCTCCCATGTTAGGGGCATAAATATTTACAATTGTTAGATCTTCTTGTTGGATAGACCCTTTAATTATGATATAGTGTCCTTCCTCATCTCTTATTACAGTCTTTGGTTTAAAATCTAATTTGTCTGTTATAAGGATTGCTATCCCAGCTTTCCTTTGATGTCCATTAGCATGATAAATGGTTTTCCACCTCTTCACTTTCAATCTGAAGGTATCTTTGGGTCTAAAATGAATCTCTTGCAGATGCATATTGATGTAATCATCAAGACAGTATGGTACTGGCACAAAAACACATACACAGATCAGTGGAACAGAACAGAGAACCCAGAAAGGGACCCTCAACTCTATGGTCAACTAATCTTTGGCTAAGCAGAGAAGAATGTCCAGTGGAAAAAAGACAGTCTCTCCAACAAATGGTGTTGGGAAAACTGGACAGCAACATGCAGAAGAGTGAAACTGGACCATTTTCTTATACCAAACAGAAAGATAAACTCAAAATGGATGAAAGACCTAAATGTGAAACAGGAATCCATCAAAATCCTTGAGGAGAACACAGGCAGCAACCTCTTCGACCTCAGCTGCAGCAACTTCCTGCTAGACACATCTCCAAAGGCAAAGGAAACAAAGGCAAAAATGAACTATTGGGACTTCATCAAGATAAAAACCTTCTGCACAGCAAAGGAAACATCAACAAAACCAAAAGACAACCAACAGGATGGGAGAAGATATTTGTAAATGTCTCATCAGATAAAGGGCTAGTATCCAAAATCTATAAATAACTTATCAAACTCAATAATCCAACCAAGAAATGGGCAGAAGACATGAACAGACATTTCTCCAAAGAAGACATAAAAACGGTCAACAGTCACACGAAAAGATGTTCAACATCACTTGGCATCAGGGAAATACAAATCAAAACCACAATGAGATACCACCTCACACCGGTCAGAATGGCTAAAATTGACAAGTCAGGAAACGACAGATGTTGGCGAGGATGTGGAGAAAGGGGAACCCTCTTATACTGCTGGTGGGAATGCCCTCTGGAAAACAGTTTGGAGGTTCCTCAAAAAGTTGAAAATAGAGCTACCCTACGACCCAGAAATTGCACTATTAGGTATTTATCCCAAAGATACAAATGTAGTGATCCAAAGGGTACCCTAATGTTTATAGCAGCAATGTTGGCAATAGCCAAACCATGCAAAAAGCCCAGCTGTCCATTGACAGATGAATGGATAAAGAAGATGTGGAATGCTACTCAGCCATCAAAAAAAATGAAATCTTGCCATTTGCAACAACGTGGATGGAACCAGAGGGTATTATGCTAAGCGAAATAAGTCAATCAGAGAAAGACAATTATCAAGTGATCTCACTCATGTGGAATTTAAAAAACAAAACAGAGGATCATAGGGGAAAGGAGTTAAAAATAAAACAAGATGAAATCAGAGAGGGCGATAAACCGTAAGAGACTCTTAATCATAGGAAACAAACTGAGGGTTGTTGGAGGGAAAGGGGTGGGGAATGGGGTGACTGGGTGATGAACATTAGGAGGGACATGATGTAATGAGCACTGGGTGTTATATAAGACTGATGAATCACTAAACTCTACCTCTGAAACTAATAATACACTCTATGTTAATTAATTGAATTAAAAAAATAACAAAATGATCTTGTCACTTCAAGGAAAACAGTGACAGTATTTGTTGCCAATGATAAAAAATTTAAGATTTCAGACAAAAATTAGAATTTTGGAAAACTTGTATCTGCAACTGTGAGCCTGACAACTTTCCAATACTCAAAGATTTTTCTGATGAAATAGGTAGTAATATTAACAAAAATGATTTTTTAAAATTATATAATAAAATGTGCAAATATTTAAAAAAATAGATAAATAAAATCTTTAAAAAAGAATGTACTTAAAATAACCAGCATTTATAATACAATCTGTATTATGTATTAATGTAAAATCATTACCATGTTTAACAAAATGAAAAAAAAACCCCAGTGCCTATTGCCCATATGCAGGTCTTCTGAGAAATTCCAACTGAAGGCAAAACATGGCATTTAGTCCACCTGGGAACAATCCCAGCTCCTTGTCCTAGCCCTGGCCTCATTTCTGCCTCATTTCCTTTTTCTGAAATTTTAGTTCCAACATAATGTGGTTGAAATTTCCACAGCTGGGTAGGAAATGGGTGTACCTCCAGAAGGGTGGAAATAGTATGAATGCAAAAATACATTAAGTGCTTAATGGTATGAAGTTTCCTTTTTGGGGTGAAGAAGATGTTTTGGAATTATATAGAGGTGATGGTTGAACAATACTGTAAATGTACTAAATGCTGCTGAATTGTACACTTTCAAATGGTTAATTTTATTTAAAGTAAATACTTTTCTCAATAAAAAAGGCATGAAGAATGTAATAGACAAATATATTCTGGGGTGCTGTTTCTGACTTAACTCAAAAGTCACAGTCCCTTGGATGCTTATGCCAGATATGTAGACAGGTGTGAGATAATCTAATTTAATCATTTTTTTAGTTTACCTTTGAAATTTAGTTCTTGAATCTTTCAAAGGTATTAGCTCACCTTCATGGCACAAACTGTAGGCAAGTGACTAAAAGACACATAATTAACCCTGCAATGTTAACATATTCAGCTGACAGATCCTAGTATTCAAGAATACTATGTCCTCTTGCCATATAAAAACCTCACTCATCTTTTTCTGGAAAGCATGCCTTAGCACAAGTGCCCTGAACCTTCAAGCAGCTCTCCTGGTACTTAGGTCTTGTAGTTCAAGTCCTATGTCCTAGCACTCATGGTGATCAGACACATTGAAAGACCTATGGGAATTAAGTATAGACTTTAGAGGTAGGGGGTGGAGAGAGAGCTCATCCCCAAGAAAGGGCTACTGATGCTTGCTCAAAATGACCATGCTCCTACTTTACTATGGAAAAAACTCTACAAGAGCCTGTAGAAATTTACACTCAGAATTGACATCCTTCCATCTATATAAACTCCTATATTTAATGGTTTTGGTTTTTTTTTACTGAAGTATATTCACATACAGTATTATATTAGTTTCAGGTGTACAATATAGTGATTTGACGATTCTATACATTATGCTATGTTCATCATGATTAAGTGTAGTTACCATCTGTCACTATATGATGCTATTACAATATTATTGACTGTATTTCCTATGCTGTACTTTACATAGTGTAAAGCATCTTATTTATTTTATAACTGGAAGTTTTTTTTTAAGATTTTATTTATTTATTTGAGAGAGAGAGAGAGAGAGAGAAACAGCATGAGAGGGGAGAGGGTCAGAGGGAGAAGCAGGCTCCCCGCTGAGACGGGAGCCTGATGTGGGACTCGATCCCAGCCCTCCAGGATCATGACCTGAGCCGAAGGCAGTCGCTTAACCAACTGAGCCACCCAGGTGCCCTATAACTGGAAGTTTTTACCTCTTAATCCCATTCTCCTATTTTGCCTATCCCTCCAGCCCATTTCCCCTCCCAACCACCAGTTTTTTCTCTGTATTTCCAAGTCTGTTGTTTTGTTTTTTTAGATTCCACCTAAATATGAAATCATATGGTATTTGTCTTTCACTTATTTCACTTAACATAATGCCATTTAGCTCCACCCATGTTGTCACAAATGGCAAGATTTCATTCATTTTTATGGTGGAGTCATATTCCATTGTACGTATCTATACCACATCTTTTTTTTTTTTTAAAGATTTTATTTATTTATTTATTTGACAGAGAGAGACACAGCGAAAGAAGGAACACAGGCAGGGGGAGTGGGAGAGGGAGAAGCAGGCTTCCTGCTGAGCAGGGAGCCCGATGCGGGGCTTGATCCCAGGATCCTGGGATCATGACCTGAGCCGAAGTCAAGACACTTAACAACAGCCACTGAGGGGCCCCATACCACATCTTCTTTATCCATTCATGTTATCAGTGGACATTTGGGTTGTTCCGTATCTTGGCTATTGTAATAATGCTGTGATGAACATAAGGGTGCATGTGTCTTTTTATATTTTGTGTGAATTAGTATTTTGTTTTCTCTGGGTAAATAACCAGAAGTGGAAATGCTGGATCATGCTCTATTTCTATTTTTAATTTTTTTGAGAAACCTCCATACTATTTTCCATGTCTGCACCTATTTACATTCCCACTACTAGTGCATGAGGGTTCCTTTTTCTCCACATCCTTGCCAACACCTATTATTTGTCTTTTTGATACTAGCCATTCTGACAGGTGTGGGTGACATCTCAGTGTGGTTTGGATTTGCATTTTCCTAATGATTAGTGATGCTGACCATCTTTATAGTATCTGATGGCCATCTGTATGTCTTCATTGGAAAAAAAGGTCCATCTAGTTTCTCTGCCCATCTTTAAAGTGGATTATTTGGTGTTTTTTGTGGTTTTGTGTGTGTGTGTGTGTGTGTGTGTGTGTGTGTGTGTGTGTTCAGTTGTAGTTTTTTTTTCAGTTTGAAGTTTTTTTTAATACATTTTGCTTATTAACCCTTTACTGTATATATCATTTATAAATACGTTCTCCCATTCAGTAGGCTGCCTTTTCATTTTGTTGATAGTTTCTTTCTCTGTGCAAAAGCTTTTAATTTGATGTAGTTCCAATTGTTTATTTTTGTTTCTGTTGCCCTTGTCTGGTGAGACAGATCCAAAAAAAAATATTGCTAAGACCAATATCCAAGAGTTTACCACCTTTATTTTCTTTAAGGAGTTTAATGACTTCATGTCTTACATTTAGGTCTTTAATCCATTTTGTGTTCATTTTTGTATGGTGTTAAGAAAGTGGTCCAGTTTCATTCTTTTGCATGTAGTTGTCCAGTTTTGGACACCTACTTTTATTTATTGAAAAGAACTGTCTTTTCCCCATTGTATAATTTTTGCCTCCTTTGTCATAAGTTAATTGACTATAAAAGTGTAGGTTTATTTCTGGGCTCTCTATTCTGTTACACTGATCTCTGTGTCTATTTTTGTGCCAATACAAAATGTGGTATCATCCCATTTTGGTTGCTATAGCTTTGTAGTATAGTTTGAAATCTGGGCATGTGATACCTCCAGCTTTGTTTTTCTTTCTCAAGACTGCTTTGGCTATTTGAGGTCTGTTGTGGTTCCATACAAACTTCAGAATTATTTGTTCTAGTTCCATGAAAAATGCTATTCATATTTTGATAGGGATTGCACTGAATCTGTAGATTGCTTTGAGTGGTATGGATATTTTAACAATTTTAATTCTACCAATCCATGAACAAAGAATATCTTTCCATTTATTTGTGTCATCTTCAATTTCCTTCATCAGTGTCTTATGGTTTTCAGAGTACAGGTCTTTCACCTTCTTGGTTAAATTCCCTTCAAGCTATTTTATTCTTTAGATGCAATTATAAATGAGATTTTTTTCTTAATTTCTTTTTCTACTAGTTCATTATTAGTGTATATGAATACAACAGATTTCTATATATTAATTTTATATCCTGCGGTATTATTCAAATAGTTATTTGGTGGAGTCTTCAGGGTTTTCATATATAGTATTATATCATCTGCAAATAGCTAAAGTTTTACTTTTTCTTGCCTGATTCCAGTTCTTTGTTGAATAAAAGTGGCAAGAGTGGGCGTCCTTGTCTTGTTCCTGATATTTGAGGAAAAGCTTTTGGCTTTTCTCCATTGAGTATAATGTTAGTTGTGGGTTTGTCATATATGGCCTGTATTATGTTGAGGTATGTTTCTTCTATACCCAGATTGTTACTTAGCTCACCATTCTTAAACGAAAAGCCAGGTAAAATGGATAACTGCCTCTCAGAATAGTCCCTTCAGCGCTACTCACCTCCAAGTCAACTGTATATTGTTTCCTCCCACACTGCATTAACTTAAAATAAATCCATCCACTCCTACACAAACACTACAATAGCCACAATAATACTTCCTGGCTTTCATTCTACCCCACGCCTCAAACACAGATGATTTCCCTGGGAAATTTTTTTTACACATCAACTTACTACATGTGGTAACTCTTTTCAGCAAGAAAATGTAGCTTGTGTAAGCTAATTTAAGGGGAACTTTAGTGTAAATGGAAAATTGATGCAACATCTCCAATCTGGATTCTTAGACTTTCTTCTTTTTCCTAATGTTTTTAATCCTTTTGAGCTTCCTAATACAGTTTTGATTCCATTAGTTAATATCCTTTCTTTCCATATTTGTAACATCCTAGTTTCTATCTCCTTTCACCCTATTCATTCTATTCCAGCCAATCCTAGATCTAATTTACTATTTGGCTTCCTCATTTTTATATAGGGGTTTTGAGTGCTTCTGGAAGAAGTAACACAAAAGCATAGACTGGTATCATTACAACTCCATGAGTCTATGTTAGGCACCTGTCCACTGTTAGAACTGGAGTTGGCTTGTTGGCAATTAAGGTACATCCAAGCTGAGGTTAAGGAAAAGCAGAAACCAAGAATCTTATGGAGGAAGCCTGTTTGCAGAGAGGAGAACAGAACAGACAGGGAGAGGAGATCACATAGAGAGATGCAGACTGAGTCAAAGGGAGAAGGTGCTACCTCTGACATTCCAGTTTTGCTATGTTGCTCTAAATCTCCCCTTTTTTGAGGTAGCTTGAGGAGGTTTTTGTTCCCGGAAAACATATGATTCCTTATAAAATATGGACCTAACTTTACAGACACTTTGGTTTCTGCACCTGCCGGACTGACTATGCCCACGTTCATTCTGCTGGACAATTTGGTTTCCATTGGCCACCACTTTCTCAACTAATCCATGTATTTGCATTATGATATAACTTTTCAAACATGTCTATTAGTATTTTCTCATTAGACTGCAAGTTCTAAATTGCATCTTTCATTTCTTTTTATGCCTGTGAATGTATAGTCTAGAGCTCTATGACCATATTCATAGTAGATGATCTTTAGATATTTACTGAATAAATAAATAAATAAATAAATGACTCATTCATTATTAGTCTTCAGAAAAATGATAATAGCAAGAAGCTCTAGAGTCTTAGTGCTCAGAAAGGATAAGAAATGAGAGAGGAAGAAACACAGATGAAAGAAATACTGGCATCACTTCCACCAAAATTCAAAAGAGGAACAGGAGGATAGGCCAACAGATTGAGCCATTCCTGAGGCCAAAGCATAAGACAGGCAGGAATGGTCTTCCAGCACTCTAGGTCTCTGCATTTAATCTCCACTTCTGACCTGCCATTGACATTCAAAGGGTACCAAAATAAAAGTGAGCAGAAATATCTAATTATATTTACATTTTAAAGGCAGGGGAAAATATATTTGCAGAACTGAACATTGTTTTACCAGTAACCTTACTACCTGCAATCTAAAAGACATCATCACCTTAGTTTATTTTGTTTTGTTTGCTGTGCTTATTTCTGGAATTGTGGTTTCTCTTTAGAAGAGCTTCAGAGTGGAAACGTGAATACTCCTGAGTTATTAAAACAGCCACTACAGTCTTCACATTCAAATGTGTCAAATATAAAAGGTAACTACTTTACTAAGCTATGAACATAATATTTGGGGGCAGAAAATAAAGAGGAAAGAAGTCTCTACAAGAAATGCCTACAAGTGATGAAATGCCTACACTTGCAAGAAGTGCCTAAAAGTGATCCAACCTTCTGCTCTTTAAAGTTTGGGCATCTAAAGAGAAACATCATGGGGCCACAACTTCATCTGGTTAAATATACAGTTTTAAAACACTAAGCTATTAATTTACAGGTTTCTGCTTAAATTTTCAGCCACATTTTTAAGCACAAAATTTAGTGGTTAATGAGTTAACAAGATGCCACCAAAGAAAACATTGCTTCATGGGTGTTGCTCTTGAGATCCTTGGAAATGTCAGAATGCAGTGGTCCTCCTCTTCCCACAAAGTGACCCTTTAAATTTGAAAGGCATTGGTTTGCTAATGGTTGGTTTCAGGCTGCAGTGTTCCACAAACTGTTTTGTTCTTTCTCTATGGTCTGGGAATGATATGCCTCAGGGAATGGTGGCTGATATTCTTTTCATTTTCCTCCCTAATTTTCTCACTAAAATGTTTAATTAGTGAAAAGGCAACATATTTATAGACATAATAAAACAGTAGAGGAAGGACTGTTTTAAATATATGCACATGTTATATTTAGATATATACACACACATATATTTAAAGGATACTTTAAGTTCAAACACATGTGATTCAGAAAAGTGTACTACTACATTTCCCCAGGGCATGATGAAAGTGAAATGATACATGAACAACAAATTCTTTGAGATGTTCCAAGATAAAAAGAATACATTACGCAAAAAGTATAAAATATTTAAGATACCAGAAATGAAATATAGTAAAGGCTTACAATAACAGACATTATCCACTCATTTCTCATAAGGACTTTAAAATAGGTATCGGGGTGCCTGGGGGGCTCAGTCGTTAAGCGTCTGCCTTCAGCTCAGGTCATGATCCCAGGGTGCTGGGTTCAAGCCCTGCATCCGGCTCCCTGCTCAGTGGGAAGCCTGCTTCTTCTCCCACTCCCCCTGCTTGTGTGCCTGCTCTCGCTCTCTCTCTCTCTCTCCATCAAATAAATAAGTAAAATCTTTAAAAATAAAAAATAAAATAGGTATCATAATCCCCATATTAAAAATATGGAAGCTGAGGATCAGAGAAGCTAAAATGAGTTTTAATTCTAAATAAAAGATGTATGAAGAGTTATGTCATCAATTTCTAAATTAACTATTTGCTCTTACAACATTATTTAAAGGTGACATTGTAGTGAAAATCGGTGACATAACATTTTGAACAAGACTAATGCTCTGTAGTCAAATTTGGTTTCTAAATTTCTTAATAGGCAGTCCCAAACTAGGAGTTAATGCAGGCTGGAAAGAAAGGTCCTGGAATCAGGAGAACAAAGGAAGAGATAATGTACTCCAAAGGGTTATAGAACTATGAAAAATAAATATCACAAATAATGTGTGAGAATAAATTTTTTGTAGAGTAATTCAGTAAATCATGTGGTAAATAATAATTAAATACAAAAGTTAATTTAATTTAAAGTAAGAACAGTATTGTTTTATTTTTTTTTAAGATTTTATTTATTTGACAGAAGGAGAATGAGAGAGAGCGTACACAAGCAGGGGGAATAGCAGGCAGAGGGAGAAGGAGAAGCAAGCTCCTTGCTGAGCAGAGAGCCCAATGCAGGGCTCAATCCCAAGACCCTGGGATCATGACCTGAGCCAAAGGCAGACACTTAACCAACTGAGCCACCCAGGCAACACAGAATAGTATTATTACATTTAAAGGTATATATATCTTTTAAGATTTATTTATTTTAGAGACAGAGAGCGAGAGCACATGCACATGAGTGCGAGAGGTGGGGGAGAGAGAATTTCAAGCAGACTCCACGCTCAGCATGGAGCCTGAGGCTGGGGTCAATCTCACAACCCTGAGATCATGACCTGAGCTGAAACCAAGAGGATGCTTAACCAACTGCACCACCCAGGTACCCTGTATTACATTTAATACAAGAGTCCAATTAACAAGTGCTATCAGTAACAACTGGCCACCTAGATAAATGAAAATGTAAGATATTAGAGAACAAAAATTCTTAGTTACACCTGAAATGCTTTATACATTTCCTATGCTGGCAAAGTTAAAAGAAGTGGGATCTTCATTTTCACATAAATTTGCAGCAGATGTATTTCCAAGCTCAAATTACAATTTCAGCAGTGTTTGTTAGACCTTGATACAAGTATAAAGAAAATTTTCATATTTCAACATTCACTGAGTAAAAATGAAAAATTCATTTAACTGAATTTTAATGGAAGCAACTGAAGAGCTTCTATCTAGATACCTTCAATTGAATGTGATTAATCTATAACATAATGGATTCTCTGAGCCACCTTTAACTCAGCACATTCCAGCTCACCCTCTCCCAGCTGCTCTGTCAGGACCTATCAGCCTTACCATCTTCTTGAGGTACACTTAATATACAAGAACCTTGCACATATTTAATGTGTACATTTTGATGAGTTTGGACATATGCATATACCTGTGACACCATCACCACAATCAAGCAGATGCACACCAACTTGATGGAGTAGACAAACAGGACAATCTTGGGTGGCTGCCTTCAAAAACCTGTACCTGTCTTCTCAAGGTCACATAGCTCTGCATCAGATAGCAACAGAGCTTCAGCAATAACAGCAGATGCCATCTTAGATTAATTAAAAGTGGAGCCCAATGTGGGGCTTAAACTCACCACCCTGAGATCAAGACCTGAGCTGAGACCAAGAGTTGGATGCTTAACTGACTGAGCCACTCAGGAGCCCCTAAAGGACTACATTTTAAATACAGTTTGGAAACTATTCTTTTATATACATTTGCACCATGGAAAAAGTTGAAAGTTGTGACTTTGACATAAGTAGCAGTCAGCATCAGGTGAAATAGAGACAGTAGTAGACTGGCCAGGGGAGGACAGCTGCTTCTATAGATGTGTAAGGGGTTCTCTGGAGGCAGCAACACTCTTCTGAGTTTAAATGTATTTTTGATCTCTAATATACAAAAGTTTGGAAATTCAGTAACACCTTAATTATTATTATATGAAAGTAGAATTAAAGAAGAATTGTGTTTGCTTAGGAAGCAAAAATATAGGAGTGGACTTTTTGATCAATTTTGGCTGCTTTCTCAAAGGCAATTTTTACTTATTTATGATAGTTCTGTCCATGTCTGTTGAATGTGGTTAAAAGCATATGGATCTCTGAAAATGTGAGTAGTACTATTCCCAAATGGCTGAAACAAAATGGATAAAGAAAAGCCTGTTGGGTAGATGAAAAGGTTAAGATAGTTTTTCCTGTTCTTATTGAACCTCAAGCAAAATGAGAGGACCAAGGCCAGCTTTTTCTCCATCTATCTGGAGTTAATAATGTGAAGACGAATTTGAATTACTCTTTGTAACCAACTCATATGATTATTACCGACAGGAGAGGCAATCAATACTAGCAAGATGAGATCATCATCAGTGATGACTTCCAAGCTCATCTACTTTTTAAAGTCTTTGAGTAAAGCATGGCTCTTGGGGGGCTGAAATGAAAAACAGACAGAGTGATAGAGAAGGAAATCACTGCCCTCAACTTTCATTAATTTGCTTACCATACAAAGAAATAAGTGGAAATGACTGACAAATGTTATCTGTGAATGCTTTAGATTTTGTTCTTGTTATGTTGTTTTGTTTTGGTTTGCCCCTTAATGTCATGGCTTTATGTGACTACTAGTTGAATACCTTTGCATTCAAAGCTTTGGGTCATAGAATCTTAAGATTACTAGGGTAATACTGTTGCCTACAATTTTATATTTGTTGAGGATTTAAAACAAAAACAAAAGAAAATAAACCAATTGCTCTGTTAATACCTGCTAAAAAAATCGATAATGTAATGGCAAGCTAAAAGGCAAGTATCAAGGGACTAATCTAATAGCATTCTATAAATGTCTTCCAAATGGACAAACATGCTCAATTAAAATAACATGTTAATGGACTGGTATCAGTACTTGGGAGGACCTGTGTGAACAGACATTTTCAAAGATAAAAAATGCAAAATCTCCTTTCATTCATTGATGTATCTTTGCAATCAATTTCAATGAGAGAGAACACTAGCATTGAACATTTTACAACATTTAAAGGAAATATGTGTAATTTGTACTTCAGAAAAGAAAAAAGACTTAATTGACATTGATGTGGATTTCTAATTTCCTATCCAATCTGAAATCTTTGTTCTTTAATTATAGTATTTGGTGTAGCTGGAACTCTCAGCCAGTCATGCTGGTGAGTACTCTACCCACCACTGTACCATTACACAGTGGATATTACAGCCAGCTGCGCTGGGGGCCAGCCCCATCACCAGCACACCCACAACAGTAACAGCCAGTCACAACAGGAGGGTACATACAGCCCTCACATGGCATACTCCTGGAGTGCCTGGTTTTGGTAACCAGGAGGATTGTACCTCTGGGCCCCACAAAATACCCTCTACATTAGGCAACTACCTTCAAAATCAGGAGATGTAGCTGAACCTACCTATTACACAGAAACAAACACAGAAGAGTCACGCAAAATGAGGAGACAGAAGAACATATGCCAAATAAAAGAGTAAGACAAACTTCAGAAAAAGAACTAAACAAAATGGAGATAAGCAATCTATTTGACAAAGAGTTCAAAGTAATAGTCATAAAGATACTCACTGAACTTGGAAAAAAAGAGTGGATGAACACAATGAGATCTTCAGGAAAGAGACAGAAAATATAAAGAAGAACAAATCAGAGCTGAAAAACAAAATATCTGAAATGAAAAATACACTAGAGAAAAATCAACAACAGATTAAAAGATGCAGAACAGATCAGTGATCTGGAAGATGGGGTAATGGAAATGAAGCTGGGCAGCAAAAAGAAAAAAAGAATTTCTAAAAGTGAAGATAGGTTAAGGGACCTCTGGGACAACATCAAGAACACTAATATTTGCATTATAGAGTTCTCAGAAGGAGAAAAGACAGAGAAAGGGGCAGAAAACTTATTTGAAGAAATAAGTCCTGAAAACTTCCCTAACCTAAGGAGGGAAAAAGACATCCAGGTCCAGGAAGCAAAGAAAGCACCAAACGATATGAATCCAAAAAGGCCCACACCAAGACACATACTAATTAAAATGTCAAAAATTACAGATAGAGAATCTTAATATCAGCAAGAGAAAAGCAAATAGTTATGTAGAAGGGAACACCCATAAGACTATCAGCTTATTTTTCAGCAAAAACTTTGCAGGCCAGAAGGCAGTAGCATGATATACTCAAACTGTCGAAAGAAAAAAAATCCAGGGCACCTGGGTGGCTCAGTTGGTTAAGTGACTACCTTTGGCTCAGGTCATGATCCTGGAGTCCCAGGATCAAGCCTCACATCGGGCTCCCGGCTCAGCGGGGAGCCTGCTTCTCCCTCTGATCCTCTCCCCTCTCATGGTCTCTCTCTCTCTCTCTCTCAAATAAATAAGTAAAATCTTAAAAAAAAAAAAAAACACTTCCAAGAATACTCTACCCAGCAAGGTTATCATTTAGAATTGAAAGGGAGAGTTTCCTAGAGAAATGAAAGTTAAAGGAGTTCATCACTATGAAACAGACTTTACAAGAAATGTTAAAGGGACTTCTTTAAGTGGAAAAGAAGAGGACATAACTAGAAAGAAAATTATGAAAGAAAACACTTCACTGGTAAAAGTAAACATATAGTGAAGGTAGTAGATCAATCACTTGTGAAATGAAAAGTATGAAAGTTAAAAGACAAAAGTAGTAAAATCAACTCTATCTACAATAATAAGTTCAGGATTCACAAAATGAAGAGATGGAAAACATGACATCAAATACATAAAACATGGGGGGAGAAGGTAAAAATACAGTGCTTTTACAATGTGCTCAAACTTAAGTGACCATTGAACTTAAAATGGAGTGCTATATACATAGGGTGTTATAAATGAACCTCATGGTAACCACAACCAAAAATCTGTAATAGGTACATTAAAAAGTAAAGAAAAAGGAAGCCAAGCATAACACTAAGAAAGTCATCAATCATAGGGAAGAGAACAAGAGAAGAAAGCAGGAAAGAATTATAAAAACAACCAGAAAACATTTAACAAAAGGGCAGTAAGTCACACCTATCAATAATTACTTTAAGTGTAAACAGACGAAATGCTCCAATCAAAAAGATATTCCATGGAAGTAGAAATGAAAAAAAAAACAACTGGGGTAGCAATACTCATATAAGACAAAATATGTTTTAAAACAGAGACTGGAAAGAAAACAAAGAATGGCATTATATAATAATAAAGGAATCAATCCACCAAGATCAATATAACAATTGCCTCTCCACAACACAGAAGCACCTAAATATATAAAGTGTTAACAGACATAGTGGGAGAAATTGACAGTAATACAATAATAGCAGGAGACTTTAATATCCCACTTACATTAATGAATAGATCATCCAGACAGAAAATTAGTAAGAGAACGGTGGCTCTAAACAACACATTAGACCAGGTAGATTAACAGATATATATAGAATATTCTTAAAAAACCAGCAGAATACACATTCTTTTGAAGTGCACATGGAATATTCTCTAGGACTGATCACACTAGGCTACAAAACAAGTCTCAATAAATTTTTAAAAGATTGAAATCACAATGGATAGGAGCGTGAGAAGATGGTGGAAGAGGAGAATCCTAAGCTCACTTCATCCCATGGATACATCTAGACAATATCCACATCACTGTTACTCACCCAGAAAAATGAACCAAAGACTGATAGAACGGACTCTCTATGGTTAATCATAGAGAGGAAGCCACACCCAAAAAAAAAAAAATAGTAAGGGCAGAGACATGGTGGGTAACCAAACTAACCTGTGAAACTAACCACAAAAAGGAGAATCACCACAAGCACGGATGAGAGAGAGGAAAAGACCACACACCAGGCACCCCAGACACGAGGGACCTGACTGGGAAGATGAGTGCCCATAACATTCAGCTTTGAAAACCAGAGGGGGTTAACTTTGAGTTTCTATAGTCAGTGGGGCTTAACACCCAGAATTTTAAAAATCAGCGGCCTTGACTCTAGGAGAGCCAGAAAACAGTCCCTGCCATTAAAAAGACAGGATAACAAACAACCCCTCCAAGATACACCATAGAAGGAGCAATTTAAGAAGCACATGGGGTAAGTGGGAAGGTTTATTTGCTAATCTCAGAAACTGCAATGAAGGGGCAGAAATCTTTAAGTCACTTCTCCAAGAACAAAAGAGCTGATGGGTGCCATTTCTTTACCCTGCTCCGCCCCCAGCCTAGATACCCAGACACCTGTGGGAATCAGAGCAAACACTCACCACCTAGCATGCTGACACCATGCATCCTGCCTCCCTGTTCTCCTGCAGACTCACCCCACCCAATCCAACCCACTCAGTAGGAGCCCATCCAAAGTGGCACCTGATAGTGCAAGAAGTCCAGACAGTGGCCAGAATCACTCCAAAGTGACTCGTCCTGGGGAGAGGGGAAGATAACCATACACACCAGTGTGACCACAGCCCCAGCAGTGGGCTGGGGACAGACATCTGAGATGACTGCCAACCCTGCCAACTGACAAAAACCTCACAGGGGGCATCACAAAGAGAGAGCCTTGTAGTTTAGAGTCAATGCAACCCCAAAAGAAACTGGGGCAGACATCTGGCCTGACTGCAGGCTGTACCCACCAACAAAAGCCTCAGGGGACAGTATAGGGAAAGTATCCTGCAGTCTGGTGTAACCACAGTTACAGCAAACAGGCCAAGGGCAGGTATGTGGTCTGACCCAACTATAAACCAAAGGTAGCCCCAGACTGGCCCTTTAACAACACAGGGACCAAACTGCCCAGAACAGACAAAAAGGACTACTGCAGCAAATTGTACTGAAGGCAAACAAGACTCAACCACAACAGCAGGGTATACAAAACACATGAGAGACACCCTTGAAGAGCATGTCTCTGATGGACAGAAGACACTGTACTGCAGGGTACCATAGGACCTCTTCTTCATAAGGCCATTACTTTCAAGATCAAGAGACATCGTGGACTTTCCTAATACACAGAAAAAGAGAGTTAAACAAAAGAGGTGACAAAGGAATATGTCCCAAATGAAACAGGACAAAATCACAGCAAAAGAGCCAAATGAAATAGAGACAAGCAACATGTCTGATAGATAATTCAAAGTAACAGTCATAAAGATATTTACAGGACTTGAGAAAAGAGTGGAGGATCTCAGTGAGACCTTCAACAAAGAGGAAATATAAAAAAGAATCAATTAGAGATGAAAAACTCAGTAACTGAAATTAAAAATATACTGGAGGGAATAAATAGTAGACCAGAAGAATCAGAAGAATGGATCAGGAGGCTGGGCGACAGAGTAATGGAAAGCAACCAAGCTGAACAGGAAAAAGAAGAAATAAATAAAAATTGAGAATAGGTTAGGGGAACTCAGCAACACCGTCAAGTGTAATAACATTTGCATTATAGGGATCCCAAGAGAAAAGAGAGAAAAGGGGGCAGAAAATTGATTCAAAGAGATAATAACTAAAAACTTCCCAAGCCTGGGAAAGAAAACAGAAATCCAGATGTAGGAGGCACAGAGACACCCCAACAAAATCAACGCAAAGAGGTTCGCATCAAAACACATAATTATTAGAATGGCAAAAAGTATTGAAAAAAGAGAGAATTTTAAGAGGAGGAAGAGAAAAGAAAACAGTTAAATACAAGGGAAACCCCGTAAGGTTATCAGCTGAGTTTTCAGCAGGAAAGAAGGAGTGAAATGATATATTCAAAGTGCTGAAAGGAAAACATCTGCAACCAAGAATACTGTATCCGGAAAGGCTATCATTCAGAACAGAAGGAGAGATAGAGTTTCCCAGACAAACAAAAGTTAAAGGAATCTATCACCACTAGACTAGCCTTACAAAAAACATTAAAGGAAATTCTTTGAGTGGAAAAAAAGGCGATAATCAAGGGTAAGAAAATTAGGAAAGAAAAAAATATCACAACTATATATAAACATAACAAAAGTAGTACATTAATCACTTATAAAAGCAGTACACAGGTTAAAGCACAAAAGCAGTAAAATCAATTATATCTATAAAAATCACTGAAGTGATTCACAAAAGGATGTAAAGAATAACTTCATGGGGGGGAGTAAAAATGTACTGTTTTTAGAATGGATTTAAACTTAAGCAATCATCAACTTAATATAGACTGCAGGATGCATAAGATGTTACACATGAACTTAATAGTAACCACAAATCAAAAAAACTAATTGATATGCAAAAATAAAGTGAAATAAATCCAAGCATATCACTAAAGAAAGTCAACAAACCACAAGGGATGAGAGCAAGAGAAAAAAGTAATGGAAAAGAAATACAGAAACAATTGCAAAATAAGTAACAAATGGCAATAAAGATACTTATAAATAATTACTTTGACTGTAAATAGCTTAAATGCTCCAACAAAAAACACAGAATAACTGAAAGGATAAAAAATCAAGACCCATCTATATGTTGCCTACAAGAGACTCACTTCAGACCTAAAAACATATACAGACTGAAAAATGAAGGGATGGGAAAACATTTACCATGCAAATTGAAGTAGCAATACTCATACTGGACAAAACAGACTTTAAAACAAAGCCTACAGTAAGAGACAAAGAAGGACACTACACAGTGATAAACAAAACAATCCAACAAGAGGGAGTAATAATTTTAAATATTTATGCACCCAACATGGGACCACCTAAATACATAAAGTAACTATTAACAGACATAAGGAAAGAAATTTACAGTAATACAATAATAGTAGAGGACTTTAACAGCCCACTTAGGTCAATGGATAGATCATCCGGACAGAAAATCAACAAGTAAACAGTGGCTTTGAATGATACATTGAACGAGATGAACATAACAGATATATTCAGAACATTCCATCCTAAATAGCAGAATATAGATTCTTTTTTTAAAAGTTTTTAATTAATATATAACGTATTATTTGTTTCAGAGGTACAGGTCTGTGATTCATTGGTCTTACACAATTCACAGCACTCACCACAGTACTTACCCTCCACAATGTCCATCACCCAGCCACCCCATCCCTCCCACACCCGTCCACTCCAGCAACCCTTGTGTCCTGAGATTAAGAGTCTCTTATGGTTTCTCTCCCTCTCTGGTTTCGACTTGTTTCATTTTTCCCTCCCTACCCCTACGACCCTCTGTCTTGTTTCTCAAATTCCTCATATCGGTGAGATCATGATACTTGTCTTTCTCTGATTGACTTATTTTGCTTAGCATAATAATACCCTCTAGTTCCATCCACGTCATTGCAAATGGCAAGATTTCATTTTTTGGATGGCTGCATAATATTCCATTGTATATATACATACCACATCTTCTTTATCCATTCATCTGTTGATGGACATCTTGGCTCTTTCCATAGTTTGGCTATTGTGGACATTGCTGCTATGAACATTGGGGTGCGTGTGCCCCTTCGGATCACTACATTTGTATCTTTGGGGTAAATACCCAGTAGTGCAATTGCTGGGTCATAGGGTAGTTCTATTTTCAACTTTTTGAGGAACTTCCATACTGTTTTCCAGAGGGGCTGCACCAGCTTGCATTCCCACTAACAGTGTAGGAGGGTTCCCCTTTCTCTGCACCCTTGCCAACATCTGTCATTTCCTGAATTGTTAATTTTGGCCATTCTGACTGGTGTGAGGTGGTATCTCATTGAGGTTTTGATTTGGATTTCCCTGATGCCGAGCGATGTGGAGCACATTTTCCTTTGTCTGTTGGCCATTTGAATGTCTTTAGAGAAATGTCTGTTCATGTCTTTTGCCCATTTCCTGATTGGATTATTTGTCTCTGAGACTTCTGAGTTTTACTATTAGATGTCGGGGTGTTGACCTATTTTTATTGATTTTGAAGGGGGTTCTCAGTGCCTCCTGGATTTTGATGCCTGTTTCCTTCCCCAAATTAAGGAAATTCTCTGCTATTTCTTCCAATATAACTTTTGCCCCTCTCTCTCTTTCTTCTTCTTCTGGGATTCCAATTATTCTAATATTGTTTTGCTTTATGGTATCACTTATCTCTCGAATTCTCCCCTCATGATCCAGTAGTTATCTCTCTTTTTCTCAGCTTAATTCTCCATCGTTTGGTCTTCTATATCACCAATTCTCTCTTCTGCCTCATTTATCCTAGCAGTTAGAGCCTCCATTTTGATTGCACCTCATTAATAGCCTTTTTGATTTCAACTTGGTTAGGTTTTAGTTCTTTTATTTCTCCAGAAAGGGATACTCTAGTATCTTCTATGTTTTTTTCAAGCCCAGCTAGTATCTTTATAATCGTCATTCTGAACTCTAGTTCCGACATCTTACTAATGCCTGTATTAATTAGGTCCCTGGCAGTCAGTACTGCCTCTTGTTCTTTTTTTTGAGGTGAGTTTTACCATCTTGTCATTTTGTCTAGAGGAGAATAGATGAATGAGAGAACAAAATGCTAAAAAAATGCTAAAAGGGTAACAACGACCCCAGGAAAAGATACACTAAATAAATCAGAAGGGACTCAAAACTGGGGGGAAAAGAAAGGGAAAAAAAGAATATGATCAGGCTGGTGAAACTAACAAAGCCACACACTAGATTTTGGGTGTATTTTGGTCTGTTAGAAGAAATTGCCTCCCAAAATTTTAAAGAAAAACTTATATATACACAAAAATAAAGGTAAATACGATGAATGGATGGAATATGACTGTACAGATAAAAATTTAAAACGATTCTGAAAAAGGAATTGATAATATAAGAAGTTGGTTGCAAAAAGAATGAAAAAAATTAAAGAAAAAAAGGATGGAATGTGATTAGGCGGAAGACTAGGACAATGTCATACACTAGATTTAGTGTATATTTTGGTCTGTTAGAAGAAACTGTATCCCAAAATTTTAAAGAAAGAAAAACTTATATATACACAAAAAATAAGATTAAGTACAATGAAGAGATAGAATATGACTGTAAAAATGAAAAATTAAAAAAGATTTTTAAAAAGGAATTCATAAGATGTTGGTTAAAAAAGGAAAGAAGAAAAATTCAACTAAGAAAATAGAAAAAGAAAAAACCAAAATTTAAAAAATTAACTCTGAAAGACTAAAGCATCACTGGAAAGAAAGCCATGAATTCTATGCGCTGTATTCCCCTAGCACTGGGGTTCTGCCCTTCTCATTAATCGGTAAACTTGGTCTTGGCTGGATATTCCTGCTGATCTTCTGGGGGGAGGGGCCTGTTGCAGTGATTCTCAAATGTCTTTGCCTGAGGCGTAATTGCCCCACCCTTGCCAGGGGCCAGGCTAAGTAATCTGCTCCAGTTTGCTCTCAGTAGCTTTTGTTCCTTGAAAGCTTTCCGTACAGCTTTGGAGGATGAGAGTGAAAATGGCGGCCTCCCAATCTCTGGTCCCAGAGGAGCCGAGGGCTGGGGTCCCACTCCTCTGTGCACTCAGAGAAAAACAGTCAGTCACTCCCGTCTCCCTGGTCTCTGGGCCACACTCCGTGCTCACCAGCCTGTGTCAGAGCGTTTCTTATTTTTTTTCTTTTGCATTTGCTCTTTTAAGTTTTATTTTATTATGTTATGTTAGTCACCATACATCATTAGTTTTTGATGTAGCGATCCATGATTCATTGTTTGTGTGTAACATCCTGTGCTCCATTCAATACGTGCCCTCCTTAATACTCATCACCACGCTAACCCATCCCCCCATCCTGAGGTTGCAGGGGATCGGTTAGCCTGGGGGCGTTTCTATCTCTGGCACAGGACCCTGTTTGGAGTCTCCAAACCCAGCAGATTCCTGCGGTGCACTCCCACACCATTCCTCCTAGGGGAGGAAGGGGAGTCTCTCTGGATCTGCCACTTTTTGGGTCCCCGCTCAAAGAGCAGTGGCCCAACTGTGCTGCGGATCATGGTTTATGGCAACCCCGAGCTGAGAGCCCACTCCTTGGCTCCATCTTTGCAGCCAGCTTCCCTGCTGATACCTGAGATCTCTGCCATACTCAGGCACCCCTGGTCTTTCTGTGACCCCAAGGGTCCTGAGACCACACTGCCCCAGCAAAGGTTCCACCCTCTGCTTAGCCACTGGAGCAACGTCCCTCAGTGGAGCAGACTTCTAAAAGTTCCGATTTTGTGCCCCGCTGCTCTATCCCTTGCTGGTAGCCAGCTGAAGGAGGATCCCTTCCCCCCACAGTCTATCTTCCTGTATATCACCTCAGATTTACTTCTCTGCACATCCTACCTTCCAGAAAGTGGTCGCTTTTCTGTTCAGAAAGTTGCTGCTATTCTTTTCTTCGATCTCCTGTTGAGTTAATAGGTGTTCTGAATGGTATGATAACTATTTAGCTGAATTCCTGGGACCAGACGCTATTTAAGTCTCCTATTCCTTCACCATCTTGCTCCTCCTCCCAGAATATAGATTCTTTTCAAATGCACATGGAACATTCCCCCAGAAGAAATCACATGCGAGACCACAAAACAAGTCTTAAATTTAAAAAGACCGAAATCATATCATGCATCTTTTCCAACCACAACAGTATGAAACTAGAAATCAATCACACACACAAAATAAAATTCTGGAAAGAACCCACAAACACATGAAGGCTAAATAACATGCTACAAAACATGACTAAAATGAGTCAACCAAGAAATCAAAGAATAAATAAAAAAATACGTGGAGACAAATGAAAATGAAAACTCAACAGCCCAAAATCTTTGGATGCAGCAAAAGCTGTTGTAGGAGGGAAGATCATAGCAATATAGGCCTACCTCACAAGAAAGCAAGAAAAATCTCAAATAACCTAACCTTACACCTAAAGGACCTAGAAAAAGAGGGGTAAAAACAAATCCCCAAGTCACCTGAAATAAGGAAATAAAGACTAAAAATGTCTTTTGACTATTTAAGAGCAGAAATAAAGGAGACAGAGAATAAAAAAAACAATAGAACAGATCGATGAACTCAGTAGCTGGTTCATTGAAAAGATCAACAAAATTAATAAATCTTTAGCCAGACTGATAAAAAAAGACTCAAATAAAATCAGAAATGAAAGAGGAGAAATAACAACCAACACAATAGAAATTCAAAGGATTAAGTCATTAAGTTATGAAAAATTATATGCCAAAAAATGGACAACCCAGAAGAAATGAATAAATTTCCAGAAATATATAATCTCCCAAAACCAAATCTAGAAGAAACAGAAAATTTAAGCCAAAAAATTACTAGCAATTAAATTGAATTAGTAGTTAAAAAACTGCCAACAAAGAACAGTCCAGGACCAGACAACTTCACAGGTAAATTCTACCAAACATTTAAATAAGTTAAAACCTATTCTTCTCAAACTATTCCAAAAAATAAGAGAGGAAGGAAAGCTTCCAAATTCATTTTATAAGGCCAGCATTATCCTGATACCAAAATCAGATAATGACACTACAAGAAAAGAAAACTACAAGCCAATATCTCTGAGAAACATAGATGCAAATATCCTCAACAAAATTAGCCAACTGTTTTCAACAATACTTTCAAAAAATCATTCGCCACAATCAAGTGGGATTTATTCCAGGAATACAAGTGTAGTTCAGTATTTGCAAATCAATCAACATGATACATCACATTACCAAGAGAAAGGGTAAACCATATGATCATTTTATAGATGCAGAAAAACCACTGGACAATGTACAACATCCATACATGATAAAAACCCTCAACAAGTAAGTCTAGAGGGAACATACCTCAACATAATAAAGTCCATATATGAAAAACCAACAGCAAATATCATACTCAAATGATGGCCAAAAACTGAGAGCTTTTCCTGTAAGATCAGTAACAACACAAGGATGTCCATTCTCACCATTTTCGTTTGACATAATGCTGAAAGTCCTAGCCACCACAACCAGACAAGAAAAACAAAGAAAAGGCATCCACCCTGGTACAGAAGTAAAACTTTCACTACTTGCAAATGATATGATATTATATACAGAAAACCCTAAAGACTCTACCAAAAAACTACTAGAATAAATGAATTCAGCAAAATCACAGGATACAAAGTCAATATACAGAAATCTGTGCATTTCTGTACACTAATAATGAGGGAGCAGAAAGAAAAATTAAGAAAACAATCCTATTTACAATTGTACCAAAAAGAATAAAAAACCTAGAAATAAACTCAACAAAGGAAGTGAAAGACCTGTACAACTGAAACCATAAAACACTGATGAAAGAAACTGAAGATGACACAAACAAGTGGACAGATATTTCATGCTCATGGGTTGGAAGAATTACTATTGTTTAAATGTCCATAATACTGAAAGCAATCTACAGATTCAGCGCAATCTCTATCAAAATATGAATAGCATTTTTCAATAACTAGAATAATCCTAAAATTTGTATGAAGCCACAAAGACTTCAAATAGTCAAAGCAGTCTTGAAAAAGAAGAACAAAACTGGAGGTATCATAATTCCAGATTTCAAGATCTACTACAAAGCTATAGTAAGCAAAATAGTATGGTACTGGCACAAAAACAGATACAAAGATTAACAGAACAGAATAAACCCATGCTTATCAGGTAAATAAGTCTATGACAAAGAAGACGAAAATATGCAATGGAAAAAAGACAATTTCTTCAACAAATGGTGCTGGGAAAACTGGACAGCTACATGCAAAAGAATGAAACTAACTAGACCATGTTTTCACACCACACACAAAAATAAACTGAAAATGATTAAAGACCTAAATGTGAGAACTGAAACCATAAAAACCCTAGGGAAAAAAAGAAACATAGGCAGTAATCTCTTAGACATCAGACATAGAAACAGTTTTCTAGGTATGTCTCTTTTGGCAAGGGAAATAAAGGTAAAATGAAACTGCTGGGACAACACCAAAATAAAAAGCTTTTGCACAGAGAAGGAAACAATCAACAAAACTAAAAGACAACCGACTGAATGGGAGATGATATTTGTAAATGATACATCCAACAAATGGTTAACATACAAAATACATAAAGAATTTATATAACTCAACACCAAAAAATCCAAATAATCCAATTTAAAAATGGGGAGAGAATCTCAATAGACATTTTTCCAAAGAAGACATACAGATGGCCAACAGACACATGAAAAGATGCTCAACATCACTCATCATCAGGAAAATGCAAATTAAAACCACAATAAGATATCACCTTACACCTGTCAGAATGGCTAAAAAAAAAAACAAAGACAGAAGAAGTAACAAATATTGGTGAGGATATGGAGAAAAAAGACCCCTTGTGCACTGCTGGGGAAATGCAAGCTGGTATAGCCAGTGTGGAAAACAGTATGAAGGTTCCTCAAAAAATTAAGAATGGAGGGCACATGTTGTGATGAGCACTGGGTGTTATACTCAACTAATGAATCATTGAACACTACATCAAAAACTTATGATGTACTATATGCTGGCTAACTGAACATAATAAAAAAAATATAGAGATGTGAGGTATAAGGCATAAAAAATTTTAGAATGGAATTACCATGAAGTTCAGTAATTCCCCTGGATATTTACCCAAAGGAAAAAAAATACTAATTTGAAAAGATATGTGCACCCTTGTGTTCATTTCAGCATTATTTACAATAGCCAAGATATGGAAGCACCCCAAGTGTCCATCAACAGATGAATAAAGATGTGATACATGTGTATACAATGGAATATTACCTAGCCATAAAAAAGAATGAAATCTTGCCACTTATAACAACAGGGACGGATCTAGCAGATATAATGCTAAGTGAAATAAGTCAGTCGGAGAAAGACAAATACCACATGATTTAAGAAACAAAACAAACAAAGAGAAAAAGAGACAACCCCCCCCCCGCCAGATTCTTAAATACAGAGAATAAACTGGTGGTTGCAGGTATGGGTGATATTGGTGAAGGGGATTAAGAGTACACTTATAATGATGTCCACTGAATAATGTATAGAATTGCTGAATCATTATATTGTACACCTGAAACTAATATAACACTGTATGTTAATTACACTTGAATTAAAAAATAAATTAATTTTTAATATATTGCAATCATATCAAATATCTTTTCTGACCACAACTAGATATAAAAACAGAAATCAATTCCAAGAAAAAAGTTTTGGAACAAATACACATAGAATCTAAACAACATGCTCCTAAATAACCAATCAGTCAACCAAGGAATCAAAGAGGAAATTAAAAAATACATGGAGACAAATAAAAAAAAAAACCAAACAAATACAAATCTCAAATAAATATCTAACCTTACAATCAAAAGAAGTAGAAGAATAAATGAAGCCCAAAGTAGGTAAAAGAAAGGAAATTATAAAGATGAGAGCACAAATAAATAAAACAAAGATTTAAAAAATAAAAAATAAACTAAGATCTGGTTCTTTGAAAAGACAAACAAAACTGATAAGCCTTTAGCAAGGCTAGTCAAGAAAAAAAGAAAGAGAACTCAAATAAATAAAACAGAAAGAGTAGTTACAAGCAACACCACAGCAATACAGAAGATTTTAAGAGACTAGTACAAAAAATTATATGCCAACGAATTGGACAACCTAGAAAAAAATAACAAATTCCTAAAACATAAAATTTTGTAAGACTGAATCAAGAAGAAATGGAAAATCTGAACAGACTGATTACTAGTAGTGAAAGTGAATCAGTAATAAAAAAAACTTCAAACAATCAAAAGTCTAAGACCAGACAACTTTGTAGGTGAATTCTACCAACATTTAAAAAAAGTTAATACCTATCCTTCTCAAACTATTCCAAAAAATTGAAGAGGAGAATTACCCTGATACCAAAACCAGACAAAGAGACTACAAAAAAAGAAAATTACTATTCAATATCCCTAATAAACATAGATGCAAAAATCTTCAAGAAAATAGTGGCAAACTGAATTCAATAATACATTAAAAGGATCATTCACCATGAAAAGTGGGATTTAGTCCAGATATGCAAGAATGGTTTAATATCCACAAATCAATCATCATGCTAAAACACATTAACAAAATGAAGGATAAAAATCATATGATCATCTTAATAGGTGCAGAAGATCACTAGATAGAATTGAACATCCATTCATGATAAAAACTCTCAACAAAGTGGGTATAGAGGAAACATAGCTCAACATAATAAAGACTATGTATGACAAACCCACAGCTAACATCATACTTAATGGTAAAGAGCTGAAAGTTTTTCCTCTAAGGTCAAGACAAGGATGTCTACTCTTGCCACTTGTACTGTAAGTCCTGGACAAAATAATCAGAGAAGAAAATGAAAGAAAATGCATCCAAGTTGCTATGGAAGTAAAACTGTCTTTATTTGCAGATGACATGATGCTATAGAAAGAAAACTTGAGGACTTCACCATAAAACTGTAAGAACAAATAATGAATTCAGTAAAGCTGCAGGATACAAAATTAATATACAGAAATATGTTCTGTCTCTCTCCACTAATAATGAACTAGCAGAAAGAGAAATTAAGAAAGCAATCCCATTTACAATTCTACCAAAAAGAATAAAATACCTAAGAATAAATTTGATCATGGACATAAAAGACCTGTACTCTGAAAACTAGAAGACACTGATAAAAGAAATTGAAGACACAAATAAATGGAAAGATATTCCAGGCTCATGGATTGGAAAAATTAATATTGTTATTTTAATAAATAACTTACAGTACTCAAAGCAATCTACAGATCCAATGCAATTCCTATCAAAATACCAACAGCATTTTCATAAAATGAGAACAAATAATCCTAAAATTTGTATGGAACCATGAAAGACCCCAAATAGCCAAAGCAATATTGAGAAAGAAGAACAAAGCTGGAAGTACCATACTCCCAGATTTCAAACTATTCTACAAAGCTGTAGTAGTCAAAATGGTATGGTACTATCACAAAAATAGATACACAGACCTATGTAATGCCCAGATAAACCCACACTTCCATGGCCAATTAATCCATGACAAAGGAGGCAAGAATACACAATGGGGAAAAGACAGTTTCTTTAATAAATGCTGCTGGGAAAAGTTGAGGGCTATATGTAAAAGAATGAAACTGGATCACTTTCTTACACCACACAAAAATAAACTCAAGATGGATTATAAACCTAAATGTAAGACCTGAAACCATAAAACTCTTAAAAGAAACATAGGCAGTAGACTCTTCAACATCAGTCTTGGCAATTTTTTATTTAAATTTGTCTCCTCAGGCAAGAACAACAAAAGCAAAAACAAACAATTGGGACTACATCAAACTAAGAGGCTTTTGCAAAGAAAATGAAACCATCAACAAAATGAAAAGGCAACCTACTGAATGAGAGGACATATTTGCAAATAATATATCCAATAAGGGGTCAATATCCAAACTATACAATGAACTTATACAACTCAACACCAAAAACAAACAAACAAACCAATCTGATTAAAAAATGGGCAGAGGATCTAAATAGACACTTTTCCAAAGAAGACATACAGATGGCCAACAGACACATGAAAAGATGCTCAACATCACTAACCTTCAGGAAAATAGAAATCAAAACCATAATGAAATTACCACTGTTACTGGTGGGAGGGCCTGTGTGAATGGAGGTTTCAGTTCTTGGAATCCCCATGAAAGTTTTATGTGAGGGTCCATTCTCAAAAAAAAAAAAAAAAAAAAAAGCCAGAGGAAGGTAGCAAACACATAGCAGTTTATTACGGACACTACACTCTCAAGAAGGGAGAGTGGGCAGGCCCAGATGTGGCAACTGCACCAGGGTTAGGGCTGTTTTTTCTTTAAATGTTTGCAGAGGTTATGGGTCATGGCCATCTTCCCCCACAGGGTGGGGGGTGGGGTGGGGTGGAAGGGTTGAAACCACAATGTAAATATATTATAATGAAGCTATAGGTTACCCTGGGGCAGAGGTTGAAGAGGAAAACACATGTTCTGTACCTGTGGCTCCTGGTCAGCCCCGGGGTGTTGGAAGCCATAAGGCCAGGATGTTAAAAGCCACAAAGTCAGGGTGTTGGGCCCTCAGCCTTCTAATGCATCACCTATTTATCACCGCCTTTGCCTCCAGCTGAAGTCTAACTAATTGCCTACTCTATGATCACCACACAGAAGTTAGAATGGCTAGTATCAAGACAAGAAACAACAAGTTGGTGTGCATATGGAGAAAAGGGAACCCTCATGCACTGTTGGTGGAAATGTAAATTGGTGCAGCCACTTTGGAAGTTTGTACCTGTTAATCCCATTCACCTATTTTGCTCATAGGTGGGGGGTCACCTTCACCCCCACCCCTCTGGCAATCCCCAGTTTGTACTCCGTATTTAAGAGTGGAAATGATAACTAACATAAAATAAAATTTAAAAAAATAAAAAATGCCACAGCAAAAAAAAAAAAAAAAAAAAGAGTGGAAATTATATACATCACTTCTAGTTCTGTTCTTCAAAATAAATCTTCCACAGTATGATCCACTTTCTCTCCCCCATCTGCTAGTTGGTTCCTTATAACCAGCATGACCTGGAAGCTCATGTATTACAGATGCCAGAGCCTCCATTTGCTTGGGCCTATAGGATGGTATGGAGTAGAGGCCCCAAATCCACCACCAGACAGAAAAACCCAGACTGGGATTTTATTTATTAAACCAAAAACATTAGGGGGTTTTATCCATCAGAGTATGTATAGTTTATTCCATCAATTTGCCTTATGTAAGTTCAACCACAGAATCATCTACATAAAACAATGCAAAAAAGTTTTTAATTTACATCAAAAACTAATGATGTAATATATGGTGATTAACATAACAATAAAAAAAATTAAAAAAAAATAAATAAAAAAAAATAAAAATTAAAAGAATATACCATCTAAAAAAAAAAAAAGTTTTTAATTTAAATCATGTCACTATCTACAGGATATGAGCCAGTACTCAAATTACAGTCTCAATATATTTTGTCTAATTTTGATATATAAATTATGCTATATCTGATTACATTTTACACAAATTAAATTTTCTATGACCTTAACTAGAACATCCCATTTAATTCTTTTACTTATCAAGGTGGGAATTACTTTATAGATGAAAAGACTGAGTCTCAGGGTGGTCAATTAATTTCTCTTAAGCCACTGAGCCAGAACTTAATCTAAGTATGTCTGGCTCTAAGTATGTCTTTCTACACTACCACTCTAACTGATGTCTACTTACTCCCATGACAATTCCCAACACAGTTGGGCAGAAGTGCTCAGAGCTGATTTGAGAGCACTGAAGTATGGAGTTCTTGGTGTGTTTTGGTGTTATAGACCCTATTAATTATAGACCTATTAATAAATTGTATTGGCCCTTGTCCATCTCTTTTATACTCTGATTCTACTCAAGAAGAAATACAGTACTTCTACTTACTTAAGTTTAAATATCAATGCTCTAACTTCATTACAACTTAAATTTAAAATTAAACATGTCATATGTCCATTAAAAGAGGAGTACACCAGAGTCCAGTCTCTCACGGTTTGTCTCCCTCTCTGATTTCTTCCCATTCATTCAGTTTTCCCCCCCTTCCCCTCTGGTCATCTGTGCTATTTCTCAAAAACTAATGATGTACTATATGTTGGCCAATTGAACATAATAAAAAAAATAAAATAAAAAAAGAGGAGTACACCAATGTTCACTACAGCTTTTTTCATGAGAGAAAAAAAAATGGAAATAAACCAAATGTCCATCAACAGGGGTATGAAAAAACAAACTGTGGTATATTTATATAATAGAATACTACTCATCAATAAAAAAAGTGAACTGCTGATACACGCATCAAAACTGATGGGTATAAAAAGCATTATGCTCAGCAAAAGAAGCCAGATACAAAAGGAGATTTACCATATAATTCCATTTCTATAAAATTCAACAGAAGGCAAAAGTAATCCATGGATAAAAATCAGAAGAGTGGAAGAAAAGACACTTCAAAGTAATACAGAGTATAGTGTTAACCAGAAAATGTAATTCATTGTTCTTCCTTGACCCAAGAACACTATCAACTCATTCTGCTCCAGGAAGCAGTTTCTCTTACTTTTCTCAGATGTGTTATTAAAAACAATATTGCTGTGAAACCCTAGAGGTACAATTTATATCAATTTAAATTTCCTTCATTGGGTGCCCGGTGGCTCAGCTGGTTAAGCGACTGCCTTCAGCTCAGGTCATGATCCTGGAGTCCCGGGATCGAGTCCCACATCGGGCTCCCTGCTCAGCAGGGGGTCTGCTTCTCCCTCTGACCCCCTTCCCTCTCGGCTCTCTATCTCTCATTCTCTCACTCTCAAATAAAGAAAATCTTTAAAAAAAATAAATAAATTTCCTTCTTTATTCTGTTTAGTGATTAATAGTCTTAAGAGCAATTAGTGCACTATTTTATCAAGTTGGGGTTGATTCCTTCACCATCTGAGTGGCTCAGTAAGAAGAAGACGGTCTTTACATCATGATCAAAGGCATTTATTAAAACATACCATTTGTGACATGGTCTTTAAAAAGAATAGAGTTATTGAAATATAGAGATTACTCAAGAGTGTTTAAAATGTCTTTTACATTTACTGTAAAGTGAATGACATTAGCCATATAACACTGAATCGTTATAAATTAAATAGTTACATTAAAGTGTAAGTAAAAGGGTACAAAGAATAAAGAAGAGGCAGTAAAGGAATATTATTACTTAGCAAAAATTTGTTTTAAAAAATTAAATCTTTAATTCTTCATATTTTGGGATAAATATCTAGATTGTGTTAACCAAAGTCTAACTTGAAATACAAATTTTACTTTAGAAAACAAATGAGGCAAAAAGAAATTTTCTCCCACTAGTGTCAAAGAAGAACTTTGAGAAGCTCTGAATCTTCTGTGCCTGTCTTATGCTTAGGCACAGTAAGATGTTTGGTTTCTCCTTTAGATCCATCTTTTTCTGTCACCATCTTTGTTTCCACCCTCCACTCCCATCCTTGCTACCCCAGCTATTGCTGGTATTATGCTTGTAATATCCCCACGGGGCCCCTGAGCTGGACAGTCATCCCCTTGCAATCCAGTGCCTCATTTGATACACTCCACTGCCTTCTTTACAGTCCTTTAGATTTGATTGTTCTAAAATAGTCTGCTCTTTTGTGAAGTTCCCCTCTAGTACTAAATAGAATCTACTACCATTTTTTTAAATTTTTATTTAAACTCCAGTTAGTTAACATATACAGTAGTATTAGTTTCAGGTGTACAATTTAGTGATTCAAAACTTCCATATAACACCTGGTACTCATCACAACAAGTGCGCTCCTTAATCCCCATCACCTATTAAACCCATCCCCCACCCACCTCCCCTCTGGTAGCCATCAGTTTTTTCTCTTTAGTTAAGAGTTTGTCTCTTGGTTTACCTCTCTTTTTTTCCCCTATGTTCATTTATTTTATTTCTTAAATTCCACATATGAATGAAATCATATGGTATTTGTCTTTCTCTGACTTATTTTGCTTAGCATAATACTCTCTAGCTTCATCAATTCTGTAATTATGTTTTCCTGTAATAGCTCAAAAGCTCATGCTCCGTGTTCAAGTTCATATTTAATTAAGGTAAATGGGCAGATTCTCTGCTTCTGTTGGTGCTACTGTGTCAAACAGTGAAAAGCCTCCACCCGTGGAGACCAGACGTGGTCTCTGTGGTGGAAGGAGTGTTGGCCACCATGAGGGACAGAAGTTCTGTCTCCACATGGGTGGTCTCCAAGGGTGGTGGCTTTTCACTGTTTGACACAGTAGCATCAACAGAAGCAGAGAATCTGCCCATTTACCTTAATTAAATATGAACTTGAACACGGAGCATGAGCTTTTGAGCTATTACAGGAAAACATAATTACAAGGAGGACTTGGCTCTGGTTTAAATCAGCCTGAAATTGTAGTCAAATCCTTTGACCCCCACCCTAGATGTAAAGCCACAGCACCAAGGGAAGACATCATCTCCTGATGCCAGCTCATCAGATTTAAAGAAAAAATAAGGAATTCCATGTGTTTTAACAGATTTTTCTAACAGAATTAGATTACAAAACTTGACTTTTAATGGGCTCTCCAGTCCACCATTCCATAATTGTATTTACTATTTTCCTTTTTCCATGGAAATACTGAATCTGGCCTATCTGGGCTATTACTTAATTTTATGTTTCTATCAAGGAATGACTATTCTAGGTTTTTAGATATTTCTATCTAAAAATGAAAAAGAACCTCAGACATTTTTTTACATATAGAGGTTGTTCTTCCAAGAGGAAGACAAGTAAAAATAGGCATTTCAACATTTTTGATAGTGACAGTGATGATAGTAACAAAAGATCATGTTTTCCAGAGTTGTTATATTTCTTGCTTAATCTGATTTATTTTATTTCTGACTTGGTCTATCATTTAACTCACCATCACTTTATTCCATTTAATTTTACTATAAATTATTTTAAATTTTTTTAGATTTTAAAAATTGAGGAGACATGATTCTGCAGGTAGAATATAAAAACTATGTATAACTCATCTTGAGTTTAAAAAATCCCTCTAAGAGGGGCACCTCAGGAGCTCAGTTGGTTAAGTGTCTGACTCTTGATTTTGGCTCAGGTCATGATCTTAGGGTTGTGAGAGATTAAGTCCTACCTAGGGCTCTGCTCTGGGTGTGGAGACTGCTTAAGAGTCTCTCTCTCCCTCCCCCTCTGCTCCTCCCCCCATTCTCTCTCTCCCTCTCAAAAAAAAAAAAAAATCCCTCTAAGAGATACATCTCTTAGGCATTTACAATTTTGAATCTAAATAACTGACATTTTATTCTTTAGGGTAAAAGTAGGTAGGATTAGGAGGAGGAAGGAACTCAACCCTGTAGCTCAAATTCTGGACTAGGAGGAAGACTTCATCCTCAGTAATAAGGGTCATATACAAGAAAATCAGTCATTCATTCAGTCATCCAATATTTAATAAGTTCTTTCTATATGTACAGTAACATGATAGAAATACAGAAAGTTATTTGGGGATATAGAGAAATCAATGAATTAACTAGAAAATCTCAAAAGAAGAAAAAACCCTAAAATCAGAAATTTTTAGGACAGAAAATTGAGATGAAAACCCTGGTAGGGGGGGATAAACTAGCTTCAAGAAAATGAGACATATAGGGGCGCCCGGGTGGCTCAGTCGTTAAGCATCTGCCTTCGGCTTGGATCATGATCCCAGGGTCCTGGAATCGAGCTCCGCATCAGGCTCCCTGCTCCGCAGGAAGCCTACTTCTCCCTCTCCCACTCCCCCCTGCTTGTGTTTCCTCTCTCACTGTGTCTCTCTTTGTCAAGTAAGTAAATAAAATCTTAAAAAAAAAAAAGAAAAGAAAAGAAAATGAGACATATATAATTTATTCTTTCAAAAGGGAGACATTTGCTTGGAATGTGCTAGGCCAGAGATATCTCTAAGCATCCACACTGGACACATTCAAGCAAAAAATATCAAAGTAAATCCCAATAAAAGTCCACCAAATGGCCAGCTGGACTCAGATTTCCAATGAATGTTGTAACCTTTATGGTTGGTGCAAAGCAATGAGCTATATCAGACAAAATTACAGCAAAACCACAACTAAAGACTGGCAGTGATCTGTTTTCTGTGGAATGGCAAACTGTTATTACTGCAGATCACTGCAGAAGGCCCAAGGCAATGAAAAACCTAAGGAATACCAAAAATATAATCCCAGCTAGTAACTAAAAGACTATGTTTGTCAATTGTGAAATCTCTGAAATGATTTCTGAGAAAATATTTTTCAGTTTTTCACTAAAGAATGTGCTGATTTTATAAAAAATATATACACACACATATATATATATATAATATTCATATTAGGCATTTTAACACCACAAAGTGAACTTTCAGGAAACAATCAGGTTATTTACAAAGTAACTGAATAATTAGGTAATAACATGAAAGAGAAGGTTCTGTTACTTTGGTAAGTAGAAATTTGCTTCTAGCTAAAAAAAACAAAGAAGGGTAAGAAAATTATTAAATAAAGAGCAAGATCAAAAGTACCCCTCAATCTGTCTGTATGTAGAAAAGAGTTTTTGATTGTTTCTTTCCTTAACTGTGGCTGGTATAGATATAGACATGACTGCTTTCTAGAAATCATTATAGATTCCCTTCCCCATTCTTAGATATTACAGTGGTATTGGCCTTTCAAAGCCCAACTCTTTCCAACAAAATCTTACTCCTTAGTATTCAGTTTTTCTCCTTTGGGAGACATTAATTTAAATTAAATTTTTCTCCTTAGTGGGCAATAATGGAAAAAAATTGTGAAATACTGTGTTAATCTTTCAGGTATTTGTTCTTAGTCAATCAGCCATTATTTAGAACATTTATTGAATAAATGCTCTACACCAGGCACCGTGATGAGTGGTTGGAGATACAATGGCATCCTCTCCCCGTCCTCAACAACTCCTAATCTATCCAAACAGGAAGAGAGATAAGCAACCAGCTACAACAGAGAAGGAGAGCTTGGAAACACAGACAAGGCCCGGATAGGAATCAGGACAGGATTCCTAAAGGATGTGACTTCAGAACTGAGTCCTGAATAAACAAGTCAAAGATAGACAGACAAAGATGGCATGTATAAAGGCTCCCAGAAAAAGACATGGGGCACAGGGAAGGAAATGCAAGACTTTAGTATGACTTAAGCTCAATGTGAGGCAAGAAAGCGTAAAGGGTGGGGCTGAAGTCTTAATGTAAAAGCAAGAAACTGAAGGGCTTTCTATATAACATTGAGAGTTTAAATTTTATCCTGAAGGTATTAGAGCCATAGAAGATTTTAAGCAGAGACTGAAAATATATCATTAGTGTTTTAGAAAATTTATTTTGGCCATGGTATGGAAAACGGACTGGAGAGAAAGTAAAGATGTTCTTATATTAACCAAGGTGAGACAATACTGGCCTCAGGTAAGATAACAGTGGTAGTGGGGGGTAGTGGTGGATGGAAGTAAGATTTGAGGGCTGTGGAGCTGACAGGAATTGACAGGACTATGGTGAGGTGGGAGAGGTAAAGGACAGACAGGTGATAAGGCTGACATCCAGAATCCTAGCTTGAGCAACTGGAACAGAAACAGAAGGAAGAGCAGTTGGGAATTTGAGGTAATTTTGGAATTTCCAGGTAGAGGCTTCCATTGTAAGTATGGTAGTCAACCCTGAAGCACAGGAGGAAAATCCATATAAAAAACCAAATGAGTAAATGACGCCATGGGAATGAAAGAGATCAAGAGAGACCCTGGAGAATGAGAAAAGGAGATGGACAAGGACAGAACCTTGAAAACAAAAACATCTAAAATCTGCTAGAGAAAGAATAGCACATAAGAGCAACTGAGAAGAAAACCAGACAATACAGTACCATGCATGTGGCAGGTAGGTAGAGCTTTTGATAGGGGCGCCTGGGTGGCTCAGATGGTTGGGCGTCTGCCTTCAGCTCGGGTCATGGTCCCGGCTTCCTGGGATTGAGCCCCACATCGGGCTCCTGGCTCGGCGGGGAGCCTGCTTCTCCCTCTCCCTCTGCCTCTCCCCCGCTCATGCTCTCTCTCTCTGTCTCTGTATCTCTGTGTCTCAAATGAATAAATAAAATCTTAAAAAAAAAAAAAAAGAAAGAGGAGAAAACAGGGGCATCAACTCTATCAATGCTAGCAGAGAAAGCGACTGAAAAGTGTTCATTCATTCCAGTTAACTAGCAAGCACTCACTGATTAACCAGAATGAAGTCATTCATAACCTTTATGAGATAGGTTTCTACAAAATTGTGGGGGCAAAAAGCCATATTGCAGTAGGTTGAGAAATGAGCAGAAGGTAAAGGAACTGGGTCATTAAAAGCTGACAACTCTCAAGAAACTCAGTTGTGAAGAGGAAAAGAGAAGTATAGGAGTAGCTGGATGGGAATGTGTACGAATGAAGAAGGGTTTTTATTTCTCTGTTTTATGAAAGAGATTTGAAAATTAAGTACCAATGAAAGAGAGCCAGTGGAGAAAGAGAGTAGATGATAAGGTAAAGAGAGAAAGACACCCCAGAAAGCTATAGAAAGATCCAACAAGACTTAACTGTTCTTCATTCCCCCAAAATCTTGAATAAAGAAGATTTGGAGAGAGAGAAACAAATTCAGGAGCTTTCCCTTGGAGACAGGAACCACATCAGAGAACAGTCTATCAGTAGTCTGTCCTTAGCTCTACCATCTGCCTACAGCATTGTGTGTTAACCTTTGCCTTGTCTTTTAGAAAGGGCAAGCAATCAATTGATGGATCTCACTAATGTTCACCTGATGTCAGTTTCTATGAGAATGTCCAGTCTTATGTAAATAACCATAGACGTGGTTTCCCTGATTCCATATACAGTAATTTAAAGATACACTCCTAGCCCTCAAGAAGCTCACAATAAAAAACAGATGACAGGGACACACATCTACCACCACCACTACCACATGAGGTCACAATATTACAGTAAGAGAACATGACACTTCTTAAACAGGAATTTATATTAGGTACGAGTTTGGTATTTGTTATTTCTGGCTATGGATTACATGAAAGTTTTATTGGCACATTGGGTGGGGTTAGGAAAAGCATTACTGGACTTCCACAAAAACAGAGGAGGTCTGGGAAATAAGTGCAGAGGGAGAACTAGACTGGAATATAAATTCTGAGGAAAAGAACCCATTGTATCCCCTACCACCAGGTTTACGAGGGCTCAGTAAATGACAGCAACTGACTGATTATATAAAGTCCTAGATCCAGAGACTCATTAATGGAAAAACTAGGTTTTTCAACTGGTTCAACTAAGGTTGAACCGGTAAGCCTTGTTTCTGGAAATCAAAGGATTAAAGGGGTATGAAACCTTAGACTGGTAGAAAAGGTTTCCAGGGATGGAATATCAAAGAGCAATCAGGCTAATGATGAGACAGTTCAGGAGAATACTGTAGAGATGAGTACTGGTACCCAAACTAGATACTACTACCTTTTGGTTTCAGAGAGAAAGCGTGGACATGGAAGAAATAATAGAAGTATTTAGTAATAAACAGAAGGTTGGCATAGCCAAGATTTTAGCATTTTTCTAATGGAAGGGAAGAAATTTTATATTTATTCTAGAAAATTCTAGGTTATTAAGATTTCAATTAAGAACTGCAAAGAGACCACATGAAAATGTTTTAAAAGCATTTGTCTACTTTTTTGACTTGGCTATTCATAAGTCTTATATAGAGCATCTTGCAATGTATTCTAGTAGGCAAGAAGTATAAATGATATAGGAAAAGAAAGTTGGGGTCAGACTTTTTATGTTGAGAGGGTTTTATCCAAGTCAAAAGCTAGCAAGAGACAGCACCAGGACTCCACCTCAATCTTTGATTCTAAATTTTGTGATCACAGAATATTTTGGAAGGGTAAATAGGCAACATGCCCACAATTAGAATATTACTACTATAACTTGGCAAGAAGTAATGAGGATTTGAACAAACAGGGACAAGAAAGGAGAGAGAAGTCTGGATTCCACAGAACTGTGGAGGTGATGTTAATAGGATTTGACAACTGAGTACATGGGGTAGGTAAGAAAGAAGGATACATCATAATGAGTATGGGGTTTCCCCAGAAATGACTCACCACACAGTGCAACTTGGTTGTGGCATGCCAATGAGACGAAAGTGTGTCCGTATGTCATCTAAGAGAATGAATTCATAACAATCTGCTTGGATAAAGATTATCATGACAATGAGACTGCAACAAAAAGTATTGTTGAAACAGCCCTGTTTATAGAAAAAGCAGAATTAGTAAGGATCTGTGATTTTTTTCTCTAACACTACTCCTTAGAAAAAATGCTCCAATTGAGAGGTAGAGTTTGACTGGATTAGAGGGTTGTTGGAAAGGACACAGCAGGCTTAAATAACTTATTGAAACTAAGAGATTACAGAATATTAGAAATTGAAAATTGAGATTACTTAGTTCAATTATTTCCATTAAAAAAAAACTGTATATAGACGATTTCAAACATACATAAGTGAAAAGAACAGTATAATGAATCCCTAGGGTAACCTGTTACCAATTCAGTAACTATCAATTTGTAGCCACTCCTGTTTCTTCTTTATCCACCACCCCGATAACTGTAATATTATATATTTTAGTATGAATCTCTAAAATATAAGAATTATTTTTTAACACATAAGGTTGTCAGAAGATATTAGCAAATGCTATATCCAATAAGGTGTTAATCTCCAAAATACATAAAGAACTCATGCAACTCAACACCAAAAAACCCAAATAATCCAATTAAAAATGGGGAGAGGAACTGAACAGACATTTTTCCAAAGAAATACAAATAGTCAACAGACACATAAGAAGATTTCAACATCACTAATTATCAGGAAAATACAAATCAAAACCACAATGAGATCTCACTTTACACCTGCCAGAATGGCTAGTATCAGAAAGACAAGAAATAGGGGCGCCTGGGTGGCTCAGTCTTTAAGCGTCTGCCTCCAGCTCAGGTCATGATCCCAGGGTCCTGGGATCGAGCCCTGCATCGGGCTCCCTGCTCGGTGGGAAGCCTGCTTTTCCCTCTTCCACTCCCCCCGCTTGTGTTCCCCCGACGCTGTCTCTCTCTGTCAAAAAAAAAAAAAAAAAAATTTTAAAAAAAAAAAAAAAAAAAAAATAGTAAGTGTTGGCAAGGATGTGGAGAAAATGGAACCCTACTGCACTGTTGGTAGGAATGTAAGTTGGTACAGCTGCTATGGAAAACAGTAGGGGTTCCTCAAAAAATTAAAAACAGAAATGCCATAATGATCCAGTAATTCCACTACTAGCTCTTTACCCACAGAAAACAAAAACACTAATCTAAAAAGACATATGCATACTTATGTTCATTGCAGCATTATTTACAATAGCCAGGATATAGAAACAACCTGTGTCCATTGATAAATGAATGGATAAAGAAGATGTGGTATATACACACAATGGAATATTACTCAGCATAAAACAGAATGAGATCTTGCCATTTGTGACAACATGGATGGACCTAGAGGATATTACACTAAGTGAAATAAGTCCAACAGAGAAAGACATATGTCATATGATTTCACGTTTATATGTGAAAACTAAACAACAAAACAACTAACAATAAAAAAAGCAGAAACAGACCCATAAACAGAACTAACTGATGGCTGCCAGAGGGAAGGAGAGTGGAAGGATTAATAAAATGGGTGAAGGGCAATGGAGATACAGGCTTCCAGTTATGGAATGAACAAGTCACAGGGATGAAAAACAGAGCATAGGAAATACAGTCAATGGTTCTATAATAGAATTGTATGCTGACAGGTGGTAGCTACATTTGTGGTGAGGATAGCATAAGGTAGACTTGTTGAATCACTATGCTGTACACCTGAAATTAATGTAACACTGTGTGTCAACTATACTTCAATTAAAAAAGAATATGAATTCAATAGAAATTAGCAGATTTTTTCTAAAAAAATATCATTTCCAAATAATCATCACGAAAAAAGTAATAAAAATTCCTTAATACCATAAAATATTTGGTCGGGGCGCCTGGGTGGCTCAGTCGTTAAGCGTCTGCCTTCGGCTCAGGTCATGATCCCAGGGTCCTGGGATTGAGCCCCGCATCAGGCTCCCTGCTCCATGGGAAGCCTGCTTCTCCCTCTCCCACTCCCACTGCTTGTGTTCCCTCTCTCGCTGTGTCTTTCTCTGTCAAATAAATAAATAAAATCTTTAAAAAAATAAAAATATAAAATATTTGGTCAGCATTCAACATTTCTCCAATTGTTTCATAATTTCTCTAGATATGTCTCTGAAGTCTTTTTCATCTATAGTTTCCCTTCCTTCTTTTTAAATTTTTCTTGCTAATAAAACAGAAGCCAGGTAATATGTCCTATAAAGTTTCCCACATTCTAGATTTTGCTAAATGCATCCCAACTGTGTCATTTTACATATTCTTCTGTACCCGGTATTTTCTTTAACCTGGTATATATAGGCTTCATCAGATTCAAGTCCAATTATTTGGCAAGAATGCTTCACAGGCAATAGAGGCACACAATGGCAAGCTCTTTTTTGGTCCAAAACCCCCCTTATTTTTATTTTTTTAAAAGATTTTATTTATTTATTTGAGAGAGAGTGAGCACACACGAGTGAGTATGAGCAGGGGGAGGAGCAGAGGGAGAGGCAGACTCCTCGCTGAGCAGGGCGGCTGACCCAGCAGGGGGGAGGGGCAGAGGGACAGGTAGAAGCAGGCTCCCCACTGAGCAGGGAGCCCAATGGTGGGCTCAATCCCAGGACCCTGGGATCATGACCTGAGCTGAAGGCAGACACTTAACCGACTGAGCCACCCAAGCAAAACAAAACCCCCTTATTTTTTTAAAATATGGATTAAACTGAAGCCTCAGCATTGCCAAGCAGTTCACACAGTGATAAAATCAAGAACAAAACCCCAGCCTTTTAATTCTATTTTCTACTCCTTTCACTATATCATATATTGTTAACATCTTGCTGATTGATTATACCAATTACTCTGCTATGCATTATATGAGATATGGTCCCACCACTCACCACTTATTACACAGCCATAAATCCAGAAGTCACTCTAGGTTTCTTCACTTCTCTTACTTTCACTAAGTCCATTAATTTTATCTATTTAACATCTCTCTCATTTGTTCTATCCTTTCTACCCCCCACAGCTACTGCTTTAGTTCAGACCTTTCTCATTGCTTTCCTGAATCACTAAAATAGCTTCTTGGAGTCCCCCTTCTCCATAACTATCTTGCCTTTGTCAACCCGGATCTACCTTGTCAACAAAAGATTTTTCCAAGTTACAATTCTAAATATATTATTTTTCTGCCTTAACCCTTTGATATTCTCTCATTTCCATGGTGGAGTCCATATTCATTAATACAACCTACAGTCCCCATCATCTGGCCTTTGTCTATCCAACCACCCTCATCTTCATTACTTCCACTCACTATATTCCAGTTTATTGAATCATTGAAGCTTTCTGAATTGGCTGGCAAGGATATATAGTGATTAAAAGTAGACTCTAGAATTAGACTTGACTTTGATCCTTATATTCCCCCATTTACTAACCACGCAACCCAGAACATACTTACCATCTCTGTGCCCCACTTACCTCACCTGTAGAATGGGAATAATCTCACTGAATTATTTTGTGTGTGTGTGAAGGATGACTGAAATAGCACAAGTAAAAAACCAGCATGAGAGCACTCAGCAAATATTGGAAGTGTCAGTGTCATTATGTTGTTCATTCATTTCTATATCCTTTAAATCTATTCCCAAGACTGTTTCCCTCTTCTTTCTTGATAACCTTTCCCTTATTAATAACCTAGAAAATTCCGATTCTGATCTCTAAACCTTGTAGATATTTGCATTGCTGTGCCCTACAGCTGTAACTCCGTCTCTCTACACGACTGTGAAAATCTTAGACAGGGACCAGATCTTTCTTATATTTGGCTCTTCATGTCCTGGAACACGGGCTCTCCACTGTCCTGGTTCAGTGGAAAGCTCAATAATTCAAGTGTGGTAATCTGAACAAAACTGATGGTGTTCATTTTAATTATATCAATTTTCATTTATTTATATTTTAGGAAAAATATAAAATAATTGATATTAAAATATTAACTGTTCATCAGCTCCTTTCCTTTATTATTTCTTTTTTTACTAAATTAAATAATGTAGGATTGTATCTGATGACAGTAAAGTTTCCTTTTCTTTAAACAGTGAAAACCTGTATAATTATAAAATTTTTAAATGGTTAAATCTTTTGCTACTTATTTTAATTCAAATCCAGTATACTATTATATATATTCAGAACTCAAACTATTCATCTTCATCTAAACCTTCAATTAAATTCCACAATGCAAACCTCTTGGCACTAGAACCACATTTCATGTTTATTCAACTGAGACTGTGTCTTGAAAAAGTGTTGAAGTTTGGGGGTTTTCTGGTGAGAATCCACATTCTGACATCACCTTGCCCATGACAGCGATTGGCTGTTAGAAGGCAAAGAAGAGTTTATAGCCAGTCACAGCAAGCAAATGAGTGAGTTAGACAGCAGAGGAAATATTCAATCTGTGTCGCTCACTCCTGTGAGACTGTCTCCTCACTCCAGAACTGGAAAAGGGTAAGATTTATTATGATGACTTCATTTTCTTAAAATTGAACACTCCACATTTCACATCTCTGGACCTGCTTTGAATTTTTTATTTTAATGTTGATGTTATTGAATTGTATAGAATGGCTATGTAATTTAACACTTGTTTATCATCAAACTAGTACCTCAGAGTTAAGATTCTTTCCAAAAGGTTAAGCTTATTTACCTACGCATGTAAATAAGTTAATATTGTGCACATAAACTAGAAAATTTTGTGTCCTACTTGCTACCTCTCCACCTCACAAAAAACTGTTTGTTTCCTCATTCTGATGTATTCAAGATAACCTGACTGAAAAAATAGTAATTTTTCACTTGTAAGTCCGCCCCAAGGAGTGCAGATTTCACCATAAATTATGCCTAATCTATACTTGAATTATATATAATGTCTTTTTACCATGTTCGGCTTCAAAGTGTTGATATCCTGTATCTCTAAAATCAGTATGGAAAAATATATAGGACTAAAGAAATAAATAATGTTAGTTTATCATACTTTTCCCAATGAAAACTTGTAATTAGATTTTCAAAACTATCCTTTAAGAATGTTTGAATTGTCGTCTGGGTTAGTAGTAGTCAATATAGAGTCTTTGTTTTTTATGAATCAGAAAGTAAATAAAATGAGATTTATGTAGGCAGCCAATTGCTGCCTACATGAATCACTTGGTTCTTTTTATATTATTCCTGCTACGTTTTCATCTAGTTGTTTTTATGGTTTGCTATGAGAAATTTATGTAATCAAAACCCTTTCTTCAGTTCCCTGTACTTAAGTTTTTAGCTCTTTAAGACATTATAAATATTCCAACTCTTTTCATAAAGCTGCAGAGCAATAAACTTCTTGTTTGCTGGGAAGCTTGACCATGGGTAACAAAGTTCAAAGTATTACTTTAAGCACCCCAATAGCAATAAAAACTTAGACAGACGGGCTCCCTTCAGGGGCAAAGCCTCTTTATCGTTGTGTGGCCATTAAGAACCTTTACTGAAGTAGACAGAACTGTGAGGAAGTGTGTAGGCATCAAAATCAAAAGACCCAGTCTGCCACAAATAGAGTGTGACTTAGGAGCCAAGACACCTTCTCCAGGCCTTAAATTTTACTCTGTGTAATGTTTAGTGGTAGATACTCAATAAGGATGCAATAAATTGTGGCTAATGACAAAATGTAAAATCAAACTTCAGAATACAGTATATGACATGGGTTTCATACATACATTTTAAATATTACTTTTCCAAGTGTGTTTACGGGGAAATTGCCATCATCATTACATACTGCTTCTAAAATGTTGCCAAAGCTGTCACTCTCAGTTAAACATACATGTCAGTGCAAATGGGTGGGTATTAGTTGGCTTTTAGCCAAGTTTATGCAACCTCTATTAAAATAGGATTTTATCAGGTGCCTGGGTGGCTCAGTTTGTTAAGTGTCTGCCTTCGGCTCAGGTCATGATCCCAGGGTCCTGGGATAGAGCCCCGTGTCAGGCTCCCTGCTTGGCGGGGAGCCTGCTTCTCCCTCTCCCACTTCCCCTGCTTGTGTTCCCTCTCTAGCTGTGTCTCTCTGTGTCAGATAGATAAAATCTTAAAAAAGAAAAAAAAGTTACACTTCTGGTTTTAATATTTATTAACTTTACCACTTCATTAATTCCAGAAGCAATCACCAAAATGAAGACTGCTTTAATTTTGCTCAGCATTTTGGGAATGACCTGTGCTTTCTCAGTAAGTTCAATATTAAAAACCTATAGTTATTTCCTTGTCTTTTCATGTAAAAGAGAGAGTATGTAATAATTAAATATTCTTACAAACAGATGAAAAATACGCATCGAAGAGCCAAATTAGAGGATTCTGAAGAAAATGGGGTAATTATGCTTAGTGTACTTTCTTGGCCTGACTATATTTCCTTTAGATTTACTGCACATTAAACATGAATATATCATTTATTTTGCTTATGCAGGTCTTTAAGTACCGGCCACGATATTCTCTTTACAAGCATGCCTACTTTTATCCTCCTCTAAAACGATTTCCAGTTCAGGTAAGTATAAAAATTTATTTTCTTTCCCACCCATTATAATTTAAAGGGAATCAAATTTAACTACAAAACACCTAAATTCAATTCTCACTGAAAGTCAACCAGAAAGACTTACTACAAAAAGTTTATTTTTACTACAATACAATAAAATTTATTCCTAAGTTCTCTTTTAAAGCAGAGATATACACATCATTTGGGCCCAGTCTAGAATGATATAATAAAAGCAAACACCCTGAGAGTTCAGGTGTTTTGGCTAATGCATTGACGAAATGGACAATTTTATCTGTTGTTGACAATTAAGTCAGTGATAAGGTCACTAACTGTCATTTTATAGTTGAGTCAAAACTGTCATATAGCTGTTAACATCCGATAATTTACAGTCCTTTAATTGGTAAGGGAAAAACTGACTTCATAAACAGCAGAGACCATTTTTTAAAAAACATTCCTGATAATCAGTGGTGATTGCTGAAGATTTTCTGAACCTCTGACCTGTGTTGGTCACTATAACAGAAGCGTGGCTCAAGAATGATAGAGGAAAGAGAGAAATTCACGAAGTGAATTGTGAGAGTGTTTGTGAGAAAAACAAGAGATCCTTGAAATTTGTAAACAAAAAGGAAATTAACAAACACTAAAAATAAGAACTTCTGTTTTTACTAGGTTACCAGTGAAGAAAGCCTTTGAAAACTTGAGGGTGTGGTGTTGATTTAAAATATTCAACAAACCAGAATTGTGCTATTTTTATTACTATACAGTTTGGGTTCAGGGCACCATTTGACCCAGGACTCCTGAGACACTAAAAGCAGTCAAGATGCTGAAAACGATGCCTCAGCACAGTGGCTTGGCAGAGCATCCTGCCATATGTTGGGCCAACCCATTTCTAACTCATACAATGATAGGAAATGATAATCTTAGAGTATTTATAGCACCATAATAATTATGGGGAATGTGTGTGGCCACAGAAATATGAGCACAGATGATACAAGAGTTGTGGGTTTTCAGAATTGTCTTCCATTCTTTGGTACACCTCAGACCCCACAAATAAACAGTGCTCATTTGAATGTTTGCTTCATTCTCTTTCTTAAGCTAAATGGAAATGATAATAAGTTTAAATTTCTGGCTAGCTCCTCAATTTTTTAAAAATATCACATAGAGATATTTCCATCTATAAATTTTTATAGACATATAAATGTGATCCAATTAAAATATCCATAGTGAAAAGATATTAGGAGAGGTTCTATTTTTCTTACTGATAAATTCAAAATTCAGAAATCTTTAAGTAGATTTTTAATATACAATATTTAGAGAAATTATATGCAAATTCATTTCAACTAATGCAGAGTTTGTAAGACAGTTGTATTTTAAAAATATCCAATAAAATATACTCCCCAATCCAACAGTCTGACCTAGTATTGATGATCTATTCTCCTCCTTTACAAAGTTTGATTTCTAGAATTTTTTCCCTTACATGTCTACTTATATATTTTCCATAGCTCTGTATTATTTATTCTCTTAAATCTATCAAGTATTTGGTGCCCAGATTGTCACCCCAAAATTCATTAAGCTGTACTGGCTTTGAACTTTATGTTTTATTCAAACAAATCTGTGTTTACATATAATTACTTTTTTCTTTTTTTTTTAAGATTTATCTATTTATTTTAGAGAAAGCGTGCACAAGTCGGGGGAGGGGCAGGGGGAGAGGGAGAAAAAGAATCCTCAAGCAGATTCCCGCTGAACATGGAGCCCAACGTGGGGCTCGATTCCATAACCCTGAGATCATGACCCAGGCGGAAATCAAGAATTAGCCACTTAACCAACAGAGCCACCCAGGCACCCTTACATATAATCATTTCTAAAACACCAACTTCCATGAAATATGTCCTATCGATTATAAAGCTATCAACAGTCTACCTATAGCTTATCTCTGTGCTTGGCTATAGAAATAGAAGCATAAATAAGCTTAATACCCTAAGCATTTTTAATTGAGGAAATTGCTTCTTTAAGGAATCACATGTTATTTGAATTGTATGTGAATTCTTTGAGGGCAGAATCTTTATATTTCCTTTATTGTACTGATCTCAGCTATCACGGTGCTTGACACAGGGAAACTGTCCATGTTTCCAACTTCATCTCTTGCTACCACCCTCATTCTCAAAACAATGCCTGAAACACATATTTTGGGATTGAATAAATGGGAGTGACAGAAGTTGAAAGGAGTAATGGTAAAACATATATACATACATGTGTGTGTGTGTATTTGACTTCTGGAAGAATAATATGTCTTAGTTACAAATTGGCATAAATGAAAGAAAGGAAAAAAGAAAATGTCAAGGCTTTAGGGCATTGCATGAAGCTTTAAAACTGTTCTCACGGCAGACACTAATTGAAGAGTGATGTGGCTGGGACAGCAAGAAAGCTAAGGGTGAGGAACCTTGTAAAAAGATTCAAACATTCCCACTGAGACAAAAGACGTTGCAAAAATATGCTGTCCTCTCTTACTAACAAATAGAAATAGTTTACATGTAATACCATGCTTTATTCACCCTCTGGGCTAGGGAAAGCACAACCATTAAGGTCATGGCAGTGGAAGAGCAGGTATAATTATTCTCTTTTCCACCCAAGGTTATTCTTGGCTCAAGGGGACAAGCATTCCCTTTTCTTGGGTGGATGGCATGGCCACTGAAGAATGAGTCCCATAGGGACAGCCTTGAGTAAGACTGGAATATGAGTGTTTCCTCATATCTGATTTCTAACCCTGAGATTCTTCTCAAGCTCTATTTTCTAAGACCCACAGTACTTAACTAGGTCATCAGAATCTAAGCTAAGATTTGCAGGGCAGAAAATAACAGCATCTTAAGTCAGGTATCCATTTATCTACCTGGTGCTATTAGGGGTGGTTGCAGAAAGAGAAGGAAAATTCAATTTGTCATTGGGAGAAAGATGAAAAATCTCCTCTACTGTCTCAAAGTCTCTGATAACAAGTGTTTAGACTTATATTTCCTTCTAAAAAGTAGCAAAGCTTGTTAACTTATATTTTTATATACAGACTCCTCGGTTTAATATATTCTCATTCAATATTGAACTCTTTAGAGGGATGGTACTCTATAACTCTCCTAAATGAGTAAGTGAATTAATTTTGCTCTTATATAATTTTTACCTCATATATATAAAATCTCATTTATATATAGAGAGAGGCTTATTTTATGAAGTAGCTTTAATTAGACTGAAAGATATTAAAAATTATATGTAAATCTAATTTCAAGTTAAATTCTAATTTAAATTCACCAGGAGGTCATTATTTTTTTTTAAAGATTTTATTTATTTACTTGAGAGAGAGAATGAGACAGAGAGAGAGAGCATGAGAGGGGGAAGGGTCAGAGGGAGAAGCAGACTCCCCGCCGAGCAGGGAGCCCGATGCGAGACTCGATTCCGGGACTCCAGGATCATGACCTGAGCCGAAGGCAGTTGCTTAACCAACTGAGCCACCCAGGCGCCCCAGGAGCTCATTCTTTAAAAGAATCATCCAGTAACAACTTTTATTTCACAATAAGCCTAATCATTTTATATTTTATAAAGAAAACAAAATAATATGATCTATGTGTTAGTTCATTTGCCTTGAACTGGTTGGAGAAGTCACAGCTGCTCTGGGCTTGATTCCTTCTCTGTAAAATAAATTGAACCAGATAATCCTCTTGTTCTTGCAGAGTTAAGCAATTCTGTGATTCACTGCTCTAGTTTTTTACATACAAAATGTTTCAACATATTTCCTATGTTTTTGGTGTTGAAAATGGAGTATCTCATTTCATATCTTGATCACTACAAAATGCCTTTTTCTAACCTCATTTTATATATTCCCAATCTCCTTATATCTTTTTCTCAGATTTATATGAGAACTGTTCTAAGTAAATAAATCAATCAAGATGGTAATACTAATTAGTATTAGTATATTACCCTAATTAGGGTAAATATTTGTACATATTTTATCTTAATTCAATCAGCAGGAAATTTCCTTTGGTGTTGAACGTATGTGTACATATATATGTACACAGATATTCATATATTTACAAATTCACACATATATATATTTTTTAGAGCAGTAGTGACTCATCTGAAGAAGATGGAAATGGTGACAGCTCAGAAGAGGAGGAAGAAGAGGTAAGGAATTTCTGCAGGATTTTTCATAATAAACCAGGCAGCATAAAAACAAATAGGAAACTAGTCTACTGTAGCCTGGACTTAGCAAACAGCCATTGCCAGTTTACCAACTACCCACAGTCTTCTATTTTGGACAAGAGGAATGTTATTGAAATTAGAACCAACTAAAATGACCTGTTTAAAATACTATTGCAGTTTGACGTTAAAGTGACCTGTAAGCAGTACACAAAACCAAAAATGTCTCCATAGTAAGTGGAAGAAGTGTAAATTCTGATAAAAAGAAAAGACAGTATTATTTATACTTAGATGGACAGAACATGATGATAAAAGACAAGTCCCTAAACTCAGTGCAATACTTGTTTTAAGGACTGAATTTAAACTCAATTTACTAAGTGGGTAGTATATGAAAAGCTAATCTTATATCCTCTACAATGTTATTTTGATTCATTGGTCTTTCTTGACCCACAAAGTAGGGTTGTTGTTTTAAATGAGAATTTCATGTCTTTTTTTGTCTAACAATAAAATTTATGTTCTTATAGAAATGCAAATACTCAAGATGTATAAATATATATAGCACTATATAGTACTACAGATTCTACACGTAGTACAGCATAGTCCTCTAGAGGACTACAAATTAGTGTAGTTCACGGCTAAAATTCATCTGTATATCTTGGAAATTGTGCTAACATGTTTATAACTGACACTCTTGCTCAATATACTAATTAGGTACCTTTTCCTGGATAGTCAATTATAGCAATCCACTGCTTTGGGGACCTTCTAAATTCAGGTATTCTTAAGTGCTATTTATGAATGGGCAGCAACAGTCAAAAATGGATCATGTAGAAACATCTGCTATCTTGAAAATAAAATGGTATGGGAACTTTAAAAGTGACAAATAATTAGTTTGACTTTTTTTTTAACCATAAAAGTATCATTTCCAGTACTATAATTTACCCTAATAGCTTAAGGAAGACCTTATAAGAATATCAAGCCAGTACCAGGAAAAATGTCACCTACTAAATCCCACAGAATTTCAACCGGAGTTCCACTTAGTAATCTTACACAACAACTAAGCTGAGGTAATCCATTTAACTACAACTGTTTGCTGTACAGTGATCGCAAAATTGCCTTGCCAGCTGGATTTCCCCATTAGATTATACCTTTTGGCAATGGTTCTTCATTTATTATGATGGTGGTTGGGAATGGAGGAAGATTAGGACTCCTTTAAAACTATGATGAAATCATACACACTCAAAATGTTGCCAACAATCTCTGAACATTAATCATCCTCCCAAAACTTATCTGCAAACTTCTCATGACCCAGAGGACTAGAGACCACAGGTTTCATCTCTGGTTTGGGGAGAAACAGTGCTGTACCGTCCTTATACCTCCTCACATTGCCTAGCACAGTTTCTCATACAATATATGGTATCCAACAAATACCTGGTGGTTTGGTTTTGAAAACTTCAGAGAATAAATACTCCAAACATCATTCATTAAAAGTGACCACAGCAAAGTGGATAAATAAACCTGGAGGCTTCTCTCCTGAAGAGATTCTAGAACTTCCTTTTTCCCCATTTCTTCCCTAAAATTTCATTGGCAATTCAGGTTAAATACATAGAGCCCCCTAGAATTGTATTCAAACGAGAGGGTGCTTAGGAATGCTTTCTATTGGGTGATCATTTTTTTCCACTCCTAAACTATTCAGCCTCACTTTAAAAAAAACTTTTATTTAAATATAATATACACAATTATCATTTAAATTTAAATCATTTAAATTATCATTTAAAATTTTTATTACCTTAAAATTATATAAATAATTATATTAATTAATTATATAAATTATATAATATATTTTATATAAATATAAAATTTTAT
>NW_027397066.1:71161778-71271485 GCF_003265705.2 Callorhinus ursinus
TAAATATATAAAAATTATATAAGTATATAAATATATTAATTATATAAATATACCTTACTAATTATATAAATATCATTTAAAATTTTTATTACCTTATTAATTAAATTATCTAAATATAAATTAATTATATAAACATAATTATATAAAATTATATATAAATATATATAAATTATTTATATATATATGTTATATAAATATATAAATTAAAATAATTTAATTTATATAATGAATTTTAAAAAAGCTTTTTAAATGATAATAATTTAAATTATTAGTATAGAGGTCACTGAAACTTCAGAAACTGAACACACAAGTGCAACCAGCACCATATCAAAAAGCAGCACATACATTGTGCTCCATTTCATTCATTAACCAAAGCCACCAAGGGCAACTGCTATTTTAAGTCCTAACAGATATTGGTTTTGCCTATTTTTGTGTATTGTATAAATGGAATCACACATCATATAGTCTTTTGTGTGTGGCCTCTTCCACTCTCAACTTCAACGGTTGATCCATATCGTTCTACAACTATGTATCATTCATTCTCATTGTCAGTATCTTATGATGTGAATGTACCACAATGCATTACTCTTCTTTTTTTTTTTTAAATGTTTTATTTATTTATTCATGAGAGTCAGAGAGAGAGAGAGAGAGAGAGAGAGAGGCAGAGGGAGAAGCAGGCCCCCCGCAGAGCAGGGAGCCCGATGCGGGACCCAATCCCAGGACTCTGGGATCACGACCCGAGCCGAAGGCAGACGCTTAACCATCTGAGCCACCGAGGCGCCCTGCATTACTCTTCTGTTGATTGGCATTTGGGTAGTTTCCAAGTTTGGGCTATAACAAAGACTGCTATTGTGAACATTCTAGTATTCCTTCTGGTGAACATATGCATTTATTTCTGGAGGCCATTTTACTTAGAAGTAAAACTTCTAAGTCAAAAGGTATGCATATGTTCAATCTGCGTGGAGGCAACCAAAGCAGATATACTGTGATCTCCCCCATCAGTGTGTCAGTTGCTCCACATTCTCACCAACACTTGTTTCTTTCAGTCACTTTAGCCATTCTAATGGGTTAATAATACTTTTAAAAAAATTATTGCTAATTTTTCTATTCAAAAAGATATCTGATGCTTAATACCGATCGACAGACCGATCTGTTTTCCTTTTTAATTCACTGCAACAGGATATCCTTAAATAAAGTACCTAATAAAGAAAGGGCTTTGTAGGAGAAAATACAGAAGTTCATGAGTTGAGAGTTTGGATTTTTAATCATGATTTGGCCACTAATGAACTACCGTCTATTTGACCTGATGCAAGTTATTTATCTTTTTGGACCTCAGGTTTTTCATGTGTAATATGACAGTACAGGACCCAAATTGTATGTTCTATTCTAAGAATCTTTCCTCCTTCTCCCCTGAAAGGTTTAGTCTGTTGGAATAAAGCATAAATGAGACTAAATAAACAGCATTGTGTTTGTGGGTTATTTGACACAATTAGCTTAGAGACTGTTTTGGGGTGGATTCTAATAGTCCCAAGAGTTTACTGAAACAGTGGAATTTACAAACTTGATGAAATAAACATATTCTTCTTTAGGTCACTTTGTTTTAGTAATAAGGCAGGCTAAATCTGGGTTGTGCTTGTTTTATTTTTTAATTTTTTTTCTTTACATAACTTATTTTTTTCTTCTAACATTTTGTTTTGGAATCTGTGGATTAAGTTTTTATTTAAATTCCAATTAATTAATATACAAGGTAATATTTGTTTCAGGTGTACAATATAGTGATTCAACACTTCCATACAACACCCAGTGCTCATCACAAGCGCCCTCCTTAATCCCCATCACCTACATAGCCCATCCTCCCACCCACCACCCCTCTTGTAACCATCAGTTCGTTCTCTATAGTTAAGAGTTTGTTTCTCAGTTTGCCTCTTTCTTTTTTTCCCTTTGCTTGTTTATTTCTTAAATTCCACATATGAATGAAATCATATGGTATCTGTCTTTCTCTGACTTATTTCACTTAGCGTAATACTCTCTAGCTTCATCCACATCATTGCAAATGGCAAGTTTTCATTCTTTTTCGTGGCTGAATAATATTCCATTATATATGTATATGTAAATGTATTACATCTTCTTTATCCATGCATGTTTTGAAGTCTTGACTTTTAATATTAGCTATGAATCACATCAGACTAACTCCATTAACACACAACTGCCTAACAACATAAAGGCCAAGAATAAAATGTTAAAGATTACAGTAATATTAATAAAATTATAACAACCATTCATTTGAGGAGTGCTAATTTTTTTAAAACATCTTCATGCAATAACTTTATATACCACTAAAAATTTCTTGGAGTGTTTAGTTTCTTCATTGCACGGTAAAACTGATTTTGTGTCAAATGCCTAAAGTTTTCTGAATACTGCATACAATACAGAACTAGCTTATATGTTGGCAGATGACTTTTGAATTAAATATGTTTTTTGTCTAAATACACTTGAAAGCATATGAAAAATATTCATTTCTTTTTGCCAGTAAATAAGACATGCAAACAATTTGTTTGAAGAGAGGCATTTCTATAAAAATTCCTTTTGGAAAAGATATCCTAGGCATAGTGTGAACATTCATATAAATCCTCTTCCTCGTCAAAAACATCATAGTGCATTACAAATGGCTCAGCTTTTTAAATTAGAAAATACAGCTTCATCACATATAAGACCTTAAGGGGTGCCTGGGTGGCTCGGTCACTAAGCATCTGCTTTTGGCCCAGGTCATGATCCCAGGGTCCTGGGATTGAGCCCCACATCGGGCTCCCCGCGCGGTGGGAACTCGCTTCTTCCTTTCCCACTCCCCCTGCTTGTGTTCCCTCTCTCACTGTGTCTCTCTCTGTCAAATAAATAAATAAAATCTTAAAAAAAAATAAAAACAACTTAAGCAAGTTATTTAGCTTTTCTGAGCTCACCTTCCTTTTCTAAAGAGAATAATAATCCTACCTTACAAGGCTATCATAAGAAATTTTTAAAAATAGGTATAAGTTCTCAGCTGATTTGTCAGCAAATGTAAGAATCCACTTACTACCATGTTGTAATTGTACATAAGACTTTAAGAGCCTAAGACATCTAGGATAAAATACCACATAGATATGCTGAAATTATTACAAAAGCATGTTTTATTGATTAAATAGAATATGGAAATGTCTAAAAACAGAATATGGTGAGATAAATTGAATGAGGTAACCCTGAGTTGAGTTTTAAGAAGTGAGAAGTGCAAATGGCATAAGAGGAAGCAAAACTGTTAGCATTAGGTGATGAGCTGGCTGAGGAATACAATGTTTTTCTCAATTGTGGCTCATGACTCCAACAGATTTTGAGTTCTCTTCCAGCTAAAATAACTTTCCTTGCTCTGGATATTTTCACCAGGAGAATTCAAATGAAGAAGAAAACAATGAGGAGAATGCAAATTCTGATGAAAACGAAGATGAAGAATCTGAGGCTGAGAACACCACCCTTTCCACCACACCTGGCTATGGAGAGGAGACCACACCTGGAACAGGGTACATAGGTCTAGCTGCAATGCAACTTCTCAAGAAGGTAATCATTCCTCAAAAATGTTAAATCTGATTTCATTTCTTCACTGAAATCTAAGGTTATCTTGACACCAAACAGAGTGTTTTATATTACCTTCATTAACTCATTGAAAAAGCAAGAGCAGATTCAATTTCCCTGTTTACAAATAAGGAAAGATCTCTTCCCAGGCCATGCTATTACACTGACTTCCTACATTACAGCAGAAGACTAAGGACAAGCATCTTGGCAATGGATAAAAGGTCCTGAAAGATGCCACTGTATTTCAGGGAAGAGGACTCTAAGACAGACTAAATGAATAGCAAAGCTAGAGGAAGCATCTCCCACAGAGAAGGCTTATTTATCAAGTACATTTTTCTCCATCAAAACCCAATGACAAAGGTACTAATCCTGAATTCTTAAAACACCCACCAAAGGTACTAATTCTGAATTTTTAAAACACCCACCAATTCTTTTGTAAATTAAGCTGGCTTCAATTCAAAAATACATCTAGAACAAGGCCTTAGGTACAGCCTGTGTTGAATGAAGGAACGGTCTTAGGTTTTTACATTTTCACACCTAGATCTGGATTCTTTCAAACTTTTCCTTACAGGCTGGGGATAGAGGACACAAGGCTACAAAAGAGGAGGAGAGTGATGAAGAAGAGGAAGATGAAGAAAATGAAGCAGAAGTGGATGAAAACGGGCAAGGCATAAATGGCACCAGCAGCAACAGCACAGAGGCAGAAAATGGCAATGGCAGCAGTGATGGAGACAATGGAGAAGAAGGTGAAGAAGAAAGTGTCACTGAAGCCCACGCAGAAGGAACCACAGTGGCTGGAAAGCAGGACAGTGGTGGCTCGAAGACAACAACCTCTCTAGATGGTGGGTTTGAACCCACGACTCCACCACTAGAGCTCTACGGGACTACCACCCGACCATCTGGGGAAGCCACCCCCACCGGGTATGAGGGAGAGTACGAACAAACAGGCACTAATGAATACGACAGTGGGTATGAAGTCTATGAAAATGAAAATGGGGCACCTCGCGGGGATAATTACCGAGCCTATGAGGATGAGTACAGCTACTACAAAGGGCACAGCTACGACGGCTACTACGATGGTCAAGATTACTCCGACCGCCGCCAGTGAAGGGCCGGCCTGGGGCGAACGCCTCTGCGCTGGCATTCCACGCGGCCACACTTCCGAAGTTCAACTCAGGAAGGTGAAATGTGACAGTGTGCATATCACAATGTGGAACGGTGCTACTGTTCCAAAATAATTCTCTGTAATTGCTTCTGCAAGGAATGGGTTTCTTGTTGCTTTTCCCTGGTAGGTTATTGAAAGGTTATTGTAAATCAGGGCCACTTACACCAATCCATGAGATTGAGTTCAATTACATGTTTTGAGGTTGTAGTTTTAGAAATAGTATTCTTAACATGTTTGTACTCCTAAAACTCTTCATGCAAGAAGTGCTTCTAAGAGTTAACTTTAATGACACTATATACAAAATATGTGTAGTTCTTTAATCACACTACCTATCCAACACTGTATATTATGTTTAATTATCCTCTTCACGTATTTTTATGTGACCTTTATGCATATTCTATCTATGGGTTTTATCACAAATAAAAATGCAATCTTTCAAATATGTTATAATTTTTAAAAAGAGAAAGATTCAGAATTGAAAAAGATGAATCCAGTAGGGGACAACAAAGCTGAAGGATAAAAGCTTATTTCCACTATGGTTTAAAACTCAGAAGAACTCGTAAGTATTCTGTCATGGATAAATCAACATAACTAAGATTTTGACACACTTGTGGCACAGTCAACCATATACATCAGGAGAATAAATGGCTTTTATTAGAGTTGCCAGATTTAACAAAAATATAGGATGCCTAGTTAAATTTAAATTTCAGATAAACAACGAAAAACTTCTTAGTGTAAGTATGCTCCATGCACTATTTGGCCTCTGTGATTTATTAGGGACATACTTATACTAAATAAATCATTCATTATTTCTCTAAAATCCAAATTTAATGGAATATCCTATTTTGTATCTGGCAACCCTACTCCTTTTTGATTTGGTTTTAGGTGGGGTAGGGTGTAGGATGGAGTAGAAAACTCTTACACATACACACACATTCACATATCCACACACATGCACAGCATTAAAGAGTGGTTGCAGACATCATGACATCAGGATGCTTCACTCCTAAATACTTCAATATTTAGTATAAAAACAAGAAATTCTCCTAAATAGCCACAATACCATTCTCATTCTCATTCTAAAGAAATTAAACACTGCTATGATAGTATTTTGTAATATGCAGATCATATTCACATTCTCCCAATTATTCTAATGATATCATTGATTACTAACTCATTTAATCCTCACAAAATTCTATTGGGTAGGTATTTTTGTCATCCCCCATTTTATTGATGAAGGAACTGAGTCAGGCACAAAGAGATATACAGCTTGCACAAGGTCACAAGTGGCAAAGCTGAGGGTAAAACAAAGGCAGACTGGTTTTAGAATCTGTGTTCTTTACCATTATGCTATATTCATTAGTGTATATTTATCAGTAATGGATGTTGAGCCATAAGTGAGCAGGAAATCTTTAACGATGAGAACACTGCTGAAAAATAAGCTTTGTCCTATATCACAATTTTCTTAGAACCAGCCAGGTTTTATGACTTGGGTCCTAAATAAAGAATATTTTCAAAGCAAGGGTCTTCTCATATTTTGGCATATGTTTTTACATGCCGTGCAAAGTGCATGAACTCTCGAGTTAGATGGGCTGGAATAATGGTATTATTGAGAGTAAATTAATATCCTCCTCTAGTCCCCATCACCTCATCTCCTACATGTGGAGCGTACACAGTAGTTGCTGTTCAGAGCCCAACATGTTTATGATGTGCTAAGAATCATCATCTCTTTCCTCTCCACTCCCCTTCCTTTCTCAATCTTAACACCTGGGTGCATCGATTGTTATATAATTACCTGGTCCTTTGGGAACTCACGGAACATTTTTTTCTTGCCCTACTGCCGCTTTGTAAACAAAAGCTTTTGACGAGATTGAGGCCTTGGGAACAGTCGTCAGATCAGCAGCAGCATCAGAAATGCAAATTCTGGAGCACCACCCAAGACCTACTCAATGAGAAACTGGGAGTGGACGGGTGATTCTTGTGCACCTTAAAGTTTGAGAACCACTATTTTCATTAATATAGTAGCTAATGTTTATTACACATTTACTGTGTGCCAGTTCCAGTCTAAGCATTTTACATATATTACCTCATTCTCAACAATTACTTGAAAGTCTACTACATTTTACAGGTAAGGAAATGAGTTACAGAGACATTTAGTAACTTGCCTGAGATGATGCAGCTGTTAAGTGGGGGAAAGGAATCTGCTCCAAAGTCCACACCCCATATATCTCTCACAGCTTCTTTCTTATAGAGAAAAGTCACCCTGTTAAGATAAGTGAATTTAATTGGGAATCAGAAGAGGAAATTTTGGATGAGAACACATATAGCAACCCTAACTATGTTTTTACTTCTTTGCCCTTTGGTATTAATAAGAAGATATAATTTTATAGGTTTCATGTCATGCTCAGGTGATCAAAGAAGGATCTCTTTGAGAACAGAGACTGTTAGTAAACAAGGAAAATATCCTTTCATGCTGCTGTTGAAATAGGACAAAACTTTGTCAAGCATTCCCCAAAAGGCAGTGTGATTCGTGACAGGGCCATGAGGATTGCAACTGCAGCTGCTAGGTTTGCATGTCATAACTCCACTGATTCAGCCAGTAGGGAGACAGCGAGCTCAAATGGAGTCAAACAGTTTATTACTTTCACAGAGAGCAAAAGCAGGATCAGCATGGTGTCAGTTCCTGGTCCCACAAGATGACACTGAGCCGAAGGGGCCAGAGGAGAGCAGAGGTAAGTAGGTCATTCCACTGTGAAGGAGCTAGCTCTCACATACGGCTAAGTAGAGAGACAAAGAAATCTGCAGTGGAGACTTAAAGGGGGAGAGGTGGAAAGTCCTATGCTCAACTGAAACCAGGGAGATGGATGAGAAATAGCCTTGCGACCAACTCCCAGAAGATGGAGAGGTAGGAGAGGAACTGCCTCTAGAATTTCTGTACCAGGCTGCTTATCACTCCTTTCTCCAGGAGGTGGTATAGGGTACTTGGCCAAGCCTCAGGTCAGACTGCAGTCAACCTTCACCCATGTGGTCCATACAGAGACATGGCAGGTTGTGAGGAAGTGGCGGTAGAGTTCTTCGCCTACACACCTCTTCCAGATCCCAAAGTCTGGGAGGCTTATGAGTTTCTTGGATCATGTAAAGAAGGCTGGTCACACAGGGGAGTTTGGATAAACTAAGAAAGGTCATAGGGCATGAGAAGGATTACTTCTACAAGATGATCCCCAGCAGACATGTGGGGCCTCACCAGGCAATGGTACACTAGAAGTCTTCTCAGCACAGGCCACACTGTGGGGGTGGATGGTCTGTGGCTATCAGAGTGGCCACAGGGCAGCTGCATCTTAGAGATGACTCTGTCCCTCCCCCTGTGGTCACTCTTGGTCCCATCCCCTCATTTCAAGCCCTTCTTACCTCCTTCAACATGATGCCACAATCAATATCCTCTCTGGCTGGCAGTCAGGTAACCCATATTTAATCAGTGGGGAACACTAAATATCACCCCGCCCCCCTTTTCAATTTACTATCGTGACATATTCTATACCCTGTTTCTTTCATGACGAACCCCATTGATTTTCTACTATCCTTTCTTCTCTTAGCAAAATTTTCACTTCACAAAACTAAAGCTTTGCTTTCAAAATGATTGTTTCTAGGAGCTTCAAGAGCCTATTTCTGAAATGAAAAGCCAAACTTTAACTTTCTTTCCATTTGGATTCCTTTTATTAAAAAAACAAAAAACAAACCCAGTCTATCTCTAGGCAAAGTGAATCCCTCTGAACGACCAAGAGAAGAAATAATCAAATTGGGAGAAAAGCAGAAAAATGTAAAAACACTTTTTTGAAAAGGATAATCTAATGTCAGGCAATATGAGTCTCACTTTAAAAAAAGAATCAATACTAGTTAAAGGGAAACCAGGAAGCAATCACTCAGACTCATGTTTATCCAAGTGCAAATAGTTGTAAATACTTTCTGCCCTTGTATCTTTAAACTATTCAGTGGGTTAAGAACTCATTAATTGGATTTGTTGGTTTCCCATGCAAATTACTCTGGTCTTTCTCAGGTTTCCCCCCTTGAATTTATGACCCCTAGAGTCCCAAAAAGATAAGACCTGCAACGGTGTGTACAGAACTTGTCTTTTCTCTTTTTAAAATACAAATTTAACCTCCACTATTTTAGTCAGGGGTCACCAAACTTTTCTGTAAAGCAGAAGTCAGTAAACTTTTTAAAGGACCAGTTAGTAAGCATTTTTGGCTATGCAGTCCATATGGTTTCTGTCACAACTACTCGAATCTGTCATTGTAGCAATAGCAGACATAGATGTATGTGAACAAACAGACATGGCTGTGTTCCAATAAAACTTTATTTGTGGTGATGGAACAGATTTGGTCCACAGCCCATAGATTGCTGGCTCCTATTTTAGATGATTATATAAAGTGATAACCACGAAGAACTGTTTAATTTTAAAATTTAGCTGCTGTTAATAACTTAGGCTATAAACAAACTATTAATGAATTCACTTTTTTTTTTAACTTGAAGTTTGGCCCTTTATTTCAAACTCTACTTTAAAAATTCAGTAAAATTTCTGGCGCTTGATACAGCAATCTGAATTGTCTCCTTTGCGCAGCTACTTAATAAAATGCTTCTGACATGTCCTGGATCTAAATACATCAAGAAGTATTACCTTGATAAATAATATGTAAAGATGATTTTTTTCACTACACTATCTTTTGAAATTTTGTGACAGATTATCTGCTATGTCTCACCCCTTAGCCAGGTAGGAAAAGCTGGATATTGATTCTAGTTGTACAATAGTATAGTAATGTAAAATCAACTGCACAACATAAACCATTACTTATGCTGTATAGAATGGGTTGTCATCAAATCCAGTACAGTGATGGTTAATTCTGAGTAAACAGAGGTGTCCATTATTTCTAATACTTAGTGAGATTAGCATTTGAATATGTGGACTTGGTAGATTGTCCTCCTCAATGGAGAGCCATCATCCAACCCATTGAGGACCAGAATAGAACAAAAGGTAGAAGAAGGAATTTGCAGCTTTTGCTTCCTACCTGGCTGCTTGAACCAGGACATCTGTTTGCTCCTGCCCTTAGAGTGGGTTTTATGCCATCTGTTCCCCCGGATTTCAGGCCTTCTGACTCAGACTGGATTTATATCACTGGCTTTCCTAGGTCTCCAGGTTGCAGATGGCAAACTATGGGACTTAGCCTCCATAATCATGTGAGCCTATATGGAAATATATGTATGTGTGTGTGTGTGTGTACATATGGGCTCACATACATATGGATATATATATACATATCTCTTACTGGTCCTGTTTCTCTGGAGAATCCTCACTAATACAGGTATACCAAACATTCTGAATTGAATGCATTTTGAATGCTCAACACCTGCACTGTTATCAGAAATTGACTCAGGCACACTGTATTCTCCAAAAACGGTTCCAATGATATCCCCCATTCTACAAGCTCTTCAGCAATGTGACATTGTCACTTCTCTACATCAAGGCATGGAAACTACTTCTGCACAACTTTGGATCTGATGGCTTTGACCAATAAAATGACAATGACTCCATAACAATTCCAGGCTTAGCTCACAAAACTGGCCTAACAACTTCTGCTGTCTGGTCAAGACCCTGGAACTCACGAAATATAAGACAGAGGAGACCGCCTGAGAAAGAACAGAATATAACAGAAAGTAATTTGCATGGGAATTTTTATTCTTAATCCAACAAATCCAGTTAACAAGCTTTTAGCCCACTGCTTATTCTAAAGTACTGAGCCACCATGTAAGAAGTCTAGCTTGTTCTACCAGAGAGAGAGGTCATATGGAGAAGCACCAAGGCACCATCAGACTTCAGTCAAGTCTTTGGATAACTTTGGATAAGACTTTGCACTTTGTTCTCTCTGAATGTTCTAAACAAGAGAACCCAAGTGAGGACCTCATAGCTAAGCCAAATCACACTACAGAACCTTGAGAGAAAATAATATATTGGTATTTTTTAAAGATGTTATTTATTTATTTGACAGAGAGAGAGAGAGAGCACAAGAAGGGGGAGTGGCACAAGAGCGAGAGGGAAAAGCAGGCTCCCCCCAGAGCAGGGAGCCCGATGCGGGACTCGATCACAGGACCCTGGGATCATGACCTGAGCCGAAGGTAGATGCTTAACTGACTGAGCCACCCAGGCGCCCCTATATTGGTGTTTTAAAACATTAAGTTTTGAGGTGGTTTGTTTCATAGCAATAGATAACTGGAACAGGAGCTGACAAGCATAGAGAAAATCTGGGTTCATGAGAATTAAGAAAGTCATGAGAGAAGAGCTAAAATAAAATACTAACACTAAAAAATAGAAACTGAGGGCGCCTGGTGGCTCAGTTGGTTAAGCGTCTGCCTTCGGCTCAGGTCGTGATCCCAGGGTCCTGTGATTGAGTCCCGCATCCGCCTCCCTGCTCTGCGGGGGGCCTGCTTCTCCCTCTCCCTCTGCCTGCCTGCCTGCCTGCCTGCCCCCTGCTTTTGCGCTGTCTCTCTCTCTGTCAAGTAAATAAAATCTTAAAAAAAAAAACCACTAGAAACTGAGAAGACTACATACGCTCCAATTTGGTAAGAAAATATTAGTATGAGCCCAATGCAATGAATAACTAGCTGGTAAATGTTGTCATATTCTGTCTCCTAAGGAGAAGATTCTCAGTCCTGAAAAACAAAACAGCAACCTCTGAAAAACACTATTTTGAGAATGAGAGATATTCCCCCCCTTGAGGTAACAGAACAAAGTTTTACAGCCACTTCCAGCGATGTCACCATGTCCTAAAGGAAAGGACTGGTATCATTATAATTATGTTTTAACTACATCCTCTGAGTTACATTTTAAGGTGTAATAAGACATCTTTCTAATATAAAAATAAAAGTAAATTATGTTGACATGTCTTCTCTTTGCTAGTAATAGCTGAATGAGTAAACAAATAGCCTAGAGAAATGAACACAGCTATCTTCATGCTGCTCTACGACCCTCCATGGTTCCATATCTGGATGAAATTTTTATGTACTTCTGTTGAAAATCTCAAATACTGAGAGAAAAAAATAAAAAATAAAAATAAAAATAGTTTTAGGGTAGAAGAGAAAGTTGGTTCCAAGTGATGTTTTAGAGAGAGTGACCTTTTTAAAAAAATTTAGGATGAATATTGATACACACATGAATGAACATATTTAAAACAGAAACATTTTCTTCCGCTAAACACAGGGTAAGACTCCCAGCACACCAATTCTGGACTCCATTCTGAAGATCAAGGGGGAGTAAATACTTCTATGAAAAGCTTAAAGCCTTGACAAATCTTTAAAGGTCTATCTATATGGTAAAAAGGAAATTACTCAACAAAGGCCCCTATTTTCTAATCACAACACTGTAATGACTCCCCACTGAGTCCGAAGGGGAAATGTACATGTGTTGTGTTCGTAAATTAGAAAAAAAAGAATTACTATATATATTATATACTATATATAATTTCCCCCCCCCCCGGTATAATATGTTTACCTCTAACTGCCTAAGATGATACAGAGAAATGTGCTGCAGAACAGTGTTAAAAATAAGTTGGGGACCAAGATCCCAGAAGATAAAATCATTGCCTATAATATTTTTTTAAAAATATCTCTCAAAGCAATTGGGCCTAGAGCACAAGTCCAGGGAAGATGGGTGTAACATTCCAGAAACAGATGGGAACACAAAACCAAACAACTAAAATCTTACCCCTGGATGAGGGTCCAATAGCTGGAACTGATAGTATAGGTTCCTAGTTAACTAACATTTTATATGGTTGCTCTCACTCAAGTGAAGGGTAAGGAATGAAAAAGCCACCACAAAATGCAACATGTTCCATGGACTACCTTCATCTTAAAATCTCTTTGAGGACCAACCCTGGGTCAGTGTGACCCAGGAAAGCCAGGCTAGGTACATAATCTGTGGAGGTGTCCATTCTTAAACTCTCAGACAAAAACCAGAAGAAAATCCAAGTGTCCATTTCTTGCCTTAGTCTCTACTGCTTCCTGGTTTTGTTTTGTTTCCCAGTTAAACAGGGATGGCGTGAGGATAATCTTTTTTTTTTTTTTTTTTTAGAGAACACTGTTCTTTATCTTTGGTTATTCATTCCTAACAAATATTATGGCAAAACTGTTTATGACACAAAACATTTAGAAAACATTGAGTTTTCGTAGTTCAAGCTTAACTGAGGGGGCAAGTCAAGAGGGTAGAATTAACACCTCTACCTCAGAGAACTTTAGCAAATGATGGCTCTTGGTTGTCCCCACCCCCCACCCCCGCCGCAGTTTCTTCTCTGCAACCTTAAAACCAGAATAGGCTTTTTTTTTTCTTTTGTCAATTGTAGGTTCTAAATTTAAGGCCCAAGTTGATTTTTTTTTTTTTTTTTGAAGCTTTGAATTCGTTTTAACTTTGGGAGCATATATATTTAGCTACTGCCAGTTTACTCCTTGCTATAGGACTAGGAGCTAAGCAATTTTTTTCTCTTAAAATTCAATGAATTTTCTCTTATTAAACATAGATACATCTGGATAGAAGTAAACACTTTCCCATCAGCGAAGTAAACACTTTCCCATAAAGGAGAGATACCTTACAGGTTCTAGGCAGTTTCACCCTGAAGATCTCCGCGACAAGCAGATCCACCACAAGCATTTCCCTCCCATCACTAACTGACCGTAAAGCAACTTTGCCGTAAAAGATACACTCACGAAAAATAAAAGGGGCGTTCGTTAAAGGGGGCATAATGAAACCTGAAAAATGAATAACAAAATTAAAAAAACACTGCTGTGAAATACAAAGTATTGAGTACATTCAAAATGTATAGTGCAGATTTGGGGTAAAACTGCACAAATAACTGATTTTATTTTGTAGATTATATCTAAGCCCTTGTCTTCGTAGTCATGCATAGTATTCTATTTTTTTCTTTGCTTGATGATTCATCTCCTCATTGGCATTACACTTTTTCTTTTTTCACTAAAATTTCTTCCTTCATTAAGAGAAGTTTAAGGGGGAGCTGGGTGGCTCAGTCAGTAAGCATCCTAGTCTTTTTTTGAGTTTGAGTTTGGAGTGGTGTATTATGAAGTACTGCTGTAACAAAACTGATAGATACATGTTTGTAATACTAAACATAGAACACTCAATAAGCACCCAATCAACTATAAAAAAATTGATTTAAGTAAATCATAAGTGTAATCACAATACTGATAATTGTGTTCCCTTAAAGATTTTATTTTTTTAACTTTTTATTTTTCTAAATGAGAAAATGCCATTCACAAAAAATTTTTTTCAGAAAATACTCAGATTTTTTTTACATCAGAAACTAGTGATTTAAAAACCAGCACTTCAATGCAACATATCATATGAAGCATCTGAGTCTTGATTTTGGCGCAGGTCATGTTCTCAGGGTGTGAGATGGAGCACTCCCCACCACCACCAGCTCCATGCTCAGGAAGGAGTCTGGCTGAGATTCTCTCTCTCTCCCTCTCCCTCCACCCTCCCCTCTGTGTTCGCCCATGTGCATGCGCTCCTGCTCTCTCTCTCTTTCAAATAAATGAATAAATCTTAAAATAAAAAAAGACACAGAGAAGTATCAGTTTCCAAATACTAGGACGCATATTTGTAACTGAGCTTTGTGTCCCCTTGTGAAAGCCTTCTACACTGTTGTTTGTTCTTGGCATATTGTCACATGTTCAGTGGTGGTCTGTTAAGTTCTGTGGGAAATGTAGGTTCAAAACTCTGCACTATTGTATAGACCATTATGAGGGTAAGGTTTATATAATACAAAAATGGGAGTACTGTGTCAATGGAGAAATCAAACTGTTAAGCCAAACTGTCAACCAGTTATTTTTTTTATCTTTTATGACAAAATTGTCTTACAGCCAATTCCTTATGGGGTGAAAATGTTTTTAAGGAAAATGCTCACAGCAAAGTAATCATTCAATGAAAGTTTAACTTATTACTATGCTCCTCATTTTCAGATGAAGAAATGGAGGCTCAAAGAGATTCCATTTAGTTGCTTAGGCAACTGACCACAACAAACAAGTAGTAGAGTCAGTATTTGAACTCAGGTCTGTTTGACTCCAAAGCTACTAGATTTAAATGTTCCTTCCCATCGTCAATGACAACACTCAAACATTCTAAAATCCAGGGTTGAACGGTGAATCAACAGTACTTCCAGCCCAACAGCTCAAACTCTAGTCCTGGCAAGTGTTTTAAAAACCAGCTCCAGATACTCAAAAAGGATCTGCAGAATTTGGACAAAGCAAAAATAGGGATTCAGCCTAAACAAAAAAGACGCCATTCTCTCAGCTAAAGCTGCCCAAGGGCTGTTTTGTTTGTTTTATTTTGGTTTTTGTCTGTTTTGGAAGTTAGGAGAATTGGGAATTTACATTTAAATCTCATTGTATGTCATTTATAGTTTGTTAAAATTGTGTTTAACCAAAGATAATTCTTACCATTTAACCATTGGGTTAAATAGTTCTTAACATTATTGTACATTGATGCTTCACATATAGTTCTAATGTAAATTATCCCTCCAGGCAGTGTAATATTTTAACCTGAACTATTGCAATCATTATTTTGGCACACAGACTGGGCAAAAGAGGAGAGAGCAGGCGATTGCCCCAGGAAAGCTTATTCTAATATGGATGTTCTCTTGTTTCACTGAGGAAGTCAATGTCCTAAATTGACCGTTCTGTAACATTCATTTCCAAACCCAAACTCTCAATGTTTCTCCCAAAACCACTTCTTCTGCAGTTTCCCCCATATCCATAAAAGGCAACTTCATTCTTCCGGTTGCTCAGAGCAAAAAACTTTGGAGTCACCCTTGATTCTTGATTTTCTCTCACACTCCACATCCGGTATGTCAGCAAATCTTATTGGCTTTACTTTTAAAATATATCCAGAACCTGACCAGTTCCCCCAATCCCTTCTGCCATCACTCTGATTCCTAATCATCATTTGCCTGGATTACCTCGAGAGCTTCCTAGCCCATGTCTGCCTTTTCCTATCTCAGTTACTCTGCAGTTACTGCTCTGCCTAAAACCTCCAAGGGTTCCTTCTCACTCAGGGTAAAGTCAAGAGCCTTGCAATGATCTATAGGCCCTATGTCATCTGCCATCTACTACCTTTTTGACCTCATTTCCTGCTATTTACTTCATTCGGTCTTTCCAGTCAAAATGCCTTCTTCTCTGTTTCTGGAACACGTCAGCAGGTTCTTGTCCCTGGGGCTCTCCTCTCCCTCTTCCTTCTACCTAGAATGCTCTTCCCCTAGATGCCATGTATTTACAGGGCTCAAAAGTCACTTTCTCGGTGAGGTTTTCCCAGGACTCCCTATCTAGTATTACATTTCAGTATCCCCATGTCCCCACCCCCAGTTCTTGTCATGCCCTCTCCTTGTAATACTTTTCTTCTTAGGCTTAGTCTGTGTCACTATCTACACAATATATTTTACTTATTTATTTTGTTTATTATCAGTCTCCCCACCAGATTATACACTCCATGAGTACTGGGATTTTTTTTTTCTGTCTGTTTTGCTTACCGCTATTTCCCCAGTGTCTCTCACATAATAGGTACCCAATACATTTTTGTTAAATGTTGCTGAATTTAATACAGAGAAAACTGAAATTATAAACTTTCTACACAAAAGGATAGCTAAAATGTTTTCCACTTACAAACTTGTTAGTTATTCAGAGAGTCCTAATTAATAGTTCTGAAATCAATTTTAATTATCTGGCAACATCATACACCAAACCGAGATATTTATATTTTCTGTTTATCCTACTTTCTGGAACATTTGATAGCAGCTTTTCACCACAAAAACATTTTTAGATTAAAATTACTTTGCCCCCTATGGTTATCTGTGGGCACTGGTAACAAATTGTTTGCTAGTGCTAAGTGAGTCTATGCTGATTGGCCATTGGGAACTCTAACAAACTTTAAATTTCAGCAAAATTTGCCCGGAGACTGCTAATCCTGTGGAAGAAGCCAGGTATTCTGAAGGTAAAAGATATCAGGTAATTTGGCTCTCTTGATATTCTTGATAGCAAATAGCTTTATAATGTAGTTTACATTTTCAAGATATATGCCATCCAATTAGGGAGATCGCTTTTGAAAATAAATGTATATTGAAAGTATTCTCTACTCAGGACAACTGTGTAATATTTAGTGCTTTACTTTATAAAATATAAAATATGTTACCAAGTTCTGGAAATTATCAACTAAAATTGAAAGCTTGGTAGCAACTTCCTCTTTGATTTAGGTGTTAACATTATCAAGATCCACCATAATCCAAAGGCTCTAATTTTACTCTACATCTTCACTTACAAACCAGAATAAGGATAATGTGATCATATTCATAGTTTTAAACCTTATCTGTGCAGATATTTCTACTGATCAGCATTAAGGCATTTGATGGCTTGTATTGTCCTGCTCTCTAAAATACTTGGATGGCTAAATTATAGTTAGTATTAAGATCCTGAAAATTATATTGTTTAGATGAGAATAGCCTAGAGTTTTAGAATATATTTAACAGTTACATTATTTCTTCAAATAAAAATTTTTACCTTGAAATGTTTAAAGATTGCAACAGTATTTAGACTATTATTCCCATCAAAAGTGTTTTCCCCAAATAATCTCAAAGAGTGGTATAAATATTTTATTCTCATATTGGTTGCTATGTGTCTGTGTGGTAGTCAGAAAAATACTTAATATTCATCAAAACCAACAGCTTAGTAATTCACAGTTATATTGACATTTTTTTCAATAATGGCTACTTGACTTAAATGAGCTCACTAGATCCTCTTAGTATATTCACCGAAGTATAAACATGTGCCTTTATCCATAACTAAATGTTAATGTTTAAACTTAATTTTGTTGAGCTCAATATAAAATATTATTTGCCTTTAAATCAACTACATGTAGATTTTTTGTAATAAGATGAAAGAATAAGAACTTACTCAAAATAGTATAGAGTCTTCTTTAAGACTACTGGCTCTGTAGTTACATTGTTTAGATACGAATCCCAGTTCTGCCTCTCTCAATACCTGGGAATTCTAGGGCAAGTTATTTGACTTTCTGTCTAATTCCTATTCTAAAACAGGAGTGGTAATACCCTCTATCTCATAGGGTGTTGTGAGGCTCAATAATTGAATATATGTAAAATTTTTAGAACAGTGGTTGGCTCATTTTAGTATTCAATAAATTTTAGATATTAATATAAGGATTACATAAATTGTTTCACTCTTCAGCCCACAGATGGCTACTAGCTCAGATAAATTGCGGATGAATTTAAGGACATATATTAGGGGGCCATCCTGGTAGCAGACAAGATTTTATTCCTCACAGTAAAGCCTGCTTTGCTGGCACCCATGTAAAGAGTCTGTTATGAGTTGTTACACTAACATCATATTATTATGAATTATACAAATAATCAAATGAAATGATCTCTAAAAACAAAAGGGGAAAGTTTCAGCTGACAATAGAGCAAGTAAATGTATCTATAAAAGTCATTTCTATCAACTGATTTCATTGTTTTAATAATATTGGACAATTTTCACTTTTACATTAGAGTAATTAGACATATGAAGGCTCTTGGGGTAAAGTCTCTACACTTGGATATAAATGTTTTCTTTTTAAACAAGAAAATGGACTAGTAGAAGAAAGATGTTTATATATACTTTTGTGTTTTATTTATTCTTAGGACTACAGTTTGTAATTGGCAATGCTTTAGGGTAAAATATTATTATCTTTTTGCAGAGAGTCTCAAAGATGCAAATTGTCTGTTTGGGACTACTTCTTTTCAGCGTGACCTGGGCAGCACCAGTAAGCATTTACAAATTCAGTTATGCATCGTATTATCTTTTGTCTCTTTATTTTTCTAAGCAATTTTTTTTTAATTAGTAACCCTTACCTACCTCAGCTGCAATAAAGTACCAAACAAAAAGAAAGCATCCATCACTTGACACAAATGTCTATCACCAAGGAGTACCTCAAGAAACGTGTGCTGAATTATAAGACGTCAACATGTGGCCTTTTAGGAAATGCCAAAAAGAGTATTTTTGAGAAAACTAATAGCCAGCCACAGTGTTTCAAATCAGCTAATGTTAATGAGTAAATGCTCTGAGACCCAAATTATAACACATCTAAAGAACTTCTCGATATTTTACTAAACACTGAAAAAAATTTGACTTGACTGTTTTAAGGCTGACCAAATAGATTTTGTAAATACAGTGGCAATGGAAAGAAACCAGACCTTTTCTGTAATTCTTGTAAACACCCCCCCACACACACACACTGAAATCCTGCTAATGATTTTCTCTTCATCAGCAAGGCTAAAGATGGGAAGAAGGACCCCTAAGCCTAACATAAATTGAGGTGCAATTTCTTCTTGTGTCTTTTCTTCCCTCTGATTCACCCAGATGAGTACTCAAGATGTGACTAAATTATCTTGTGAAAATGCTGAGTGTTACCAATATTTTCTGCAGTGCAGACACAGTGCTAATTAGATAATGTCTGAAAAGCATCCTAGCTTTTTAGAACAACAATTTCAGTTGGAGAGCATGAAACAAGTAGTCATTCCATTGCCAAAAGTACTTAAATATAGGTCCTGAGCCAGTGAGTGACCAGTTGGGTAACCCAGTGATGAGCATGAACCATGCCATCCAGTGAGGACAGAAGAAGTTGGAGAAAGCATGGCCCCTCTTAGCGCATATCCTTCGACAGTCCTGTGGTGGGCCATACTGGTTAAAATAGACATCTACCAGGCCCAAATCACACAACTCAGCTCAGTCACAACCACAGAGGCATGTGCTTAGGCATGACAGGAGTTGATTGGTTCTGCTGACCCAGCTCAATCCCCCACCAGCTGAGAATGAAGCTATTTTGAGCAACACATTCCAAGGAACAGCTGGAGTGGCATCTTCTGACCATTTTCCAGTAAATGTTATGTCAATATCAATCCGGTGACCACAGGTCAAGAGAAGGTGCCGGCATTCCTCCTTAGAAGGAGACAATGCCTTCTCCATTATAGGGCCACACTGCAAAGTGGGTGTGGGGGGGAGAAGGGAGGGATGCATATTTCAAATGAAAAAGGCTCAGCAAGGGCATAGAGACAAAATTTGGAATTATGAGTGGCTAAATGTGATGTTTTCTCCCAGATAGATTCCATTTGAGCAATTACCTAAATTATTTATTAATTGATTATGGTATCAGAAATTAGAATATATTGAGTCACTTATATCCGTTTTGGAATTATAATCGAAATTCAAACTGTAGGAGAAAAAAAGGTTTACTCAACCTTCTTTGGGTTCATGGCTCTGTCAGAAAATTAAACTGATTAGACAGATTAACAGGAGAAAAGCATGCCAACGTTACTAAATGTCTATGTGTGCATGGGAGCTGTCGTAAGAGAATGAAGACCCAAAAAGGTGACCAAAGCAGGAAGCTTTTATACCTTTCAGACAAAGAAACAATAAATTTGTGAAAAATTGATAAGACAAAGGGATTTGGGCTGAAGTTAATCCAACTAGGTCTAGATAGTCCTTAAATTCCTTCATGAGGAAGATTAGGGTTAGTTTAACAAAATTTGTGGATTCCTCCCGTGTCTTCTCCGAACTGATGAGAACTGGTCCCCAGTAACAGGAGAATTTGTTTCCTGCCTGTAGGCAGAAAAGGGGGAACTTTTTCTGCATTTATGACTAAATTGCTTTCAGTTCAAGATAATTTTTATGTCAAAGAAACGTATTTTGGAGGTGACATTCTGGTTTCCTTCAAAAACAAAATTTGAAAGTGGAAGAAAACAAAAGATGGATATGGGGCCATGCAATTCAATTAATATTCATCAACATGCAGTTAGACTACAAAGACTTTATTATAAGTTACTTTGTTGTAAGTTCATGACTTATTATTGCAAACTTTTTTAAGGTGCTCTATACTGCCAAGTATGCTTTTAATTCATGGGTGTGTGTGTTCTATGAGAAGATGCTGAATACCCCAAACCACCATTTTTTTCTCTTGCTTAGTATCTACCCATCTCATTTTTATGTTTTCTCTTTCCTACAGCCCCATATGCAGAATTATTTTCACTGTTTTGATAGTTTTGAGAAATGAGGCAGTGATCTAAATTTACATGCATAAGAGAATAAAAAAACAGTGTTAAAAAAAGTCAATAATGGATGGAATTATAAAATATGCCTTGAAGGTACTTAATGTAAACTTCAGAAACATTTCCTCTTATTATTAAATATGGTTTTTTGGCAGAGAGCAGACCAATTAAAAATTTATTATTTTAAACTTGGGACTTTGAGACAAAGGATTTGGTTAAAATATCTCCTTTACTTCTACAACTACTACCGGCTGTTTAAGTGTAGATAATTTTATTTCTTCTACTGCCTATCTCACAGGGGAATCAGATGAGATTAGGTATACAAAGGCAGTTTACAAACTGTAAAGTGCTATGTAAATATAAGGTGTTATTAACAAACTATTTTGTTTCTAGGATGTAATGGAATGTTAGGCCTTGGAGCCAAGCCAATAGGGCACTTTTACTAAAGTTTTGAGTTTATTTCTGAGACAAATTTATCAGTCAGGGTCCAGTCAGGAAAATAAAATAAAAATAAAACTCTCATGACAGGGAGTTCAGTAGAAGGATTTTATTTGGAGAATAGTTATAACGTATAGGACAAACAGAAAGCAAATCATGGGTAGTGAGGCAACCCAAAAATTAAAATTACTACCACCCCTTGGGCTGAAGAAACAAGGAAGGAGGTGGTGTTCTCAGTGCCCTGAGTGGGAGGAGGGGCCCCAGCAGAGGCAGGACCACAAAAGAGATGTGTCCAATCCCAGAGATGCAGCCCCAAACAGAGAAAGCAGGAAAAGACATACCTTGGCCCCTCTCTCCTTCTACCTTCCAATCTCAGGCTAGGCCTCCCGTAGGCCAAACCCAGACTGAAGCCAGATGGCAAAGTTGCTCGGGAAATGTAGTTTGTAGAGGTCATTCCTGAGAGAACAGAAGTACAATATCTGAAAGTGTAATTGCCTGTATTTTATTGTAGAAAAATACAGAACGTTAAGGTTTATTCAGGAAGAATACTGTCTGGGTGGATAAGACCTTTTTATTTCATCTTTCCCTTGAGGGGTTCTGTCTCTTCTACGACTGATATACCACCATGATGCCTGTTTCCACTTTAGCACATGCATTTAAACACAAACCAGTCCCACCCATTGGTTCCTTTTCCCAAATCTGAGATAACCTAGGAGTTTCAAAAATTAATAAGAAAATTAAAATACTGGGAATAAAAGAATTGTTATGTCTGCTCTTCCACAGCAAGCTTGCTCCAAAATTCTCAGGTTTTCTTCTGCATGCTCTCCTGTGACACCAAAATTTTAGTCCAAAAGCCTGGAACACACTGCCTGGATCTATTCCTTCCTAGTTTCTGGCCTTTCTCCACCTCAATAGCTACCTCTCACCCCAGGTACTCTCAAGATCTTTGGACATGTCTATGTCAGATCACAAGAAAATATTTGTCCTGATCCGTAGGCCACTCCATTTTCCTTTCCCAGACAGAAATCTCTGCTCGGGTGACTGGCAACAACAAAGTCCCATCCTTGGATGTGGTCCTACCCCCTATGTACAGGGCTATGGTTTTACTTTTGCTGGACCAGCAGCAGCAGCATCTCTTTGCTCGCATAGCAATCACTAAACTTATGCAATCCGTGCACACATATACTCCACATCACTGGACTCTGATTTTGGTTCACTGATACTACACAACTCCCAGTGTGCCAGTGAAAACTTATTTTTCAGTTGATAACAGCAACATCCACGCTTCCACGTCTGGAGCGACACCCCTCCCCAACCTGACCAATTCTCCTGTGCTTGAGTATGGTTCTAATGGGGATGGCATTGTCTCCCTCTGGTGGAAGAATGCTGGCACCCTCTTTTGTAAGACTAAAATATTAATGTAATGTAGCCATCTTCTTTGGTTGGAATGATTTTTCACATTGCATAATACAACCCAGTAAGAGAAAAAATATATGAGACTTTTATTGTTGGCAGAAATGGACGAAAGAATGAATGTTTGGTGAAGTTTTATTTCTTGTTTCCTTCCAGGCATTTCAGCCACAGACTGAGAAAACTAAGGAAGACTGTGTGGAAGAACAGAGGGTAAACAGAATTATTCCTCTCAAATAAATCTATTTCAACTCAGCAAAGAAAAAAAAAAAACTCATGAGAGGAAATTTTTAACTGTTAAAATATTCCTGTGCGCTTAGAATGGAATTGCAAAATTACACAACATAATTTTGGCACTTAATTCAGACACTTTTGATAGAAAAAAGAAACATTCTGAATGGGGATTTGTATCTCTTCACTGTGATTTCATTCTTCAGAGGGAGAAGTGAGTAAAAATCCTGGCGTATTATTAGCGAACTATTTTCCCACACAGGTACAGGAGAACAAAACAACAAATAAGGGAGCAAACAAAGGGAAGGGAGTTAACCAATCTTAATGTGGAATTCTGTTTACATGGAGTTAGTTTTCCATATGCGTGCAGAAAGCTAAACAAGTATCCTCAGCTTTTCATGTCACCAAATTGCAGCCTACCATGGTATCTCCTGGCAGTCTCAGAAAATTCTGTTCTAGAACCTAACAATCTTCTGTTCTTTATCTCAGCTGAAAATTACAAAGGCAAGAAGGGCAAATGTTAGAGTCTGAATGTTCACACTGTGAGTCTTTCCAACTTGACATCAGACATGAATATTGTAAAATCTGCATTTCTGCTAATCCTTACAGCCCCTCCCACCTGAAAATATTTCCACATGCTCCATTTCCACTGAAATTGGTAATAAAATTAATACACCCTGGGAGAGAGGGCCATTGATAGCCATCCTTAGAGAAAACAGATTCACAGACATGTAGAAAAGAAAGGAGCAAGATTTATCTTTAGGAGCTGGCTGACAGGCGCTCTCCTGTGGTTATAAGAAGCACCACCATTTGACAGAGGCAGAATTTGACTTCTCTTAAGTTAAAGAATATCTTGTACAATCAAAAAGAGAGCCAGACAACATAATAAGATATAAACACATCTTAATACAATGTTATGTTTTTGTAGATAACGTACAAAGGCCACCATGAGAAACATGGGTATTATATTTTTAAGTATGTTTACACCTCATCTGGGAGGAAAAATCAAACTGACATAAAGGTAAGCTGAATTTCTGAGCGAAGATCCTTATCAAGAGCCAAACTCTGGACTAACCCTAAGGGAAACTGTAGAGGAGGAGACAACTTTACTTTTGATGACTCTGGGTTTCTGTCGGTGGTGGGTGCCTTTGTCCTTTTCCCAGCGCCCCTGGCTCCTTAAACATCTCTGCTATAGAACTCTGACACAGATGGGCCACCCCACAGCCTGGCCCCAGTCCTGCCCTGCCTCAGGACCTGCCCCAGCAGGTGTGATACTGGTGGACCCCTGATGCCCGGGTCTTTTTCTTATTGCTTCTGAGTAACATTTGATCTTTTATAAGGAGGGTTTCTGAACATATTCTATCATAATGGTAAGGATTAGAAGACTAATAGGAGAAATCATTTTAGCCTAAAGAGTGACATGTTTTAGTGTCCCTTAAATTCATTCCACTGATGACTCCATCTGGGTCAGAATGCTTGGAAGAGAAAGAATAAGGGCCTTGTCCCTGAAATAGGACAATAATTCTTTTCATTCAGCCCCTTTTTGCAGATTCATTGGCCAAAGAGCTGGAAACAGCTTAAAATGCCATCAGCAAAAGAACTATTTACTTTTTTTTTTCCAAATCTGGCTTCATTTCCCATGAAAGTGGTAGTTCTCTTCAGAATGTTATTTTGTTCTGCTCATTATTCTTTAGATGGCATCTCTAAGACTAACTGCCTGTTAAACTAATTTGTTACATTGAGAAAGTTAAAACTTATTTGTTGTAATAAATATATGTTGAGCTCTTCCTATTGTGCAAGATACTATGTGAGATAAAATGATTGAGAAAACTTAATTCTTTCTTTCCAGGAACTTAGAGTTAGGAAAAAAAAATGACTTATAAAAGTCATTATAAAACTCAAGACAGAAATGTGCAAAGTGCTGTGGGAGTAGTACCCCCCAAAATAGGATTTTAGGGGCTTAGAGTAGAAAAAAATTAGTTTCTAGTCTGCTGTTTAGGGAAAGCTACATAATGGAAATAATTGAGCTGGGCCTTGAAGGATGAATACAATTTGAGCAAACAAGTGGATGAGAGAGGCCATTCCCCGCGAAAAGAATAATATGAATTAGGGCATGGAGATAGAAAGGCAAAGCATAGGAAATCAGCCCAGCCAACTGATACAAGGACCACCATGCAATCAGTGATGCAACCAGAAATCATTTAAAATAACAGATACAAAAATGACTGACCATCACATTCCACAGTTTAAAAGGTGTTTCATGTTTTCATCTATAAAAGAACTCTATTCAGTCTTTAATGAAATGCACACAATTCATTAGTATACAAGCTACTGTTTTTAAAGCAGTCGAAGCACCAGAAAGAAAGCAAAATCTCCCACTGCAGAGTAGGGAAAGAAACAAAATTAAAAGGGAATATCCCGATCTACTGATTTGCTAACACAGCTGCTTAACTCAAAAGGCTATATTCACGATGAGCAAATGAATTTGATTTCAAAGGAAAATATAAATGTCCATGTAAAACTTTCCAAGACTCAATGACTTAAAATAAGTCAAATGTTTAAAATGCTTTTTATTCAGAAATAATTCACTGTAAAGTTTGTTTCTGTTATAGTTTTCCCCACAGGAAAATCTTACCTATTTTCAGAATATTCCTGCCAATATAAAAGATCAGGGAATATCATAACTCCCACAAATAAATAATTTCAAGTTATATCTTAAAGATGCTACAGATGTAACTTTTACATGCTATTAGCCAGTTTCCTAAGAGTAGAAGGCATTTCCATAAGTTATTCTTAATCTTGAGGTTCCAGTATGAGCTGATTCACAATTTCCCCATTGCTTCCAATAGTAAGATACATGTATGAAAGCAAGCAGTCCTCCAAGTAAAATGGTATACTTATTTGCAGACGAAAGAAAGAGAGAAAAAGGAAGTCCAAGCAAAATACATTTTGGATAGCATAGTCAGAGGGGCCACAAGCTCACAGAACCCTCCCAGAGGTGACACTCAGGTAGTACATGGATAGAAGGGTCCAGAACTAGTCCGTCCCTATCTGCCACCACAACGGTTAGGGAGGGACAAAGCCTGGGAAAATAGCTGTGCATCCAATAATCAAACGACTATCACTCCTATCACGCACAACAGGTAGGAAAGCAAACAGCCATTTGATAAAGTTCTGTATGAAATGATAGTTACCATCATTTATATAGACATTGTTCTAGATACACAGACACTGTTCTAGATACTTTACACACTTTATAACATTTCATAAAACCATTTAATTCTCCCAACAATCCTGAAAGGTAGCTATCATTTTTCTTATTTTATGACTAAGAAAGTTGAGCCACAGAGAAGTAAAATAAGGTTTCTAAGATCACACAGCTCATCAACGGCAGAGTTGGGCAACTGACTCTAAATACCCGTGCTCTTTCCGTAGTACACCTACTTTCAACAAGCACTTGGCTGAGGGATCAAGAAAGACCATTTGGCACCTCCAGCCTGCTGTTCGGCTAAATGGGATTCCCCATTATCCTGGCTTCCCTGAATGTGGGCTTTCCATCTCCTTTACCTTCCCTACACACTTGCCCTGTGAGTGCAAGCTTCCAGCTGTCTACACTTTTTTCCTCCATCTGGAAGTGCTCCTGTATTTGCACATATTTAATTAATACATCCAAGAAAATGTCCACATGCTCAATAGAAGCCAACAGACTGAAGCGGTGGCCAAAAAAGACAGGAGAAAATTAAGCTGTATTAGTAAAAACAGGGCTGTGGCCAGGGCAAGAAAGCTACCAGATGCTGTGTGCTCAGGACTGCCCAGGCCACATCAGAGTCTGGGGCCATCTGGGACCCCACAGGCTAAAGGAGATCTGTAGTCAGACGACAGCCCCGAACATAGTGACCTAATAAAAGAGAACTGCAAGTGTCAACTTGGAGAAGAGAAAGCATCCAGTGAGTTTAGGGGAAATCTTAACTTTTCCAAATATTAGGTTGCAAATGAAAGAGGAAATAACCTTAATAATTGTTGCATCAGTTACTAGGTGCAGGTTTTAAAAAAACTTAAAAAAATAGAACATAATGAAAATTAGATTATAAATGAAAAGATCTCACATAAAACATAACAAGCAATCAGCCCGTAAAGTGTTCAAGGAGGGAACAGCTGACCATAGTTCATGAAACTGGGAAGGACTCGTCCTGGGTGACCCCGGGAGGCTGTGATACCTAACCCTGTCTGTAAGTAGGTATTGTTTTTCAAGCTCAGGTGCTACATCCTCACAGCATCAATCTGTCCAATATTAAAGTCGTTCTTTTTCCCTTGTCTTCATTTTTGCAGATCAATATTCCAGTCCATTTTAGTTATTAATCATCTCCTATTTGTACACCAATAGAAGGTTTTTTTTCCTTTGTAATGTTTTTCTTTGGCATAATCCAAACCCAAGTGATTACATCTCAGTCTTGGACACTGCAACATCCTCCTGACTGTTCTTTCTTACCACTATTCTTCCCAAACTGTCGATTTTTATTTTGTTGATCCCTTGCTCATAAACCTTCACTAGCTCTTCATCCTTTGCAAAATAAAACCAAATTCTTTGCCCTTGAGTTTCAGGTCTACAGCTCTCCAGCCCTCTGTATGTCTGTGAGAACCCCAGTTAGATGTGAGGTCCCTGCCCCACCGCCCCACACCCCCTTCTCTGCCCCCGCAGGACTACTGCCTCTATCATTCCATGAGTCATCAGGCATTGCTCAGTGCATGTGGCACACAGCCCAATTTCCTACATGTCCCCGTCCCTCAATTGATAGCTCTTATTTTCATTTCATATTACTCACCAGTTCATATTACTGACCAGGCCTATGTCATGGTGTTGTCAATTTTATCTCACCCTACAATTTGGAAGTGGAGAGAAAGTATGTTATTTATTTTGTCTATAATTGCTCTGTTGCTCAAGCGCTCCTACCCGTGGGTTAATGGGAGGGAAGAGAGAGTGTGCAGAAATTAATTTAAATTCAGTCTGTTTAAACTTAAGTTTATCAAATCATTGTAACAGTTCTTTAAGTAAGTCCTTTAGTCTCTTTTGGGTAAAAACACTCAGATCCTCTCCCTCCTCTCTCTCTAAGATGGCATACAGGCATATGAGGCAATGGGGTATGGCTTATACCATCCACTACATACGATATACCATATGTACAAACATGGCTTCCGCCACAGTGGAGGGGAAGATGTGGGATCCTCAGACATGCATGGGCAATGTTGCTTGACCACTTGCAGGCTATCCACCCTGCTTGTATCCTAAGATGAAACCTCTGGCTACCATAGCTTAGGATCAGCCCAGTACAGTCTTGGTTGGGGCCCAGTGGTGCTTCAGTCTCTCTTGGCTCTCATAGACAATTTAGACCCCTCTGTGTTTGAATATGACTCACATTTGTCCATAGTGTATATGTTCCATCTACGTGGCTCCTTTAAGAGCCACCTCACAACCCTCCACAGTGATACCCTCTGGAAAGTTCCTGACCAGACTCTCAGACACTTTCATATCTAGCCTGTGGCACAGAAATACTGTGAGTGGCATGGGCAAAGTTGCTGTCAGCCCCTTTTTCTTTTTGACCACATTGTTCTGCCAAGCTTATTGCAACTTGGCTGCACCTCAGGTTGGTAAAGTACAGCCTATGAAGCAGCCTCTTTACAGACTAACCACCCCCCCCCCGCCAAAAGGACAAACTGAGATACATGTATAAACACTTTACTTTCCTTCTTCACTTTCTCTTTTGCATCCCATTATCACTTGAGGACTTTCTTTATCTAGATCTCCATTACTTAAACTTTATGACCTAGAACTGTAGTTCTCAAATATAGTCTACAGACCAGCAGCTATCAACATCAGCTGGGAAATGTTATTAAATGCAAACGCTAGAGCCCCATCCCAGATCTACTGGATCAGAAACTCTGGCCATTGGTTCGAACAATTTTTATTTTATCAAGCCTTCTGATAAATGGTTTTGATAAATGCTAAATTTGGGAACTATTAATCTAAACTATCAAATTTGGTTTATTACATGACAAACAGGGAAGAAAAGAAAATTAGTGAATCCTTTTTCTGACAATAGCTGGGTTTGCAACACTTGCTGCAAATCCTTTGTTTGAATGTCAGAAGCTGAGTATTACCTAGATTAATCTATTTGTCCATTTTCTGAAAACAGGGGACAAAAAGAAGAAATGAAAAGAAAAAATTTTCCTCTAGGCAGATGAATACCTCTGAAGACCAGGGCAAGAACACACACAAACATACACACACAGAAAAGGAGAGAGAGAATAATTATTTTTTAAAATATGAATTCCATTTCACTTGCCATGACTTATGCGAGAAGAGGACAGCATTTTTTTTTTTTGCTAAAAATATTACTATTATCAATTTGCATTTAAACATCTTATTGTTTGGTGTGGTATTCACAAAAATTTTAATAGTGAACTTTCCACTTTTAGTCCAAATATTTGTCTTTGTCTCAACAACAAATAATGTTGTCGTTGAGATTTTAACCATGATTTCAATTTCGTTTATTTTAGCAATTATGTTTCTATGTTTAGGAAGGACCACTCTTGAATCATATGCTCCTTAAATTCAGGTCCTCCTTCAAAATTGAGCCCTAATCTACATTTCCAAATCTATTTCTCATTCACTTCTTTAGGATTTCTCTGTTCAAAACACAAAGTTTTATTCATATTATCTTTCAAATGTTTCCTGTTTCCAGGCATTTGAATACGCCACTTTTTCTTAAAATATCCTCACTACTTTCCTATCACATATCTGGACCTTACCCATCCTTCAAACCTTCTTCATTCTTTATCCATGACACTTGCTTTGACCATTCCAAAATTATCTCTACCAACAAACCTCTATTGAGTTAATAGTCTTTCTCTTAAGCATCTGGTGGGTAATTGTTTTTAAATTGCTTGGGAATTATTGATTTTTTAAAATTTAACATAAAATAATACTTTATGTTGAAAATTATACTTTAGCAGGAAGAAAAAAACAAAGACAATATTGCTCTTCAAAATCCTGGTAAGAGAAGAAATCAAGAGCCAGCACCTAGAGAAAACATTGCCCAGGAAAGAGAGAAAAACCCATCCATTCTTGGAGCCAATGAAAATAACCAAAGTAGCAAAACCCAAACTCTTTTTGAAAACAGACAGACAACAAATGAAGATGATTGTATTAATAACAAAGGAAATGCCCACAGGGACCTAAAGATGTCCATTTATCCTGAATCCACTGGGAATAATGGGGCTGAGGATGGAGACAACGCTATCAACAAACTACGTGACCAAGAAGAATATGGTACAGCTCTCATCAGAAATAATATGCAACATGTAATGGAGCCAAGGACTCTGACTGAACTCTTGGCAGAAGAAAACAAAGCGATGAAACCCAGGAACGTTCTAAGCAAAATTCCAGCAAGGGTGAACTATGTTAAAGTCCCCTCAAAAGATAGGAAGAGTTATCAAAGAGATCCCCAAGCCCAGAATAGTCCAGTTAAAAGCAAAAGCACCTACCATACCCAACACAACATTGGCTATCCAAAACAGCTCCCCAAAGTCAAAAAAATCCCCAGTGATTTTGAAGGCAGTGGTTACCCAGATCTTCAAGAAAGGGGCGACAATGATATCTCTCCTTTCAGTGGAGATGGTCAACCTTTTAAGGACATTTCTGGTAAGGGAGAACCTATTGGTCCTGACCTAAAAGGTGCAGATGTTCAAACAGAGTTTTCTGGCCCAAGTGAAACTGATACTATTGGTCCTGATGCGAGAGGGCCAGGTTATAATGAGATCCCAGAAAAAGAAGAAGGTGGCAGAAGTACCATTGGAACCAGGGATGAAAATAGAAAAGGGGCAAGCACTGCTGATGTGAGTCTAGTGGAGGGCAGCAACGATATCATAGGTAGCACCAACTTTAAGGATCTCCCTGGAAAAGAAGGAAACAGAGTAGATGTCAACAGCCAAAATGCTCACCAAGGGAAAGTAGAATTTCATTACCCTCATCCACCCTCAAAAGAGAAAAAGAAAGAAGGCAGTAGTGATGTTGCTGAAAGTGCTAATTATAATGAAATTCCAAAAAATGGCAAAGGTAGTAGCCGAAAAGATACGGAGTCTTCTAACCAGAATCAAGTAATCTCAACTGGAAAACAAAGATTTCCCAGTGAGGGCAAAAGTCGGGGCCGGCTCTCTCCTTCTCATGATCTTGATAATGAAATTAAAAATGAAATAGGTTCCCATAATGGCCTCAATAATGAGGAGACTATAATAACACAGAGCAGAAAAAATCATTATGTACCCCACAGACACAATTCTACACGGAATAAGGGTGTGCCACAAAGGAAAGGCTCCTGGGGTTACAGAAAACCCCACTCCAGGAGAAGGTTTAGCCCCCCTAGGAAGTATGACAGCAGTGAATCATCTGACAGTGGCAGTTCCAGTGAGAGTAATGGTGATTAGCCCACTAGAAATTCCCAGCGGGATAAAGCTTCAGATATCTAGTCATCTGTAACCTAACAGAAAAGGAGAGCACCTGAGAGCGGACCAGATGAGAAAGGGCAGATCAGAGAATGGAGTAAGCCAAGAAATCTGGCCTCCTGGGGAGATTTGTTGCTCTCGTAATGGTCACAGTATGAGGTTCTATTCAAAGTCATGACGCTTTTTTTCAAGAAGAAAAATTAATTAAGGTTATGTGGAATAGGTAACATTTGAATAGATGTCATTTAAAACTAGTTTGTGAGTGTCACAAAAGCCTGCGTTTGTTGTTTGCTTTATAGATATGAAAAGCAACAATATCGCTCATATGATAATCTGTAATTAAATAATCTGTTAGAAAGTCGGTTGTCCGTGGTGCTTTATTTCAGAGGCAACAAGATTAGTTCTGCCTCTGGCCCAGGCGGTGTTAGGAAGTGAGTCTGTTGAATAGAGCTTAACCGCATTCCCTCATCCCACTGTGCTTCAGCCGACGTTTCCTTCTTCTGACCTCCCTGTTTTCTAATGGAGATATCCTGCTTCCTATCTTTCTACGCTCCCTTCCTGTGTTGCACATTTATAACTTCCTGTAAGGCAAGTTTTAATTCCTGAAATCAAATTTCCATGTTATTACTTTTATTAGTTCTGCCTCCTTCTAGACAAAGAAGGGAATGGGGTGAAGGGAGGAACGGCGATCATTTGAGAAGGAGAAGCACAAATGCAAAGACAAAACCAAACTTACTTTGGCAGAGAGTATTCGTTGGCTGATCCCAAATCACTTCCAGTTCCTTTCTTTTCCCCAATCTTTCATACAGATGCTTTTCCAGCTAATGGCCTTAGGACACTGTTCTGGAAATTAGACCCAAGCTGCCTGGTAAGGGAGGGGAGTGAAATTCTGGAAGGCTTTTGCTCTTCCTGATAAGAAAAGCTTTTAGAGCTAGTACCATGCTTCCTCCTTTCTTACCCTGGTCTCCTTTGCTCGACATTAACATGATGCTCCAGGGTGCAGCAGTCATTTTGTAACCATGAAGAAAAGGTGAGAGGTAACAGAAAATATACATACTGGTCTCTGCCCCTGGTTCCTGGCATAGAACTCTGAAAACGCTTATAATTTCCTAAGTGATAAGAGCACTAGGAACATCTTTTGTTCTAATATTTGGTCTTTGACCTAGTTCCTGACACAGAACTCCTAACTGCCTTGGAATTTCCTGGGTCTTTTGTTCTAATGAGGTGACTCTTGGTGGGCTCCTTGATGGGGGCTGATCATGAGATAGGCCAGATTAAAAGCTTGAAATTTTCAGCCCTATCTCCCCATTCTCCAGAGAGGGAGGAGGGGCTGGAATTGGAGTTAATAGTTAATTATGCCTCTGTGATGAAGCCTCCACAAACACCTCAAACATCTGGTGTTCAGAGAGCTCTCAGGTTGGCAAACACGTGGAGGTGACAGGAGATAGCCTACCTGGATAGGGCATGGAATCTCTGAGCCTCTTCCCACATACCTTACCCTTCACATCTCCTCCATCTGGATGTTCATCGGTATCCTTTATCATATCCTTTTACAATAAGCTGGCAAACAGGAAATAAACTTTTCTTGAATGCTGTGAGCTCCTCCAGCAGATTAATCGAATCCAAGGCGGGGTTTGTGGGAAACTCTGATTTATAGCCAATAGGTCAGAATCACAGGTGACAACCTGGACATACAATTGGCATCTGAATTGGGGAGGGGGGCAGTCTTATGGAACTGAAGCCTTAACCTGTGGAGTCTGATGCTATCTCTGGGTAGATAGTGTCAAAATTAAGATAAATTGTAGGACACGCAGCTGGTGTCACAAAAGTGCTTAGTGTGAGGGGAAAACCCACATATCTTGTGTCAGAGGTATTGTGAATGTGGTAGAAGTGTGAGAGTAAAAGAGACACACAGTAGAAATATAGGTTTTCTAACACAAAAAGACAAAATAATTACAGAGATACCACTAAACCAGCTCCATCAGTCTCCTGCCCCCAGAATGCTTGTTCTGTGAATAAAACAATTCTCTATGTGTTAACTGTTCTTTTTTTTTTATAGCTGTGTTGAATTACTAATTCACATACCTCTCTATTTCTTGCATTCTTCTAAATGAGAAGGGCCAAGAGAAGAAGAAAGAGGTAGAAGGTAGAGCAGGTTGCCTATTACTTCTCTTGTCTCTCTAAGATATAAGTTTCTAGACAGCAGAAATAATGACTGGTATATTCTGGACGGCACCTAGATTATTGGGTTGAATAATGTATATAACAAATTAAAAACATCAATATCAATACAACATCATGGTGCCTTCAAAAAATCTAAACTGTACATTAGGTTGACAGAAGGTACTTTTTTTTTGCTAAATAAAAGTTGCAATATAAGCTATGGGAACAATCAGATTCTCCACATACACCCAAATAATAATGGCTAACATGTGCCGTGCTCTGTTACAATCTTTAAACTGCACACCATCCAATTATATGGGTACCATTACTATCCCATTTTACAGCTGAGGAAACTGGGCCACAGAACTGTTAGTAAGTGTCCCAACTAGTAAGCTAAGATTTGATCCAGGCAGCCAGGCTCTTTGCTCTCAAACACTCACTGTGCTGCATACAGATATACATAATACAGAATAGATAGATGTACATAATACAGAGTATGCATTACACATACGGATGGGAGCATCTATACAGACACACAGGCATGGCGAGTGTGTGTGTCCATGTACACGTGTGTGCATGCACGCACACACCACATATGGATGGGAGCATCTATACAGACACACAGGCATGGCGAGTGTGTGTGTCCATATACACGTGTGTGCACGCACACGCACACACACACAGCAAGAGAGAACCCGAAAGCAGAACCTGAAAACGAGGAACATCTTCTTTCCCTCAGTCTCCATCTTTTAGGTATAACAGTAATAAGTGTTAATGAAAAGAGTTAACATATCACCTAATAAATTAGTCACCATTAGAATTCCAGAATAAACTCTTTCTAGTACTTCGCTTTTTTAAAGATAAAGACAATTTTGGTGCACACGTACACACACACACACACACACACACACACACAACTTGAGGCAATTAACGAAATGAAGAAAACTATATCAGAATTTAAATTGCAGAAAAATGAATTGAAACCAACCTGCTATTTACATCCCAGATTATATAAGACTTTTACATGTAAATGGTCTGATCGTGTGAAAAACACTTGGCGTTGTAAAGAAAAAAAACTGAACTGATAGAGAAAACAAACGTTTTCTTTGGGTTTGCAGGCAGGACTTCCAAAGGCCGTCAGTCTTAGTCTGCTATCTAGTGGAGAAATCGTACATTTCAATTCTCTGGCCAGATGTTCTTTTTTCTCACCAAGCTTGAGTATTCGTGCACATTGGCTTAAAACACTGACAATGTTCAGACTTTCATCCATTTAAGGGAAACTGGAAATGTTTCAACATCTTTGATGCCTTGCCAAGGGATTCAGACATACAGGGCTGAGTCCAAAACTGAAGGACCAGATCTCCGGAAGCACAACCCGCAGTCAGGCCGTGGGTCTGTGCTGTGTCCAAACACAGATTTCAGCCAGCAAGCTGCACGGCTTCACTTTTTTTTTTTAAACAAACATAGATTTCCAAAACAGGGCAGAAAATTCCAGCTTCACAAAGCTTCCTTTTAGGCAATGATTGAAATGCACATATTCTGCCACCTTGTGCCCAAAAAGAAAAAATTGCTCCAGGCTCTGGCATTTATTTCAATGCTGGCTACTCCCTCCAACCTCACCCTCCTAGATTTCTCTGCTTATAAATACCTACCTTGATTTTGCAGCTAGAGTTCATCTGCTTTTAGCAATCTAGCTAGTCGGGACAATATATCTGATTCTGTTTGGCATAACGTTCAGCTCTGTCGTAAAATGTTTACCAAATGACTACGTTTTACAAAATTCCATGGGGATCAGAGGAGAGAAGAGATGCTCCTGGCCCTTATCGAGACTATTATTTAGTCAAGGAGAAAGGTGTACAAAAGATACAAGGCGACTGTGGTAAAATCAATAATAGAAATATAAATAAAGAGATTACAGGAGTTCTGAGGAAAGAGTTGAACTCTAGCTGAAGGTAAGTGCAAACACATAGTAAAGTTCATTTTCCTTAAGGTATTATACATGCAGAGGGGCTTCAGGCAGTCAGTTCCAACAGGCAAATGAGGGCCTGATAGTCAATGACCTTAAATGTACTGTATGTATTTTAGAGCTTAAGAAAGATCACTCCAACCATAGGGTGGGGAAGTGGTGGTGGGTGAGAGGCGTAGGGGGAATTGGAAGGCAGAAGACTAGCTGTAAGAATACCTAAGGACCATTGCTATAGTTTAGAAGAAACATAACATTGTCTCTTCACTCAGTATATTAGGACCTGCTTTGAACTAAGTAGGTACTCAAGATGGCAACAGTTGCAAAGACACTATGATGCTTTCAGAGAAGCCCACATTTCAAAAACAACTTCCAATAAGGTCAACTCTGCCAGTCAAGATATTGAGACCTGGAATCACAGGTGTTAAAATATAATATTAGGGGCACCTGGGTGGCTCAGTCAATTAAGTGTCCAACTCTTGATTTCGGCTCAGATCATGATCTCAGGGTTGTGAGACTGAGCCCTGCATCAGGCTCCACACTCAGCTCTGAATCTGATGGAGATTCTCTCCCTCTTCCTCTGTCCCTCCTCCTGCACGCTCTCTCTCTCTCTCTCAAATAATAAATAAATAAATCTTTTTAAAAAACATATAATATTAGACAGCCCAAAGGAAAAGGAGAAGAAATAGATGGGTCTGGATAAAAGTCATGGAAAGGGGACTGGGAACAGAAGGGTAAGTGGGGAATAAAGGCTTACAAAAAACTTACTGGAGAATTCTGGAAAAGAAGGAAAACAAAACTCCAATGTAATCTCAAGGCCAGAAACCCAGATGAGAAAAAACTAAAAATGATGAGTGGATTAACACAATAACTGCAAGAAAATCTACAAGAACATATGTGGTTTTAACTTTACAAAAGAAGGACAGGAAGAGCGGCAAGTGGACCGTTTTATTGAATGGATAATACTTTATAAATTCATGAGCATAGTGTATAATAGCATATGTGCTCCTTATTTAGAAATATGGTTATTGCTATATTTAATATTAAATAGATTTTTACTATTGTTAGATTAATAGATTAACAACAGAATTTAAACAACTTTAATTTTACAATTTTTATTTAAAACAGTAAGAGAAGCCTCTGAAAGATCTCAGAGAGACAAAAAATTAAAAATGTAAAGAAAACTGCTAGGGAAAATAAGAATAAAACACTGGGTAAAATATAAGAGAAAAATGAAAACAATTTTATGAATAGAAGTTAGAACATTTCTGTGAAGTAGTCCTTTCTGGGAACATACAAATCCTGAAAAATCTTAAAACTTGAATATGTCATTAACCAGGAAAGAAATTGGAAAATGTTTTCAAAGAATTACTTCTCAAAATATCCCCATTGCCAAATGGCTTTGCTAGTATAGTCTCTCATACTTTCAATGAATAGATAACTGGCATGATACATGCACTGTGCACTGTTTTGGAAGTAATGAAAAAGATGGAAAGCTGCCCCCTTCATTATATAAAGCTAAGATGAGCTTGATATCAACCCCGTAAAAAATGATCAAAATAAGAAAACTATAAGACAGACATCACTTATGAACACAAATTGGAAAAATCCAAGCAAATTCAATTGCAAAAGTACTTAAAAATTTGTTTTACCTTTTTAAATAAGTATGGTTGACACACGTTACATCAGTTTCAGATGTACAACTTAGTGATTTGACAAGTTTATACATTATGCCATGCTCACCACCAGTGTACCTACCATCTGTCCTGTTACATTGCTATTATGATATCATTGACTATTTTCCTTACGCTGTGCCTTTATTCCCATGACTTGTTCGTTCCATAACTGGAAGCCTGTATCTTCTACTCCCCTCCACCCATTTTGCACTCCCTCCACCCCCCTCTTCTCTGGCAACCAACAGTTTGTTCTCTTATTTATAAGTTTGATTCTGATTGTTGTTTGTTTATTCATTTGGGTTTTTTTTTTCTTTGTACATTCCACTTATGGGTGAGTGGAATCATTTGGTATTTGTTTTTTTCAGTCTAACTTATTTGACTTAATATAATACCCTGTAGGTCTATTCATGTTGCCTCAAATGGTATGATCTCACCCTTTTTTGATGGTTGTGTAATATGCAACTCCGTGTGTGTGTTTGTGTATGGATATAGATGCACCACATCTTCCTTACCCATTCATCTATTGACGAACATTTAGGTTGCTTCCACGTCTTGGCTATTATAATAGTGCTGCAATAAACATAGGGTGCCTATATCTTTTCCAATTAGTGTTTTCATTTTCTTTGGGTAAATGCCCAGTGGTGGAATTATTGAGTCATATAGTATTTCTATTTTTCATTTTTTGAGGAACCTCGATACTATTTTCCATAGTGGCTGTACCAATTTATATTGCTACAAACAGTGTGTGAGGGTTCCTTTTTCTCTACATACTTGCCAACACTTGTTATTTCTTGCCATTTTGATTGTAGCCATTCTAACTGGTGTAAGATGATACCTCATTGTGGTTTTGATTTGTACTTCCCTGATGATTAGCATATTCTCGTGTGTCTGTCATCTTATGTCTTCTCTGGGAAAGTGTCTATTCAGGTCCTCTGCCCATTTTTTAATTGGATTGTTTGTTTTTTGGTATTGAGTTGTATAAGTTCTTTATATATTTTGGATATCTCATTGAATATACCTTATTGGGTATATCATTTACAAATATGTTGTCCCATTCAGTAGGTTGTCTTTTTGTTTTGTTGATGGTTTCTTTTGCTATGCAAAAGCTTTTTTTTTTGATGTAGCAAAAGTACTTTTTTTAAAAATTAGTTTCAGAGGTAGAATTTAGTGATTCATCAGTTGCATATAACACCCAGTGCTCATTACATCAAGGGCCCTTAAGGAGTCATTCAGCATAACCAAAAAAAATTTATCCTGGAAGTACAAAAGTACTTCTTTAAATAATATTATAGAGCGCCTGGGTGGCTCAGTCAGTTAAGTGTCTGCCTTCGGCTCAGGTAGTGATCCCAGTGTCCTGGGATCGAGTCCTGCATCTGTCTCCCTGCTCAGTGGGGAGTCTACTTCTCCCTCTCCCCCGTCCCCTCTCCCATGAACATGCTCTCTTTCTCTCACTCTCTCTCTCAAATAAAAATAAATAAAATCTTTAAAAAATAAAAAAATAGTATAAATATTTAATATTATAATATTAAAATATTAATGTTTAATATTCTAAAATATAATTCTATTATGTATCACATCAATAGCTCCACTCCCATCAAAAAATAATGACATTATTATTCATTCAACAAATATTTGAGTAGAGTTGAGTTCAGTTCAGATCTGTTGACTACCTACAATGTGCCAGATACTGTCATTGGTGCTGAGAATGCCCTCACAGAACTTACATTCCAATGAAAGAAAGACAAGCAGTATACAGAAAGAAAAAAAAAAAAAAGTATGTTAGATGGTGATAAATGTTATAGAAAAAATAAAACAGGGAAGGGTGATAGGAATTGCTATTTTAAACTGAATGGTCTGAGAAGGCTGCATTGAGGTGACATTCAAGCAGAATCGAGGAAGAGGGGGGAGCTCACTATGTAGATATGAAGGAAAGAAGCTTCCAGGCAAAATTAAGAGCAAGTATAAAGGCCCTGAGGCAGTATCCTGCCTGGTGTACTGAGGAAAGCAAACATGGTTTGAGTGGATGTGCAAATGGGCAGTGGTAAGAGAGCAAGTCAAAGCAATGGGAACATAAAAGACAGAGCCTTGTAGATTAAAGAATGAGATAGAAATCAAGTTAGAGATTGTGGACAAAAAGTGGATGGCCAGACTTACCTTAAAAGGATAACTCTGGCTACTGTGGTGGAGAACAGAATGTAGTCTGGTAAAGGTAGAAGCAGGGTAAAGTCTGAAGGCTGTCCTAATAATCTAGATGAGGGAGGTGGTGAGAAGTGGTCAGATTCTGTGTGTGTGATCCAGTAGACACAATTCACTGATGACTGGATTTGAGGTTTTAAAAGAAAGAAAAAGGGCACAAGCGACTTTACATTTTTGGACTGAGAAACTGGAAAAATGCAAAATGCCATTCTCAAATACTCAACACCAATTTCTGATTTTCGGATTATTAGTAAACAAGGAACACCAGGAAGTGGTATACTCCTAAATATGATAAAGAATGTGTATTTTAAAAACAAACAGTTTTATGAATAACAGTGAAATACCAGTGGCATTCAGATTTAATTTTAAAAACCAAAAAAGAGTTTATAATGGAGAAAAATCCAGAAAACACTAAATATCCTTCATAAGTAAATTGAACAAATTGTGTTAGTTATATAATGAAATTTTTTAATGGCTTAAAATATTTAAATCTGTGGTAAAAGGATACATTAAGTTAACAGAACAGGATACCAAACAGAATATAAAGTCTGATACCAGTTCTCTTTTCTTTTCTTTTTACATTAATGCTTATAGTAGCTTTATTCACAGTTGCCAAAGCCTGGAAGCAACGAAGATGTCCCTCAATAGGTGAATGAATACAGAAACTATGGCACATCAATACAATCAAATATTATACTTAATGATAAAAAGAAATGAGTTAATACCAGTTTTCTTAAAATGTATATAAATGTATGCCTGCAAAAAGGACTGGAGGGAAAATGCGTTGATGCATCTGTAATTTTTCCTTTACATTTTTCTATATTCTTTGTAAACTTACGTATTGAATTTTTCTTTTATTTTTTTTTTAAGGATTTTGTTAATTTATTTGAGAGAGAGAGACACAGTGAGAGAGGGAACACAAGCAGGGGGAGTAGGAGAGGGAGAAGCAGGCTCTCTGCTGAGCAGGGAGCCTGATATGGGGCTCAATCCCAGGACTCTGGGATCATGACCTGAGCCGAAGGCAGACACCTAATGACTGAGCCACCAGGCACCCCTCTTTTCTTTTTTTTAAGGTTTTATTTGAGAGCTAGACAGAGTGCATGCGTGCACATGTGCAAGCAGGGAGAGGGGCCGAGGGAGAGGGAGAGAATCTCAAGCAGACTCCACACTGAGCACATATCCCGATGCAGGGCTCAATCCCAAGACCCTGAGAATGTGACCTGAAATCAAGAGTCAGACACTTAACCAACTGAGCCACCCAGGCACCCTGAATTTTTCTTTTCTTTTATGATTAGAAAAACTATAAACATTATTTTGACAAAGAAACACATGCAAACTGATTTAAGGCTTACTCTCACATGCTTTTAGTAAGTGATAGTCGAACAAGCAAGAGTAAGCTAAAGGTAAAATAATAAAATCTCATCTACTCAAAACTACATCATCCCTGTAAGACCATAAGTTGGAGAGTCAGAGCGGAGACTCATTTCCATTGGCTATAGGGAGGCTTGGGGAGGCCTGAGGGGGGCTTTCGCACCCAGATTTCTCTATCTTCAATGATTCCTCAGTCTCCCACCTAAAACATGTTTGCCCCATTGAGGGGCCTCCCTAGAAGGGGCTCATTCTTTCCAACAACCTGGGTCTCTGTGAAGAGAGAACTCCAGCACTAAACAGGTCATGAAAGCCAGCTCTGTAGGAGAACACTATAGACTAATGGGTTATTGCTTACAAATTCTGCTAACTGAAAATTCTATTAAAAGGGAATAGTCTCCTAGAACCCAAACATTTGGGAAACGTAAAGTAGCAAACACATCTCAGATCAGCCCATTGTGACCTTTTGCTCTTTTCGCACTTTAAACTTTTGCTTCTTTGGTTCATTCTTTGTTTCCTTATTACACTTTCTGTCTCTTTTACAGAGACATAGGTTGCAGTCATATCCTGTTAGAATGACTGATTTGTACGTGACCTGATGGCTTGCCATAGCTCTAAAGCCATCAGATTACTTTCCACATTGTGGTGAATGAGGGAAGCCACGTCTACACACTGGGAACAAGTTCTGTTTCACAAGAGCTTGTCTAAGATTCCACGTTTGAAGAGTGTCCTGTAAGTTGACTTTAAATCATATTTTCATGGGCATTCTATCTCTTCAGTTTAGACTGAAAGCACTCCCACAATGCCAGATTAATACAGAGGAAGATCTGGACAGGCCACAGACCTAGAGGAGACCTAGGAAGCTGATTTGAGGGTCACTGGGAAGATGCCCCTGCTGGTGATTTCAAACTTTGGTTGTATTAGAATCACTTCAGGAATATGTTAAAAATGAAAACCCTTAGGTCCCGTCCATGGCCTTATGTCACAAACAATACTCTGTCTACTCACTAATGCAGTGTTTCTAAGACTGACTCCAGACCGTTGACTCAGAATCACCCCTTTGCTAAAAATACAGCAGCTTTTCTTGCATAATACATCTAGGGTGTCAGCATATATAGAACTACCTCATTCTTTTTAAACGGTGATTTCAATGCTTGTATTTACTGTCATTTTTTTTTTTAGCCAAACCCTATTGATGAACATGTGTGTAGTTTTTAGTCAATCATTATTAAAACCAGTGTTACAGTAAACACCTTCGATTGTGTATCTCCAGATATTAGCAGGAGGGTAAATTCTAGCTGTGCCAAGCCTATTTCAGTATCAGAGATACAAAGATATAGCACCAACTTGCATATGCCTAAAACCCAGTTTTTAGAGCAAGTAGGTCAATATTGCACTTTACATAAATTTGCCTCTGCAACACTTCATCCCATACACAGTATGTTCCCAGGGCAGTTAATTCCAAACACTGGTGGTAGACTAGGTCCAGAGTAATCATCTGAAAATCTTTAAAATAAAGCAGAACCTCTGGAGCCCTGTCTCCAAAGATTCTGATTCCAGTCTCAGGTGGGTGTCAGGAATCCATAGTTGGGGAAAACTTCCAGGCCATACTAATGCACAGCCAGGTTTGAGAACCAAGAGCCTCCTAAGTTGAAAACCAGGAAACAATCACTAGATGGCAACCTTACTCACTTTTTTTTTTAAGCACTGATGCAAAATTAAGCAGAACACTTGAGTCTTTTTTCTTCTTATTCATGTTTACATTTGCAGACATCTCCCTATAGGAAGTTATTTTTTAAAATATACAAGCAGGTGCCTCTCTTTTATAATGCGCATATCCCATTATTTTTGAATTCCATAATGAAAACACAAGGCCTCTTTTGTTGGAATAATAATCCCCCTGGAAATTTTTAATCCAGCTTTCATTTGCACACATCTCTCCTATAAAACCCTGAATTTCCTGCTTCCTAAGGTAATAGCTGGAGTTTATCTTAATGAAAAATATCTCCTTTATTTCTTACCAATGTCTGGATCTCACTAACGACAAACACCAGCTGTGCTCTGTTTTGTGAGGTTAAAGCCCCTGATTAACACTTTGCCATTCTCTTCCTAACTCAGCCTATAAAGGTGCATAGATTCTTGGAAGGAATGACCTCAGAGGTCATCTAGTCCCAGTGCTCACCTAAAGCAGGATCACTTTCTTTTATCCCTGATAGCTGGTCATTTTGCCATTGCTTAAATACTTACAGTAACAGGGAACTCACTACCTTGCACTCCTGGTTCTAGGCAGAGTGATTTATTCTTTTACCACGTGGCATTTTTCATGTTCTCTACCCTTCTCCCCATCAAATTAAACACTTTTCAATGACCTTTCATGTGACCTGTCACCATGCTTGTCACCTCCAATTAGTTGGGCACAATGCCCACGTATCATCCACACATCTTAGCATACAATGTGACAATTACCTCCCTTATTCTGGCCACTCCCTCCTATTAATATAGATTCTGTAGCATCTACAAGATGCTATGCCAGTGCTTGGCCCAAAATGCAAGCTGAATTAATACTGGTTTCCTTTGTTTTCTAAATTTCTAATCATATAAACACTACCTTCCTTCCATTTGTTGTTTGCTTGTTGCTTGCTCCATAAGAACCAATACCAGACCAGCACTGCTCTTTATACTATATTATATAATTTACTTTCTGAATCAAAATGCATAGAGTAATATTTATGATATTGTTTAATCAACATTTTTTGAATCTTGATTTTATGATCCTGTATATCAACTATCGCTGCCAGTTTTTTGAGATGCAAATGTCAAGGAGCAAGAATTTCCTGTCCCCTTCAAAGGTCCTTCTAGCTGGACTAAGAATCATATTGACAGCAAAAAGTCGAATTTAATTTTGTATATATGGGGAATCCACACAGACATGGAAATTCCAAAGACAGTCAGGTAACATGAGGTGTGGGGGGAGGGATCTGGGACTTCAAAGGGAAGGAATGCAATTTGCAGGAAGATGAAAAAGAGTAAATGTTTGGTAAACAAATGTTTGCTGGGCCACTGAGAAACAATGGCACACAGAGGACTTTGATCAACCAGGTGTAGCTAGGTTCCTCCCTGTCTACCAAGCCTAGTTCATAACATAATTTGGTTATCTATTGTGATAGCTCTCTTCCTGGAGTAGGTCCTATATATCTCAATTCTTTTTAGGCAGTTGAAGAGGAAGTAAAGAGCTTTTCCTGAATCTGCTGGGTTTTGATTACATTTTAACTCAAAATAATCTTCATGCCAAAGTGGCCCATCTTGGGGCCACCTGCTCTTGGCCCCTACACAAATATATTATTTTTTTATTTTTTTTAAAGATTTTATTTATTTATTTGAGAAAGAGAGAATGAGAGACAGAGAACACGAAAGGGAAGAGGGTCAGAGAGAGAAGCAGACTCCCTGCTGAGCAGGGAGCCCGACGTGGGACTCGAAACCGGGACTCCCGGATCATGACCTGAGCCGAAGGCAGTCGCTTAACCAATATTATTGTCTTTTAACATTCATTTCAGTTATTTGTAAGAATTTTGAACAAGGCAGAGGCTAGGATAGTGCCCTGCTGATGCTAATGTTGGCTCCCCTGTGCTCTTTGGTATTTTTTAAATCCATATGACCAGTAATACTATTAAAATTAGAATGGAAAAAAAAATAGAATGGCAAAATCAGAATAGTGGCAAAGCTATGCAAAAAATGGTGATACTGTAGACTAAAAAGTCATAATATCCTCTTTCACCACTTTTTTTCAACATCATATGGGAAGTCCTTACTAATGCAATAAAGCAAAAAAGGAGGAAAATTTATATATATACATATATATATACACATATATATATACACACACACACACATACTGGAAAGAAAGAAAGAAAACTTTTTTGCTCACAGATGCCATGATCATTTGTATAGAAACCCAAAAGAATCAACCAAAAATTAAAACAAAAACAAACTGCTGAAACTACTAAGCAATGATAGCAAGGTTGCAGGATACAAGTTAATATACAGGAAATCAACTGCTTTCCTATATAGTAACAATGAACAAATGGAATTTGAAATTAAAAATGCTAATACAATTTACATTAGCACCCCCCCTCAATTAAATACTTGGGTATAAACCTAACAAAATATGTACAGATCTATATGAGGAAAACTACAAAACTCTGATGAACAAAATCAAAGAATAACTAAATAGATGGAGAAATATTCCATGTTCATAAACAGGAAGACTTAATCTTCTCAAGATGTCAGTTCTTCCCAACTTGATCTACGGAGTCAATGCAATGTCAGTCAAAATCAGTCAGTTATTTTATGGGTATTAACAAACCGATCTTAAAACTTATATGGGGAGGCAAAAGACCGAGAAAAACAAACACAACATTGAAGGAGAAAGAACAAAGTGGAGGACTGACACCACCTGACTTCAAAATTTACTGTAAAGGTACAGTAATCAAGACAGTGTGGTATGGCAACAAAATAAAAAAATAAACAAATAGGTCAGTAGAAGAGAATAGAGAGCCCAGAAATAGACCTGCATAAACATAGTCAAGTGAGCTTTGAAAAGGAATAAAGACAAAACAATGGAGCAAAGATAGTCTCTTCAACAAACAATGCTGGAAAACCTGGATACCCATATATAAAAAATTGAATCTAGACACAGGTTTACACCCTTAACAAAAATTAACTCAAAATAAATCAGAGACTTACATGTAAAATGCAAAACTATAAAACTCCTAAAAGATAACAGAAGAGAAAACCCAGATGACCTTGGGTAGGGTGATTACTTTTTTGATACAGCAACAAAGGCATGATACATGAAAGGAGTAATTGATAAGCTGGACTTCATTCAAATTAAGAACCTGTGCTCTACAAAAACTGTCAAGAGAGTTAAAAGACAAGACACAGACTGGGAAAAATCTTTACAAAAAGACACATCTAATAAAGAACTGTTATCCAAAATAAGTAAAGAACTCTTAAAATTCAACATAAGAAAACAAATGACATAATTAAAAAATGGGTCAAAGATCTTAACAGACACTTCACCAAGGCAGATATACAAGTGACATACAAGCGTGTTCCAAACCACAGAGCATCAGGAAATGCAAATTAAAACAATGAGATACCGCTATGCACCTTATTAGAATGGCCTAAATTTGGAACACTAATAATACCAAATGCTGGCCAGGACGTGGAGCAGTAGGAACTCTCATATATTGCTGATAGAAATGCAAAATGGGGGGCACCTGGGTGGCTCAGTCGTTGGCGTCTGCCTTCCGCTCGGGTCATGATCCCGGGGATCGAGGCCCTCATCGGGCTCCCTGCTCCGCGGGAAGCCTGCCTCTCCGTCTCCCACTCCCCCTGCTTGTGTTCCCTCTCTCGCTGTGTCTCTCTCTGTTAAAAGAATAAATAAAATCTTTAAAAAACAAAAACAAAAACCAAAAAAAACAGACTCTTACATACAGGGAACAGACTAGTGGTTACCAGACAGGAAGTAGGTGAGGGGGCAGGTAAAATAGGTAAAGGGGATGAAGAGTATACTTACTGCGTTGAGCACTGAGTCATGTACAGAAATGTTGGATCATTATATTATGCACCTGAAACTATCATAAAACTGTATGTTATTATACTTCAATTAACAATTTTTTAATTAAAAAAAAGTAGAGTAGTGTGAATTTTATTCATTTATTCAACAAATACCTATTGTGAGCCAAAAAGATACCAAGCATTGAGGGTAAGCGAAAAATTCTGCTTTTAGGAGCTTAAGATCTAGGGTAGATACAGGCCACAAATAAAACAAATCAAATAAAAAAATAATAATAAAATAAAATATATAGTATGCTATATAGTGCCAAATACTAAGGAAAAAGACTAGAGGAAGGAAGGTTAGGAATGTGTGGGAAGGGCTAACATTTTACATAGGGGGGCAAGGAAAATTCGCAGTGAAAAAGTAACTTTTGACTAAAAAATGAAGGCAGTCGGGAAGCAAGCCAAGATGATATCAGGTGAAAGAACACTGCTGGCTGAGGGAACAGCAGATACAAAGGCAGGATTGTGCCTGCCTAGCATGTCTGGGGAACATCAAGTATGCCTTACATGGCTAGTGAAAAGAGAGTAGTCAGAGTAAGAGAGGAGGTCAGAGATACAACAAATTTGGGGCAGGAAAGTGCCAATACATACCACTGTATCAGTCATGGGAAGTACTTTGACTTTCACTGAGTGGAATGGAAAGCCATCAGAATGTTTGAGCAGTGAAGCTCCATCATCCAGACCTCCGTTTTACAAGGACCTCTTGGCTGTCCAGTAGAGATGGGCGAAAAGGTAGAAGCAGGGCGACAACTTAGGAAGCCATCGGGACAACCCAGACCAGAGGTGGTGGTGGCTTGGAGTAGCCGTGGAGTGAAGGATTTGGGTTCAGGGTGTATTCTGAAAGTAGAGTGGACAGAATTTGCTGGTTGATGGGATCTGGAGGACGAAAGACAGAAAAGACGGAAGATGACGCCAAGGTCTTCAGCCAGAGCAACGGAAAAAAGGAGCTGCGCTTCTGAGCGGGGCAATTCTGTTGGAAGGGAGGGTTTAGAAGTAGTGCGTATCAGAAGACAGGTTGAGTTTGAAGTGTCTGTGGCAGAAGTGGTTTATGTCCCTCATCTGTCCTCTTGTCCAGTCCACTGCACACCTGCCCAACTTCCTCTTCCAGAAATTTACGTCTTTGCCTGAGGATGCTCTTTAGCCACAGGAGTCTGCTTTCCACCGAAGGTGGCTGGATGTGCTAGGGAATTCAGATCCTCCGGGAGCAGCTGTCAACCAGTAACTGACAGGATTTGGGGTATAAATACCCCACTTCCCTCCCCCTTCAGCTGGAATAAGTGAGGCTTGTGTCTTACACTGGTCCCTAGAATTCTTCCAGCACTCCATTTGCCCAGAGGGTAGCTGGTTTGATAATGAATCCTTTATTGGATTTCTTCATTTCTCTGTCTCGTTTACCCATTTCCTTACCTTTATCTCCCCTGCTCCAAAATAAAAACAGAACAACAAAAATATAACAACAGGGAAAAAAAAATCTGCTAGTGCCTGCATCCTTTCTGGTACAGCTGAAATGAAGACAATACCTATGAGACACCCAAAAGGCAATGTCATTGCAGCAGATGGACACCCAATCTCTAAAACTTACGGAAAAATCAGGCAAGAGATAAATTTGGAAGTCATCAGCATATGGACAGTTTGGAAGTCATAAGAGTGGATGAGATCATTAAGAGTGAGTAAAAATAGAAAGAAAAGCAGAATGGGTTGGGACCTTTGGTCACACTCAAGTTTAAAGGTAGGAAAACTGGGGAGGAGCCAGCCCAAAATGCCAAGAAGCAGCAGCCAGGGAGGTCAGAAGAAACTTAGGCAAATGAAGAAAATATTTCCAGGAATTAATAGTACTGATTCCTGGGTCTCACTGCAGATCAAAAGAACCAGGGTCTCTGTCGGTTCACACAGGAAGCTTGCATTTTTGCAGCCTTATCAGATATTCCTTCAGCACAATGAGATTCAAGAAAATACTGACCCTTAGAAACTCCTATCTTCTCAGGGGAGCCTGGGTGGCTCAGTCGGCTAAGCGCCTGCCTTCAGCTCAGGTCATGATCCTGGAGTCCCAGGATCAAGCCCCACATTGAGCCCCCATCGGGCTCCCTGCTCAGTGGGGAGCCTGCTGCTCCCTCTGCCCCTCACCTCTCTCTCTCTCAAGTAAATAAATAAAAATCTTTTTTAAAAAAAGGAAACTCTTATCTTCTCTTTTTGGGGGGGGTGGGGGAAGCAGTTGTGGTGTAGCTAGCATGGCACAGATAAGCTTTATTCTTTCTTGGTAAGTACCCAACTTCATAGGTGGGCATTTAAATTGACTTCTCAAAAGCTCATCCTGCTACTTAAGTATATTGTGTCCTTGTAACTAGAGGTTACATGTATGTACAATTTTGAGTTAGCTAAATATGGATCTTTTTCTCTGTAGTTGAGGTTATCCTGAGTTGATCGTGTTAGTTGCTAGGTCTTTCACATTCTTGAACTAGATCATTTACCCAAAACAGGTCTATAGAAAATTTGCTTCTTTTTAAGATGTGAAATCAGATCAGATAGCAAGGTTTCAGCTTACTTTTGTTCTACAGATAATTTTTTTTGCAATCATGACTAATAATTATACTAATAAGTCTGATTTTTTTTAAATTATCAGTATTTACACATCCAAGTGAAATCTCCTTGAAACAGTCTTCTTAGGAAGCCATATGCTACGTTTCTGAAAATCTTTAGAAATACCCTCAGTATCCATGACAGCTACATTTGACTAGCATATCTTCATTTTTTTAAGTAGTCTTGATTTTAGGATTACTTATACTGATCCTAATGATAGTTAACACCTTTTCATGATTTCCTGTAAACTGAATGTGTGCCTCCAGATTCATATGTTGAAACCTAACCTCAATAAGATGGTATTTGGAGATGAGGACTTTGGGGGGTGATTTGGTCATGAGGATGGAGCCCTCATGAATAGGACTTCGTGCCTTTGTAAATGAGAGCCCAGAGAACTGCCTGGCCCCTTCCCCCATGTGAAGTTATAGGAAGAGGGTTGTCTAAAAACCAGGAAGCAGGCTGTCACCAGACACTGAATCTGCTGGTGCCTTGACCTTGGATTTCCCACCCTCCAGAACTGTGATAAATAAATATTTGTTGTTTAGCCATTCACTCTATGGTACTTTTGTTATAGCAGCCTAAACAGACTAGGCCAATGATTCTCATAAACTGACTCTACAGAGTAGTCTCAAGAAGGTTTGCAACAAAATGTTATGATATAAGTTTAATAGGTGAACATAACCACTTATAGAAGAAAACTCTCATATGGCAGGCTGTTATTAGCAGAATAAAAAAAAACTACTATAGACTTCCCCAAAGAGTCAAGAGCAGTCACATAATTTGCAAAGCCCAGTACAAATGAAAATGCAGGGCCTCTTATTCAGAGGGCAGGGGGAAGGTGTTGTTAAAACTATTAAATTATAAAGCTGCTCAAGCACATGCTCCCTGTTCACCAGACTTCACTTACAGAACACAAGTTCAAAGACAATCATTAATTTAAAGATAGCATCATCAGCAGAGCACTAGTCCAAGTGTGGGTCCCTTCTGAGTATGGCATGTATGTGGCAGCACAGGCCACGCACCCACAGAGCCAACCTGCCCAAGGAGCCAGCCCTGCAGGGGTCCCTGCTGTTCGGATTCTAACCGGTTTCCACCGATGCATAGAAAAGTTACAGACTTTGTCTTTACCTCCCCTTTCAGGTATAAAACTTCGTGTATTTTTATCTTTGTTTCCTTGTAGTAAAAGAATAAGAAGATTCGGGATGTCAAGAAGAGGTGTACAAGTTAGGGCAACAAAAACAGGACTTCTACAGTGGGCTGAGAGGCAGGGAACTACCTGGAGATAACCCTTTCCAGGCTGGCTTACTAAGGCAGGCCAGGAGGTCAAGGACATGGAAGTTTATTTTACCTCAAGTTCCAATAAAACAGCAACATTTCCCCTGTGGGTAGGTTTCAGCAAACATCCTAAAGGCCACCTAATACAAAATTTCATGGGAACAGAGTGGGACAAACCTAGCATCACCCCTACCCACTCTTTGTTTGTCCGACCTCATTTCCTAGACTTCCTGTGGCTGCCATGTCTAATTCAATAGACAACCACAAATGTATGGGTTATTAAACAACTTAAGGTTAATTTATATTCTCATCATGTTCTAGGTTTCTGCTAAAATGCACATGTGTGATTTAAAGCGGTATACCAGCTCTGAGTTTCTTTAATTCCCAGCTACAGTGCAGTTTTCTGTGAACCTTGTCTTATCTTTTCAAGGATAATTTTCTCCCTGGGGAGGGGGGAACACTTAGTTCTTTTGTATCTCTTATATTCTTTATTATGGCACTAAGCATGGGACTAATTACATATTGAATAGAGTTTAGCTATATATCATAACTGGAGAAAAATGTGTAGAAACTATATATAAATGTTCCCTTCTCCCCTCCTCTCCAAATGCAGCCTATTTACTTATATATTTTTAAACAGAAAGCTTGTAAGTTTATCCTCTGGCCAGTAATTTTTTAAAATATTTTATTTATTTATTTGACACACACACAGAGAGAGAGAGAGAGAGAGAGTGAACACAAGTAGGGGGAGCAGCAGAGGGAGAGGGAGAAGCAGGCTCCCTGCCTAGCAGAGAGCCGGATGCGGGGCTCCGGGCTCGATCCCAGGACCCTGAGATCATGACCCGAGCCAAAGGCAGTCACTTAATTGACTGAACCACCCGGGCGCCCCATAGCCAATTTTAAATGTAAATCTTGGGGCGCCCGGGTGGTTCAGTCAGTTAAGCATCCAACTCTTGATTTCAGCTCAGGTCATGATCTCAGGGTGTGAGATCCAGCCCCTCACTGGGCTCAGTGATGGGCACTGAGCCTGCTTAAGATCCTCTCTCTGCCTCTCCCTCTGCCCCTCTCCCCAGACACCCCTTGCTCTTTCTTTACTTAAATAAATAAATAAATAAATGTATATAAATATTAACCTTGATGCATGTTCCTAACTACTACAGTACAGGATCATTTACAGTGTTACTCAAATCTGGTATATGCCAATGGTAAGAGTATTAAGAGTGAGGTTACTATATTTCTATATATACACTATATAAATCCATCAGTTTCCAGGTCCATTTATGATACATCACAGATTTACTTAAATCATTTGGAAATATTTTCTGAAATTCTTGAAAGAGTTTCAAAACAAAACAAACTTTAACTGATACTAAGCACATAATAGTAATAGGAGAAAGTGAGGATATCATAAAATCCATTTTTAAAACATCAGGTATTCTATCTACTTCCACAGAAGTCTTCTGTCACTACCTCACTCATACTAATACTAGTACTGACCTCAGGTTGTGCCAGCTCTATCACCTCACAACTTAGGTCTAAGCAATAAAGAACAAGAATTTTTGTGTGAGGGAGATAGCAATTGCTAAAATAAAATTTGTATAATACGATAACATTTTAGAATGACCTTGAGGAAGAAACTCTTAGACCAATGAGTTGAACTTTCCATGAAGTTTCTCAGACAAAAGAGAAGAAGGCAGATTAGTGAAGGAAGAAATTAGAACAGTAAGGACAAAAATTTCCCCAAAGTGAGCATGAGGTAAAAGATTTTCCAGTCACAATGAAAATAGAATTTGCTGACAAGGTCATGAACACATCAGACAGCTCGCAACTGGGAACAAGGAATTTACAAAAAGCATTATTTATCTTTAACTACAAATTTGGAATGTTTCCAAGCTACATCTGGGAAATGCCTGCCTGCCCTTGACCAGTATTTTGCTCAATTTTCCCTCTCATATCTCATTTAGCACACTCATGCCACCTTAAGGGTAGTAAGGAGTTCACTGACATGAGGTACCTAACATAGTAAAAGACTCATAGGAACAAAGTAGAATGGTGGTTTGCCAGAGGCCAGGGCTGGGGGCAATGGGCAGTTGCTCTTTGATGGATATAAAGTTTGAGTGATGCAAGGTAAGTTCTAGAGATCTGCCTACAACATCGTGCCTATAGTTATCAACACTATATTGTACACTTAAAATTTGTCTAAAAGGGTGGATCTCATATTAAATGTTCTTACTACAAGTGTTTTAACGGTAGTAAGGAAGCACTCAATTGCATTTAATTCTAGCCATATTTTGCTCCTTTAACTGGTATAATTGATTCAGGTGATTCAGATATTCATCATTGGTAAGGCATTCCTTATTAAATGAATTGGAACATCTGTGCTCCTAATTTAATGCAAAACCCCCACGACTTTCTGATCTTTGGCATTATTTTTGAGAAGTCCAACTGGGTATTTGTACTGTAACTGCTTAACACACATCCTCACACTATAGTTCAATGCAGTAAACCTTCCCTGACAACCAAAAGATTTTATTCACAATACAATGAATGATTTTGAGTCCATCACTGACAGTGGGAAATGGCCTGTACTACTGTTCATTGAGGGAGGATCCTATTGTTTTAAGATGGTAAATGGAACAAGGTGGAATTCTACTCATTTCCCAAGAATAACATTGATTTGCAGCAAGATCTCTGAAGAATCATTTCTTTACCATTAGAAGACATAACTCCTTCCTAAGGCCAAGAAAACACTTAGGATGCCTGGTTCCTTTGTAGATACTAGATCTTTGGATTTCCTGGACTGGTGGCATTCACGCAGATAGGTGTTTAAGGTTGCACAAAACACAGTTTAATGCCTTTGAAGCAGCTGGAAGGAACACACTGCCTTCAGACCATGCAGCCTAAAGGGATTCTGGGGTAATTAAATGAACGCCATAACCCAAACAAAGTCCAGGGTTCATGAGGCCCAGTCTCTTCAGGTGCTGCTTTCAAAAAAAACACAATCAATTGTCGTGGCTTGTAAATAATACGAGCTTAAGGAATTGTATTGTGGGAAGGGTGCTAGAGAGCCTACGATAGCCACATCTCTGTAGCATTTTACACAAGATTGAAAAAAAGGAGATTATTCATCTCAGAGAATTGACTTTCTTGATGACACCACTGAAGTTCAAAAGTCAAAACTAGGTAGGTGTAATTCTAACCCTTACTTGCTTCTTTAGACCAGCATCAAAGGGAATTCAATTCATAATCCAGATTATTTTTAAAATTCCCTTTTCCCATTTCTCTTTCATTCGTTTCTTCTCTCTCACAGCTGCCCCCCCACACCCCCAGTTGTTCTTGCCACACTCCTCTGAATGTTTTCCCTGAAGCCCACTGACTTACTAGACCCTTTTATTCTATCTCTTCTCATTTTCTTCTATACGTAGTAAATCTGAACTTTTAATGCACAAACTCTCCTCATTCATACTTTCTCCTGTTTTCTGCCTTCCTAATTACTCTGGTCTACATTAGTGTTTCTCAACCTTCTTTTTAGTATTGCCTCCCCCAAGGAGACTTTCTAGACATACTTTTTCTTAACTCCCTCCCATGAAATTTTAAAGTCACAGATATACCATAAATTTGCTTACATGTTGTATACATGTATATATAATACAATAATATCTGTGCTTTTATATATATGTGTGTGTGTGCATGTATACATATGATCCACACATCCACATATATATATGTATATATAAAATAAATGTCTATAGGGGAGGCTTTACACATAAAGCATGATTTTTTATCACCCCTCCAAGAACCAATCCTCCCTCTTGGGAGCAATATCAACATCATCTCAGCTGAGACTGCATGGCTACAACATAGATGGGACAGCAAAGGGGAGCAGGAACTGGTGGGCAAGCAGTGCCAGCCGACTGCAGTTTCTTCTGTGAGAATCCCAATTCGACTCCCTTTCTGCCTATTTTTCAGTCACTTGGGTGTACCAGTCTAGCCCATGCCTGTCCTAAGCAAAACTGTATAATCTGGCCTCCCTTCTTAGCTTCTGTGATACTTCATTCAAAAATCATTCTTGGGGCCCCTGGGTGGCTCAGTCGTTAAGCATCTGCCTTCGGCTCAGGTCATGATCTCAGGGTCCTGGGATTGAGCCCTGCATCGGGCTCCCTGCTCGGCGGGAAGCCTGCTTCTCCCTCTCCCTCTGCCCCTGCTTGTGTTCCCTTTCTCGCTGTCTCTCTCTCTCTCTGTCAAATAAATAAAAACAAAATCATTCTTACTCCTGCACCCAATAAATGCCTAGGCATTTGGAATCTCACCTCCTAGCTATCCTTGGGGTAATTTTTGCATGTTATAGACTAATCCCTCAAAGTTGATATACTACTCCTCTGGAAATCATTCCGCATTTCCCTCGAAAAGGAAACTATCTCCCCCACAGGCATTAAGTTTTGCTGGTAGTTCAGACACCATAGAAAGCAGGCAGGGAGATGATTTGGAGCAAAAGTATTCTCTAACTATCCCTAAAATCATAAAAGAATAAATCACTGAGGTGACCCCTACTCTGCCTCTTCACACTGCTCAGGATGACTCTCTTACCCATCACCGCTCTCTCCGATAATATTACCTAGTCTTCTAGACCGGAAGCTTGTGAGGGAAGGAGGAGCATCATTAATAGCTTTGTAGTCATTATACTATCTAGCGCAGTACGTTGCATTTTGCTGTCACTCAATGAAGCCAACGTGAATTCCCAATTCCATATATTTCTCATTTTAAGAAGTAGTCCTGCCTGACTTCTGGTCCTCAACCGCCTCATCCCTCAGCTAAAAAAAATAATCCCTATTTCTATCTTCTCCATATGCCTAATTAAGATTTCTATGAGAGACAGCAGTGTGGTGGCTGTACTTTTCAAACTTATTTTTGCCTCCAACACATAGTAAGCATTACATTTCACATCATGACCCAATCCACTTCCAAACACACACACACACACACACACACACACACACACACAAAAGTTTCACAAAACAATGTTATGTGGGATGTACCCTGCTAATTTCTATTTTATTTCTTAACACCATAGTTGTGACCCACTAAATCATTCTCAAGACCTAGAGTTGGCTGTGACCTGAAGTTTGAAGAACAGAGGTTAGAGGTTGAGGGCATCTCAGGGTTTTGAGTCAGAATCTGAAATGGGTCCGAACTTGGGCACTTTGATATTGAACAAATGATTTAGCCTCTCAAGGCTTTGGTGTTCTCTCCTTTAAGATAGAAGTAACAATAGTACTTACCTAGAAAAACTGTTGTGGGAGATTAAATAATGCATCCAAGGCCTTTTTGTTCAGCATAAGACATACAGTAAATGTTAATTTTTAGCTCTTGTTATTCACTCTTTGAATTCTTTTGAGAAACTTGGACAAAGGAGTTATGTAAATGTAAAATACAATACTTATATTTCACTCACTATGTGCTTAACTATGTTCAATAATTTTTTTAAAGATTTATTTATTTATTTTAGAGAAAGCACACATGAATGGGGGGAGGGGCAGAGGAAGAGGGAGAGAATCCTCAAGCAGACGCCCTGCTGAGCAAGGACAGCAACATGGGGCTTGATCCCAGGATCCTGAGATCGTGACTTGAACCAAAACCAAGAGTCAGATGCTCAACTGATTGAGCCACCCAGGTGCCCCTGTTCTATAATTTTATGTCTTTAATTTCATTCAATAATTTTATGTGCCCATAAATCTTGTCCTCTCAGCTATTACAACTATGTTGGAACTCCTCATAAAGTTTTTCTTCTACTACATGTAGCCTTAGCCCAGAGCTGAGATTCAAGTACTATTAAAGTTCTCATCCAGTTGCTTTTTTTGCAAATGATTTTTATAACATGTAAAGGAAAATGATAATGTAAAATAGATTAGGGAGTAGGGAAAGGGTAAATTACTTGCAACTTTGCATTAATACCTCCAACAATGGCTGAAATTTATCTTAAAAAAGGATAGCTTTCATTACTGTAATATGGAACTTTTCCCAAACAGTAACTTAAAATAAATATGAGAACCCCAAGTCATAGAATCATGGTATTTTTGAGAAGTGCCACTTAGAGTGAAAATGTCTTATGAAAACAAGTACTCTCCACTTGCTTTGCTCTCATAAATCAGGAAGCGGTATTCCAAACTGATGTAGGAAAACAGTGGAAACCAGTTTCTGAAGATTACAAAACCCTATATTGCTATGCTCAAAGGTATAACAAGATTACACCCTAAGGGAAGAATATGATACTGTATTATACCAAAAATGCATTTTTATGAAGGCATTTTATACAAATAATAATAATAATAAAACAGTAAAATAAAGCTGATCTAAATAATGCCAGAAAGAGTAAAATCAATAATTACTCATTGAACACCTCAACTAAAAACTGTGGAGAATTAAAGAGTCAAGTGCTCAAGAAATTAACAAGTCCTTGGGCAACTAAGATGAATACATGTAAACTTCATTAGCAAATTGAGTTAAAGAATGAGAGACATCACAGAGGAACGCATGGCTGATTGAACAAGAGAGGGAAAGACCACTGTGGGTCAAGATGCTAGGGGAGAGTGAAGTTTAAGACTTGACACCAACTGCTCTCCCCAATTGTCCTTGTGGAGAAGGACTAGCACCATCTGTCTAAACCCCTGCTGGAAGGAGTTAGTTAAAGGATTACTGGGTATGTTAGGTTCCCTATGAACTCAACCCTTGACTAGACCTAGGACATAATAGGGCAATGAAATGTTTGAAAATTCTCATGACTTCTGTTGTTTACAAATTGGAGAGGAATTACATATTTTATCATCCGTGGATGCCACCCTGGCATCCATTTAGGATCCACACAATTCCCTCCCTTTTTAAATATAGTAGTTGTGTATTTAGAATTTGAGGTTAGACACATGTTAAAATATGACACAGTCTTTCCTGCTGGATAGCTCAGAACACCCAGTTATAATTATGTAAACACTGAAAAAATGTTACAGAGGAAGTGAGAGGTTTACATATTAAAATGAACACTAGCATTACCAATGGTACGCAAATACAATTTAAATCTATTCTAAGTAAAAGTTCAAGATTTGTTCCAATCGTTTCTGCCAAACTTTGGTCTCACTTTGGGCTGGAATTTGTGAAGAGTAGAAATGTCTTAAAGTAAGATTTGTGTTTTATGTTATCCAAGAAGGTGATTTCTATTAATAATTGTCCCCTGGTGACATCTGGAGCCTTGACAAGAGTAATGAGGACAACGGGACTAGTGACTAAGCATTAGTATATTGATTTTTCAATGTATCGTCTTTTGTTCAGGTTTTCAGGGGACTTCCTGAAGTTGACAACCACAGCAGCCCACAAAAGAGGAAATGATTTGGAAAAATAACAAACCCAATGCTGGGGAGGATAATTTGCAGTTAAATGTAGTATGTATACATCTAAAACTACCCTGAAACATACTTAAAAATATTAATAGCTAGACAAACTATCAACCAATCAACTAACAATTTGTTGGCCTTGGAGTAAATAAAGAGCCTTTCAATTTTCTTTTTAATTTAGTTATTTACTTTGGAGACTCAGAGTACAACCACAGATGAAGAAAAAACATCAACCCTTTGAAGGTTTAAGCAAACACTTTCTGTATGTGCCTAATGTGAGTCCACATGAGAGAATCAACCAGGCGCTCTGGGCAACAGGTCTTGTATTCACACAGCAGATGCCCTAGGAAGATAGCAGAAATATTTTCCTCTAATTGAACACACAGCTATCACAACTGTGCTCTTTAATTTAAAACCTAGGAAGATGAGTTGACTGTAAACTCAATATGAACCAAAGGTTGGACATGTGTTAAAAGGCTAGGAATTATCTTACTCCATTAAATATATCCTCTAGTCAGATACTACTTGTATCTTGATGGGCTGGAAAGCCAATTGCATGAAGAAGAATGAAAGCGATGTGTTTGCTCTCTTTTTAAAAGAGAAGATCATCGTAGGACCAGTGGCAGTGACTTCAAAAATTTTAAGAGCTAATATGTATTAGAAGTAGACATTGTCTATTTTATGTAGAGGGCAGCCCTTGTAAGTGGAAATTAGAAGAAAGATTTCAGCTCAAAGAAAGAAGAACTTTTAAAATAGAGTAGAAATGATCTCATAATAGTGAATTCCAACACAACTCTATAGGTTTAAGCTAAGAATGCATGCCTCTCAGGAAATACCAGAGTGCTGATGGAAAATTACATCAGAAGTGCTAAGGATCTGAAATTCTAAGCATGAAAAAAATTTTATATTCCAAGTCTCATTGAATCCTATGAACACAATCTAAAACTCTTAGCTAAAGTGAAGTTGCTAGAACTCACAGAATTGGACAAAATTTAATACAGGATTATGGGAGAGTAGAAGTCTTATAGGAAATTGAAAATACTTTTTCTGCCAGTTCCTGGATTTGAAATGTTTCTAATCAAAAAGTAAGTGCTGAATATGAGCATGATTATATTTACTAGTTGGCTTATTTCAAAAAGTACATTATTCTGTCATTCTTTTGAAATCTAAAAGCACCCAGCTCCTTGAATCAATAAAATATTTTATTTAGACACAATAGTGAAGGAACCTGTAGGCTGCACTTTGGTTTAAAAAACAAAACACACTGCTTTTGCCAGTTTCAAAATATGGAAAATTGTAAGCAGCACTGTTGGTTGCACTAATCATAAGACTTAGTGCTTCTATTTTTTCCCCTTCTCTGCACACTGTTTAGACTTGTTGCTTTCCTTTGCTAAATATAGCTGGCTTCCTGCTCTTTTCACAGCTGACTGGAGAATTTCATTAGGAAGGTGGAAAGCTAACACTGTCACTCTGATGAATAAAGCGGTCAGCTGATATCTCTCCTTGCTCCAGTGGAAAAATTTACAACGACTGGAGGTGCTGAGAGACAGGATGGAGTTTCATTAAAATGGCCAATTAGTGCAATAAGCAAAAGGCAAAAGGTGACAGCCTCCCTCCCACTGTTTTCCCTTATCAGGCAGGTGTTAAAAGCTCTAGGTGAGAGTTTGAAAGGGCATGGTCTTCTCTAGCTCAAACCTGGCCTCAAGGCTGATTTCATGCCTGGAGCCTTATAAAATATGATTAGCTATCACTCTTCCCTGACTCTATGAATGAAGTTCAGTGAGCCTCGCCTCTACAGATCAACTCTGCAAATTTTCAGGGACTTCTTGTTGCCTGTAGAATAAAGCCCACAGCCCCAACCCAGACTTCAAGGTCCAGATATATCTTTCTGACCATACCTGCATTTCTCCCTTACGTTAACCCTTTACTCCAACCAAAGTATTATGCCCATCTTTGCCCCAACACACCTTTACATCTTTGTCATCTTTGGTCTGGAATGCTAATCTCATCTGTCCCTCTTTCCCAATGTACCAAACTCTGGCTCAAATCTCTCCATCTCATCTCTGATTATCCTCCAGCTAGAATTCAGTGGTCCCTCTATCACTTACATGTCATGCCCTAACCCAGTATCATGAGCTCCTTCCGACTGACATGGATCATTGATCAAACGAGCTGAAGTTCTTAATTGCTGTCCACTATCATTGGTTAGTTATGTTCAGGGTGAAAAGTGAAAGTATCCCTCATGATTTAACAATTGCCAACCATAAGATCCGGCATGTAAATTAAATGTCCTCACAGAAATATTGAATTTGCATCAAATTATTTTTTCCCCATCTGATCTAAAGCTATGGATTACTTTATTAGATTTGATTTCTATTTAAAAAATAATGCTTTCTCATTTTTTTAAATTGTAGAATCATGTACAGTTCGTTATACCAGAATCCCATTCCCTGCCTAGCCACAAAAGCTGAGTTCACAGGTTATAAAGTCTCTATTTCAATACACAGAGATTTACTTAATACTTTGTAAAAATTGCATAGTAGTTCATCATATGAACATAAAATTATTTGATCAATCTTCTGCTAAAGGAAATATAGAGTTTTTCCCCCAGCTTTTTTATTGTAAGTAGTACTTTAACGAGCAATTTGTTCATTCATATATCCTTGGAAATTATCTCTGGGATAAATTGCTAGAAGTGGAATTACTGGTTCATAGGGTTTTCTGCATTTTTAATTTAGAGAGATCTTGCCAAATTATACTTTAAAAACAAAGCTAACAAACTCTGCAACCAATAACTTATAAGTTGTTTTGGTACTTACTAGTTGAAATGATTAATTCATAAACTTTTCTTGTGACTTAAAAATATTAATGCACCACATTTTTAAAAAAGATTTTATTTATTTATTTGACAGAGAGATAGAGAGCACACGTAGGCAGTGAGGCAGGCAGAGAGAGAGGGAGAAGCCGTCTCTCCGCTGAGCAGGGAGCCAGATGTGGGGCTCGATCCCAGGACCCTGGGATCATGACCTGAGCCAAAGGCAGCCGCTTAACCGACTGAGCCACCAAGGTGCCCAATGCACCACATTTTTTTAATGCACCACTTTGTTAAGAAGAAAGATATTACTTTGGTTCTTACAGTCTAGGAATACATGACATTCATTCTACACCCATGTAGAAGAGTCAAGGAACTTGTTGGTAAAAGTCTATGAACATTAATTTGAGTTGTATTTGAAGGTTTGTGAAAAAACTGAGAACTTCTTAGTAACTAAGGAAATATGAATAGGGCTTGGTTCTTGTTAGGAGAAGGAAGAATAGGATGTAAGTCTTTCTATTGTCAAAGGGAGATCAAAAGTCAATGAAATAAATATAATTACCATCCTACAACCCTAATGAATAGATCTAGACAATGTTTTTTTTTAAAGATTTATTTATTTGACAGAGAGAGAGAGAGAGAGACAGCGAGAGAGGGAACACAAGCAGGGGGAGTGGGAGAGGGAGAAGCAGGCTTCCCGCCAAGGAGGGAGCCCGATGCGGGGCTCGATCCCAGGCCCCTGGGATCATGACCCGAGCCGAAGGCAGACGCTTAACGACTGAGCCACCCAGGCGCCCCTAGATCTAGACAATGTTTATCAATCCCTGTTAACCTCAAAAAAGACACTATAGCATTTATCTCTTGATTAAAATACACAAAACCACCTATGAAATACTTTTGATCAAAAAGTCAAATCTGTATCTGACCAAGATTTAAAGTCTAGATCTGATCACCAATTCACAGAAAATACAGAAACATATTAGACAATAACACAAAGATGCAATCAGCAAAAATCAGAAAAATGACCCATTTTTTAAAACAAACTACATAGAGGGAGAGAAGAGAGAAAGAACAAACATATTAAAACAGACTTACAGAGATGTATGGGCAGCATTTGGATCCTGATTCAAACAAACTGTAAAAATAAAAGATAAGATAACTGGGAAATTTTAATATTGACGAGATGATTTTTTAAAGATTTTATTTGTTTATTAGAGAGAGAGAGAGAGAGAGAGAGCACTCAAGCAGGGGGAGGGACAGAGGGAGAGCATCCCAAGCAGTCTCCACCCTGGGCTTGGAGCCTGACACAGGACTTGGAGCTTGACGCAGGACTTGATCTCACTATCCTGAGATCATAACCTGAGCTGAAATCAAGAGATGGGCACTTAACTGACTAAACCACCCAGGTGCCCCTAATATTGACTAGATAATTCATGAAATTAAAAAAGTATTGTTATTTTCAGGTACTATAGTGGTATTGTGGTTATTTTTTAGTCTTTTTTTTTTTAGAAATACATAGTGAAATATTTAAAAATGAAATTATATGATTTTCAAGATATGCTTCAAAATAGTCTGGGTGGGAAGAGAAGTGGACTGAGGTATAGAAAAAATAAGATTGGCTAAAAGTTAATTGTTGAAGCTGGTTGAGATGTACATGGAAGTTCATTGCATTACCCTGTGTATTTTCTATGTTTGAAATTCTCCACAATCAAACATTCAAAAATCGAAAAGGTTTTCATTAAGATGTTTTGAAACGTTCCTTTGTAAATGTTTCTTTTGAAATATCCCTTTAAAGAGAATAGCTTTAGGAAATTTGAAGGCTCCTACATAATGGCCACAAGCTCATTGAACACCCAGAGGCTTGCTTCCAAGTCTTCTGCCTGTGATTTTAGACAAGAGTAAGAAGAGGAGCCACATGGTATGGAAAACATACTTACAAGTGGGTTCATGAGGCAAATGAAAGCTATAATTTAAGGGAAGGAACCAACAGTCCTCTTTAGCTTTAAAAATGTTTTTGAACTCAGAAAGGGGCATGTATAGCACTCCAACACAAACGTGTAATCTTTGGCCCAGACAAATGGATGCTCTTGTAGACAATGACAATGTAGAATTTGTCATCTCCTTCACATGGAATTTCTTCAGTTGCACCATCTCACCACATCCTTCCTTAGGGGATTCTCTTTTTCCTCTTCCACTTTATGCATTCTCCACTCCCCTCCAACCTGTACCAAGGGAAAGAAAACATATTATTTTCTTTGCCTAGCTATTCAAACATATCCCTGCAAGAAATCACTTTTTAAATACAAAATACATTGGATTGCTTCTGACCAGTCTTATTAATGAAATCTTTATAGCAGTCAAAGCCCAGGCTGACTAGTTTATCAAGAGACTGAAAATAGTGCCTCTCTACACAGTTACTAGGAGTAACCTTGTTTCCACAGTTTCTCGGCTTCTTTTTCTTTCTTTCTTTTTTTTTTTAAGATTTCATTTATTTATTTGACAGAGAGAGACACAACGAGAGAGGCAACACAAGCAGGGGGAGTGGGAGAGGGAGAATCAGGCTTCCTGCTGAGCAGAGAGCCCGATGTAGGGCTCAATCCCAGGGCCCCGGGATCATGACCTGAGCCGAAGGCAGCCGCTTAACGACTGAGCCACCCAGGTGCCCCTTGGCTTATTTTTCAAGTGAATCTCAACACCAGGTGGCCTTCAAATGTGCCCTTAATTTCCATTCGATCATCATATTACTCCCCTCTACTTCTCTATTCCATTAAGTATATGTAGAGTTCACCAGTTATCATACAGTGTAATATTAATTTCAGGTGTAGAATTTAGTGATTCATCACTTATTTGAAAAAAAGAAAAAAAAATAGAGAACTATAGAGAATGCATTCCGAGAGGGGGGGAGGTGGGTGGGGCATGGGTGAAACAGGGATGGGAATGAAGGGGTGCACTTGTGATGAGCACTGGGTCTTGTATGGAAGTGCTGAATCACCACATTGTACACCAGATTCTAATATTACACTATCTGTTAACCAACTGGAATTAAAATAAAAACTTAAAAAGAACTTCTGGAAACTAAAGAAAAGACAAAGAGGAAATATTAAAAGCATCCAGAGGAAAAAACCCATCATTTCTTTGTATGGGAAAAACAACTCTAATGGTAGATGATTTCTCACCAGAATTGATGGACACAATATTTTTCAAGGCTTAAAAGAAAGTAACTGTCAACCCAGATTCCTATATCCAGTGAAAAGATCCTTGAGGTGTAAAGAGGAAATCAAGGTACTCCCACATGAAGGAAAACTAAGAGGATTTGTTACCAGAAGACATACCCTAAAATAATGACTAAAGAAAGATCTCTAAACAGAAAGGGAACAGTAAAAGAAGAAATCTGGGGATATCAAGAAGGAAGAATGAGTACAGTAAACAAAAATATGGGTAAATATAATTGACTTATGCTCCCCTCATAATTTCTAAGTAATGTTTAATGATTGAAGCAAAAATTATGGTTTCACTGAAGATTTCTACCCAACATTTAAAAAAAAAAAACTAACACCAATTCTACACAGTCTCTTCCAGAAAGTAGAAGAGAAAACATTTCCTAATTCATTGTACAAAACTGGTATTACCCTGATATCAAAAGCAGACGAAGATAGTACAAAAAAGGAAAACTACAGGTCATAATCCCTCATGAATAGAGATCCAAAAATCTTTAACAAAATATTAGAATATATAATTAAACAATAAAAAGAACACGAAAAAGTGGGTTCATGAGGAAATTGAGACTTGAAGAAAGTAAGGGATTTATCTCAAGTCACAAAATTAGAAGTATGGAGCTGAAATTAGATCTTCCCCTCTCCAAGTCCCTGCATTCTTCATCACACCAAACCATAGTACACAGGCAAATAATATTTTAAATGTGTAAAGACATTTGAAAATTTTAAATGGCTTCTGCATATGTTGTGTTACGGAATCTTTGAAATGATCCTATGAGCTCCGAAGGGCAGACATTAGTCTTTCTACTTTGCACTTAAAGAAACTAAAATGGCAAAAAGTTAATGACTTGCCTAAGGTGAACTGACAAATTGAGGCTGAAATCAGGGTCCAAGCCAAATCCCTATGTTTCACAATACCAGACTCCCTCTGGTGTCCCTATAAAACAACAAGGTCATCACAGCCTAAGGAGTTGGAGGAAAATCTTCACCAGCCTCAGGAAGTGGCATTGGGCAGGGAAGAGGGGGTGACACAGTTATGACTCAGAACTGACTGGAGCCTGGAGGGCAGAGAAACCCACCCTTCAGGTGAGGCAATAAGCCACATCCTTGACTATTTGTGTGAGCATTTAGAAGAGTTCCCCTACTACCTTCCTGAGGAATTTTTCTTTGGCCTAAACTTGTCATTTTTGGTTGAAACAAAATACCTTTCTGAGAATTTTAACTAGGTAGCCTTTCCTTGACTTCTTGACCTGCAAGTGTTTCTCAGCCCTCACATTTTGAGATGCCCCTGTGCACCCTGGAGGAGGAAATCCTTCCGGGATGTTGACACTATTTATAGGATAAAGGTCAGGTAATAAGAATAATAATATAAGAAAGATAAAAATGAAGAATATGAACTGAGAAGGAACTAACATTTGAGGGCTTACTCTCTGCCAGGCATTATGCCAAGTTCCTTACATGGGTATTTAATTCTCACAACACCCGTGAGGTAGGTGCCATTATTGTCATTTTGCAGACAAGGAAACTGCAGCTTAGAGAGGCTGGGCATTTTGCTTAAAGTCACAAAGCCTGCAAGTGGCAGAATGCAGATTTGAAGCCAGGTTTTCTGACTCCAGAGACTCAAAATACTAGCTCTGCTGGGTGGGACATCCTTTGGTCACCCAGAAGGTACAGTCTTCTTGAGAGAGTGAACAACTAATGGCCCCTATCAGGTGCAACTACTCCTAGTATTACTATTACTAATAATCATAATTAACACTGAGTGAGCACTTGTGTGCCAAGCACTGGGTGAAGACCTTACACCTATCATTCCATATAATCCTTACAACAATTCTATGAGGCAGCTATTATTAGTACAGTCAATTAGCAAACAAGAAAACTGAGAAGCAGAGAAATTAAGTAATTTGCTGAAGGTTACACAGCCAACAATTGGTTTAATCCAGGAAGTATAATTATAGTACTATCAAATTTTTTAAAAATAATAAAATTTTCAAAGGCGAATCTATGGTCACTTAACAGAATCAAGCTTACCCATTCAAGAAGCATCAAATACAAATGTATGTATTGAGGGTATTATGTTCTAAACCAGCTACGTGAACTAGTTCTTGACAAATCCTGAAGACAAATCTAATTGCGATCACTTATGAGACAAGTCAACTGGAAAATTTCAGTGTTCCAAATGTGGCCAAGTTCCAAGACCTTTACAAAGTACCCACTGATGACAAATTTTGCACATTTTTCCCTGTGCACTTTGTATTCCGCACCATAATTTGCTCTTTTACTTAAAAATATTAGAAAGTCATCTCATCTGTTCAAAGGCAAATAAAAAATAACCTGGATATTTCATAATGTCTTACAGCAAAGGTGTCAATCTTGCCTAAAGGAGTAACAAAGGAAAACAGACTTTAAACTGTGTTTGGGTACTGAGGTTCTCAGAGCTGGACCTCAATATTTCTATACTTTTTTTCTTTTTTTTATTAACATATAATGTATTATTTGTTTCAGGGGTACAGATCTGTGAATATTTCTATACTTTTAAAGAAAGCAGGAGAAGTGCTTAAGTGTACCAGTAGTTTTCTGTCGCTCTAGGTGGGTGACAGACCTTCTTTGGGGAAAGTGTGGGTTTGGCACAAAAGTCCATGGGTCTTTGGTTATGCAAAAGTAAATGTAAGCATTCTGCGCGAGGGAGAAGAGAGGGGATGGAGAGTCACACAACTCTAAGTGTTCATGTGGAAGGTGAACACCTCCCACATGTGGACTCTGTGACTCGGCAAATGTTAACTTGAGGGTGGTCATGGACAGTTGATTTCCCTTGGGAATGGTGAATCTGGAACACATGAATAGAAACACACCCTCTGAATGGTACCTGGCCCACCACCAGCTGCACGTGGGGCATACAGATAGATGACCCTCAGCAAAGGCATGAGGCTAGTAAATGTTACAAATATCTTGGACTTGTATCTATTGCTATTTAATCTAATACAGAGTTTCATGGTTTTCTTCCTTTTCTGCATTATAATTTCCCCTGTAATTCATGAGACTTTTGAAAAGCTTTCCAAGTGCTACAACCTGGCGGTACTTATGCTTTGGGGAAGTAAGGAAGTGGCTCACAGCCACATTTGGGAAAATCCGTAAGAAGAGAAGAGGAGAAGACTGGAACGTTAGTTCTCTTAGAAGCCTGCTTCTCCCTCTCCTGCTTCCCCTGCTTGTGTTCCCTCTCCCTCTCTGTGTGTCTCTCTCTGTCAGATAAACAAATAAAATCTTAAAAAAAAAAAAAAAAAGAATTAGAAATCCCTGGGTTCAAATCCCGGTTCCATCCATTATTTAGCCTTTCTGAACCTCAATTTCATTAACAATATAATGAATATCTTCATACCAAATTTTATGTGGTTGTTGGGATGAAATCAAGTAATGTACATTAAGTGACAGAAAATTTTGATTTAACTTAGAAATGAACAAAAAAACTAAGCAACTAACCAAAAAAAAAAAAAGGATTTTAAAAAGGAGGTGTTAACTGAGGGAATCCTTACAATCATTCATCAAGTTCTCTGACAAGTCCATTAGCATGATATACACCATATATCACCAAAAACAATAGTGGGAAAACCTCCATTTTCTTTAATATTGACTGTTCAGCACAGTCCCTCGTTTTTCCAAAATGTGTATTTTGTATCCTATGAATATTTCCTGGTAAACACTAGGAAATAAAGAACAGTTCTGCCAAAAATAAAGAACAGTCAAGTGTTCCTTTTGTCTTGGTCCTAACCAATGCAAGATGAAGAATTGTTCTCTTTCAGGAAAAAAAAAAATATTTATATATAGCTTCTCTTCAAAGGTATTAGGGAAAAAGGGGAAATAATGTGTCTGTGAATCTTATTTTGATCAAGCACACCTGCTTAGATAGCTTATCTGTCTTATCTTTCACACTTATCTCTATCTGAGCTTCCCAATACCTACACACACAAAAAGGAATGTATCTATCTTCCATTGTTATAATTTTAGGGAAAAACAAAATACCTTAGATCACTTACAAAAAAACCCAGAATCATAGTTGGGTTGTTTTCATTTTGGTTTGTTTTTTTAACTAAATCAATCTCCACAAGTCATCACTTCCTTTTGGAGACTTCTTAAAGAACACAGAATGGCAAAAACTACCTTCTCATTTAGGAATTGAACTGTATTAAAGGAAAAATAAAGTAGAGCAGGGGCATTTCCTTTTTCATGCTTTTTTTTTTTTAACATTCTTAGTTTATTGATCCTCTCATGAAAAATCTGCACAACCACCACAGATAAAGCCACTGCAGCATCTTTACTCCTTCTGTTGTCCAATCTCCAGCTCACTTTTTGCCAGCACCAACGTTGGCTTTTGCAGTCCCCCTGACTTTCTTCATTCTGTTCTTGTGTTCCTTTCGCTGTTTTCTTGAAGTCTTTTTCTTCTCATACAGGCCATGCCTTGCAAGTCTGTGTTTGGGTTCATTTTTCTTTGCATAATCCAAGGAATCATAAATCATGCCAAAGCCGGTTGTCTTGCCACCACCAAAATGGGTTCTGAATCCAAACACAAATATGACATCTGGTGTGGTGTGGTACATTTTGGCTAGTTTTTCCCGAATTTCTGTCTTAGGTACCGTTGCCTTTCCAGGGTGAAGAACATCAATGACCATCTGTTTCCGCTGAAGTAGTCGGTTAGTCATGAACTTCCTGGTCCGGATAGTTACTGTGTCGTTCATGATGGCGGCGAGGCTTCAAGCAGCCGGGGAGGAAAAGAGCTTCATGCTCCTTTTTTTTAAACTGATAGTGAGATCTTGCTTGGTCTAAACTCTTTCCAAAGAACACAGAAAGCTGCCCACATAAAAAAACTAACAATTTAAAATTCTTACCTCCCTTTTCCTCATTCAAGCTTGAAATATTACCAGTATTAATTTCAGTGCTCTGCCTAGTTATTAAATCACAAACCACACTGGCTGGTGAGAAACAAAGAAAGAAAAGAGCCATTATTCCAGTCAAACCAGACAGTCGCACAAATAGCTCTGTAAAAGTCAACTAAATTATGATTTTCACTCCTTCCTGAGTCAGAAGGGAAAGTTTCTAACTATCTAACTATGCAAGTTTGGGGTAGAAATTATTAATTAGACAAGTAAACAGAGCTTATTTGAAAGAGATAAAAGATCTGCAGAGAAAGTATACTTGAATTGGGAATGATTTGCCAACTTTTTTTTCCTCTTCCAGTGAAAATTCAGTACAGAGCCCAGAGAGGCTGGGATCAAATCGGGCTCCCAGACTTGTCTCCTACCCCACATTATTGCACACCACAGAATGCCACACTCTGCCATTCTGCTCTACTTTGCTGCCACCATGTCTTTCCTTCTGCCTTTCTCTCCTCCCTCATCCCATCTGCTCTCCATGCATTCCCACTCCCACCCTCCTTCAACCACAAAGGACATCTCTCTCTCTCCAATTCTCCCAAAGTATTTTATATTTCCATATCTCACTTACCCCAATTCTTCCTTCTGAATGTTAGCTGGGGGCATGTTCCCTACTAGACTGTAGAAAAGTCTGAGATGATGAATCTGTCTTTTCTCGTCCATTAGTTCCCTCATGTGCTTTGAACATGAACAGTATAATATATTTTAAATTCTTTCTAATGTATGTTCTTTTTTTTTCGAGAGAGAATTCCTGCTCCTGTAATGTTTTCAATCTTGCTTAAAGCACATATATACAGAAAAGGCTAATTAATAGTATAAGGTAAGTGCCAAATGGGCCACCAGACAAGCTTATAAATACCACACAAACCCTTACTTGCACAAAACCAAAAGCAGGCACCCACAGACAGGATTTAGGTAGGTGGACGGAGAACAGGCCAGCAGGTGGGGAGAACACCCAAAGAGAACAAGGAATGGGAGGCGGAGTACATCAGTCGACCCAGAGTCAAGAGTTTGTTTAAGGGAGAGTGGTGCTTTTTCTCCTGAAGAAACACCCGGAAAGGTCCAAAACAGATTTCCGTCCCCAACGCCCCCATCCCTGCATGCCTGTTCACACACACACATACACATACACCAACAATCCTTCCATAGCCAATGCCTCTTCCTTCCAAATGCAAATACCTCCAGAGGTTTACACACACTGCTCATGTAGTAACGTAGTTACATCTACTGTGTGTTCTTTTATTAGTAAGCTAGGTTTCCTCCCTTCTCCCCAATACACCACATACTTTTAAAGCCAAGAATAAAAATAAATAAATAAAGCCAAGAATAAGGCTAGAATAGGAAAGATTAGGTGAGAAGAGAAATGCGCAACTGCAAGTGACAGGCAGAGGAAGGAAGCAAGGAGGAAGACCCTGGTGAGAGGAACAAGGATACAGGAAGTCAGAGATGAATGGTCCAGACTTCCCTGAGCTTCAGTCCGGGAGGCAAAGAGCTAGAAGACCTAGAGAAGTTTCATGAAGAGATGGAGACCTCCTAGAGCCGAATGAACAATTGCCTGGCTTTCCAGGGAACGAGCCAAGAAGACATAAAGACTCACAGGGAAACACAACGTCCACAAAGAAATGACAGAAATGCAGGGGTGTGCTGTTATTGGCCAAACAGGCAGACCAGTTAGCACTTGTGCTCCTCCCCTGGCTCTGAAGTGAATCCGAGGAACCCCAAAATTCCAACGTGCCCCAGAGTAGGGACGGAAGAAATAGTTAATCAGAGGGCTGGAAATCCTGCCAAAGGACAGCCATAGTGAAGGAGGATATATGTATATCTTGTATCTCCTATATATATATATATATATATGAATAATAAAGACAGGACATGACAGAGATTCAAGGGACTTGTAATGTCAACAACAGCCCAGGCAAGGCCAAGTCAACCAAGGAAGACCACTGGGTCCTGATCCAGCTGAGAGAATAGGTCACAAATTCACCAGCTGCAGATTTTTTTCAGCCAGAGGACAACAGGACGTTTAGCATCCACCCTGAGGCCCGAGTGGACAGTGCAAGGAACACAGAGGGTAGGGATTCTTCCCTTGCTTTAACTAAGCGAATTACTCCTATAGCCAAGTATAATTGATGTTATGTGAGAACAGTCTCCCAAAAGGACCTCCTCTTGCTGATCTAGGGAATTTACATACGTCAGTGTCAAATGTGCAACGGTGTGTCAGTGTAGACTTTCGGATGTCTAACTCTCTGACAAGTAAATGGATCTCCTAAAAGAAGATTGTTCCTAGCTCCCAGGTCAGAGATTCTCAGTTAATGACACAGGTGAGGCACCCCCAAACTCTTGGTCTATTACCAAACTGTCAAAGACAGAATCCACTCAAGAGGCCATGTACACCAGACCCAATCAGGGTCCATTTAGTTCATGATAGTGCCACATTTTGTTGTGTCAGTCCCTTGATATTCTGACCTGGCATTTTGCCCAACCTGCCCCCAACTAGCCCGAGGAACTTGTATCACCTTCTCAACAATAGCAAGATGTTGTATAAACAGAAAATTATTTAATAAAAAGAAACACAAACTGAGAGTGCTATAGGTAAATTAAAGTTCAAGGCCATCATTTCTGTAGGCTAGAAAAAAATTATAGTCTTGGCAAGTATGTCCTCCTCATCTTAAAGTAGGACCCAGATCCTTATCCTCCCAATTACACAAAAACAAAAGCAAACAAAAAAATTCTTTGAAGCAACAGCCCCCCAAATGCAAACTTTACCAAAGATTTAATGGGGGATATTCAGAAGTTGATATCATACACCACATAACAAAACAGCATAATGGAAATCCCCACCAAACATTTCTATTTTCCCATAAATTCCTTGTCAGATGCCAAGTTCAGGTGTTTCCCCCACCTCAATTCTTCCTCTAGACCATCTTTAAAACTTCCTCTAGAGGTTCAACTCTGTCCCTAAACTTGTAAACCTAATCGGAAGTGTGAAATCCTAAGTCCTACAATGAACCCAGTGATAACTGAGCAAGAATGTGTTGCTCTTTCATCATGGTCTCAGAGATCTCTTCCTCATCCCTCCACTCCAAATAGATTGCGAAATAGTCACCCCAAAGTCATGGATTTATCCACTTTTATTAAAGGTAAATTAGATGCTGCCTATGGATTTACAATTGTACTATGAGCAAATAGTTGGGGAGATCTGGGTTTATAACTTAGATATGGAATTTAAAATTAGCAAAGGGATTATATCGTCTTACCTGCTTGACCTTATCTCCTGCCTAATGTCACGTAGATCCTTTCTGCTGGGCCATAAACACTCACTACTCTGTATTAATACCACACTGAATGGGTGAGCACAATTGTAGTTGCCCAAGAGCCATTGCTAGTATAGTCTCCCCTCTAACTGCAACATTGTTTATTTTCATACATACATTCTTCCAATCTGCAGCACATTTTCATCTAAGTCCAATTTAAAGCACAAAAATGTGATCTTGTACTTAACAAATGTCTTATTCTCACATCAGAGTCCAAATCAGAAGCTCTACAGAGAAAAAAAAATAAGGTAATTTATTAGTAAACTTACCATTTTCTGATGTGGGGTATTCTTAAAAGTTCCTGGGTTTTGCCCTCAGACAAAGCTAAATTTGAATATCATTTTGCCACTTGTTAATTTCTTGATCTTGTACACATAGGTCTCTGAGCTACAAAAAATAATAAAACTTATTACTTAGAAGAACAACAATAACAATTGAGTTACAATAAAGTGTGTGAAGATTTGTGTGAAGATTTAATGAGATGATGAATTTAAATTTCTTAGCCTGGTGTCTGGTGCATATAAGTCAGTACGTGTTAGCTCTTATGAGCCAGGCACTGGGCTAAGGATTTAATGTATATTATTGTATTTAATCCAGACAACCCTGGGACTTGGGCATTACTATTCCCTCATTTTAATCAATGAGGAAGCTAAGGTATAAAAAGGTTAAGTCACTTACCTGGGATTGATTATTAGTAAGTAATGAAGAGGAAATTTGATGCCAAGTGAAATAGGGATAATCATTCCTACCTTACAGTATTGTTGTCAGGATTAAATTAGTGAATCCCATAACATGGAGCATATAGTAGCCATTCAATACATTTTCATTTTCTTTCCCTTTTTGCCTTTACAGAACCCCTGTGTTTCACATTCCATCCCATTAAATAACAAATTATTAATGTTATCCCTTTGTATTGCTACCTCCAAAAAGCTTATCAACTTTTGCCAATAAATTTTTTTGAGTAGGACTTTTCATATTCTCATATAGAGCATGGCAATATGTATCTGCATCGTCATATTCCCAAAACACACCAGGATAAATCCAAACCCTGAAGTTTACCATTTCCTTATTGTCAGAATAGACATTCAGATGATGGTAACCCCAGTAGCAATTTACTCAGATTCACCACATTTCTAATAATCACTAAGTAATTCACCGACAAAAAAATACTGTCAGGAAGATTGATTCATTATTTAGGATTATTTTTTAAAGGCTCATTTTCCTCTTTAACCATCCTAAAATCCATACATTTTCATCTTCCCCCAGTCCCAGGCAAATTCAAGCCTACTTAAATTCTTTTCTCCTGGAGAATCTTCCTTTTCTGAGGTCAATCTTATTCCCTATTCATAAGTCTGCAATGGTTCCCTGCCACCTATTAAATTAATTGCAAAATCTTTAGTCCAACATTCGAAGCCATCCATGATCTTACTCAAAATGAATATTTGTGCCTTAATCTCACTCCCTATTACATGTATCCCGCTCTGTACCAAACTATTCCCTCAAACACCCGTTTAATGTATTTACTCACGATATTCCCTTTATCTACAATGTCTTCTTTCTCCATCCCATGCCAGAAATGTATTTCTATTGACCTTTTTTCTGTATTTTCCAAATCTCCATAAATATTTTGCACATGTTTATTAGCTTTATTCCTTAATACTTGATAACTTTTGTTGCCACCTTGAATTGTGTCTTTTTTTTTTCCTAATACATTTTCAAATAGATCACTCCTGGATAAAAGCACATTATTGATTTTTATGTGTCAGTCTTGCCTCTAACAAGTGTGTCAGACTCTTATTAGGTATTTCAGCAATTTTTTGCAGAGTATATATTATTTTTAAAATAATTTTTTTTTCAAAAAATAACTGTAGCAAACATTTGCATACTATTCCTACATACAGGAACTGTTCTAAATGCTTCATGTAGGTAAACTCATTTAATCTTACTGAAGTAAATTGTTTTTAACAATTTTATTTATTTATTTGACAGAAAGAGACACAGCGAGAGAGGGAACACAAGCAGGGGGAGTGGGAGAGGGAGAGAAGCAGGCTTCCCGCGGAGCAGGGAGCCCGATGCGGGGCTCGATCCGAGGACCCTGGGATCATGACCTGAGCCAAAGGAAGTCGCTTAACCAACTGAGCCACCCAGGCGCCCCAGTAAATTTTTATTTTTAACCCTGGTTCACAAATGAAGAAACAGACACACACAAAAATGAAATAACTTGGAAGAAACTTCCCCAAACCAGGAAGTAAGGAGATTGGGATTCGAAGTCAGTCTAGCTCAAGAGTCCACATTCTTAACTTTAGAGCACACTGTGTGAGCCATGGAGTCAGAGAGACTTGGGTGTAGGTCCTGGGTCTTCTAAATTGGGAAAGTCACTCGCTCCCCATGTTTCAACTTACTCCTCAGGAACATGAAGTGAATAATAGCTACTTTACAGAGTTCTTCCAAGGACTCAATGAGAAAGTATGTGATAGCGTCTTGTGTGTGTAGCATAAAAATAGTAGCTACTAGTACCATCCTTCCCTTCTCTCTCCAAAGAGTTTTGTTCATCTTTTTCTGTTGAAATCCCACATATCTGTCTCTGAACTACCAAGAACTCTGTACTTTTCTCTTGGTAGTTAATCATGTACCTTCCTGCCAACCAGCTATTTGGCACAAATCCGATCTTCCCTGCTAGACTGTAGCCTCCTTGGGGACGGGCAGTACACCTCATTTATTTTGGTTTCCCCACAACACCAGTGCCTTGCCTTACACATAGAACCTGCTCAGCAAATATTTGTTGAAAGAGTTTTCAAATGCACTAGTTGTAAAAAATACAAATACATCTGAGTCTGGTTTGCATCAGCTTATTTACAAAACCATGTGATCATCTCAGAACCGCAAATTTCCATATAGGTAAACCTGCAAGAGAATCAACTTACTTTCCATTTACACATTTGTAGGTATTCATATAGTCCAATTACTACAAACCCTTTGTATGCTCTATAAACAAATTGCCCATTAGCTTCCAGTTAAAAAAAATAGTCCCTGGTTATTTTATGTGAAAATGGGTTAATCACAGTGACCTGCCTTGTTTCATTCACATGAGACAGTGGCTTTGGTGGAAGGAAACAAAAACAGAGAAGCTATGTTGAAATCATTGTAAGAGGAAGAGAAGCTCTCTCCTCTGAGTGGTGCCGCCTGCACTGCATCACGCCCAAAGAGGTTGATTCATTTCCTCCCCTCTCCTCCACCACCCGAAAGCCTTTTCTCTTTTCTCCACCTCTTCCTAAACCCCTCCACCCTCGCCACTGATTCAGTGAATCACAGAGAGATCACCCAACCAACCAGGAAGAAGATCTAAAGTAGGAGAAGAAGAAATACGCTGGGTTTTGGGGGTTTTTTTGTTTGTTTGTTTTTCAATTAGAGAAGAATAAAGGGAACTCTTCACTGGGAGATTTCTATAATTATTAGTACAGTTGATCGTGATAATCTTTTTAAAAATCTTCTTACTGAGGTATAACATATATACCGTAAAGTGCACAAATCATACGGTGCAATGCAATGATTTTCATATATATATATATATATGCAGGGTGTATGCATGTAAACCATGTAGTCCCATCCAGATCAAAAGATAAAATGCTTCCAACACCCCAGGAAAACCCATGCCCCTTCTCAGTCAATAAACACCATCTGCTTCCACAGAGATAACTATTCTGACTTTTCTCACCGCAGATTTGTTTTCCTTGTTCTTGAACTTCTTGTCGTTGGACATGTCATGTCATGCCATCTACATCTATTCTTTTCTGTCCGGCTTCTTTCAGTCAGCATTATGTCTCTGAGATTCATTCATACTGTGTACAGTAGCAGGCTCTTTTAATTACTATTTAGTATTCCATTTATAGATTTTATGAATAAAGCTGCTATTATGAATGCAGTGCTATAAACATTCCTGCATGTCTTTTGGTAGATATAATGGAAGTATTCAAAGGCCTTTCACCTAATCTTCCTACTTCTGCTTCTTAACCTCAGTTGCTACCATTCCAGGAATCTCCCTAAGTCAACCTGGACCCTGGCTCCCCACAGAGCTCTCAGAGGATCCCCCGCTGTCTATAGAGTTTGTTACAACTCCCACCGAGGCTTTCAAGGACCTCCATGATTTGCCCACATTCTACCTCTCCAGGCTTATTTCCTGTCAAATTTCAAGATTTATTACCCTCCCATAGTCTCCAGTCAAAACACATAACTCACTGTTTTCCACACACACCCCGAACTTTTGTTTATGAACATACTAATCCCTCCCTATCCAGAAAGTATTTTCTCATCGATTATAAATTAAGAATAAATATTTGAATTTTTTTAAAAACCATTTGCTTCATATTATTTTAAAGACATCTTCCTGATATGACGTTATGGAAAGGTTATAAAAAGTAACAAAAACGTAAATGGAATTTTCCATCCAGTTTGGAAGGAGCTAGGAGTATACACCTGGGACAATTTTATACACAGATTAAGGTGAGGGGCTTTGAGGAATACTGCTTCTGTCACTTTCCAATTTATAATTAATGAATAAGGAAGCTGTACATCATAGAGGTGAAGAGTAAGAAACTTGGGAACCGAATTGCCTGGGCTCAAATCCCAGCTCTGCCACTATCTAGCCGTAAGACTTGGGTATCTTGCTAACCAAACTGTGCCACAGCTTCCTCGTCAGTAAAATCGTGATTAGAATGGTACCTTCTTCAGAGGGCTGTTGGATGGATTCACAGAATTAATATATGTAAAGCACTGTATCTGGCACCTAGTAAGTGATATGTACAACTCAGCTACTTATAGCGCTGCTATTATCATATATCAACAACTACTATTACTAACTTCATTAACAGAACACTATTATTCTTGGGGATTTGAAGTCTTGAGAGACAAGGAAAATATTAAAGGAAATTAACCTAGCGATATTTTTTGAGAAGGATCCTTCCAAATGAGAGAAAAAAATCTGTAGAGGTGGAATAGTGGACCCAGAAATACCAATGGTTTGAACAGAGGATAGCCAGTGAAATATGCCAACAGTTTCGGGGGGCCCATACAACAGAGTTACCAGTGTCCAAGGTGAATTCATGATTCAGAATAGGCATCTCTGCGAGTACTTGTTTCTCCCTGCTATTGGGGCTACCCATTATGCAAAGGGCAGAACGTGGTACCTAGCAATTCACACTGATGCCATCTGTGTGTCTTGAGACCCATTATCAGCTTTATCTTTAGAGCTTGATCATCTCGGGAAAATAATGCTCCCTATGAGCAGTGTTCCAAGGTATCCCAGAATATTCCATATTTTCTGAAGACAGGTTGCAAGTTAGTAAGAGAGAGGCTAGAGTTTAGTGTCGATTGTGAGTATAATGATTCCGTTTTGTATTATTTTATTGCCATCTCACATTCAAGTAAACTGAGGCAAGAACATGTTAAGTTAGTTGCCTATGACCAAATAACTCAGAAGAAGCAAAAATTGGATATAAACCTATAAACCTGAATCCAGGGCCTGTGCAATTTCAACACAAAGAGCAAAATTTTTAATTTTTTGGTTGGCAGGAATTTGCCACTAGTACCTTTCAACAGATTAAATGCAGTGGGACAATAAGTTCAGATAAGAAAGTCTTCAGTTTTAGATTCAAAAAAAAAAGGGGCAGAGACGTCAGGGACTATTCTTTCTGTGGAACTCTATGGGTATAGCTTGCTGGCTAACAAGAAATGGAGTGTGGAGGAGTGGATCCGAGGGCAACTATTGCCCTGTCTTTCATGGGAACCTAATTGTCTGATGAGAAGAAACAGAATAGGCATCTCAGTGCTGAGGAATGGAGGTGTTGGGGGTCACTGAAGTCTTTAGGTAATTTATAGGGAGTTATATGGTCCTATGTCACATTTATGCTCTTAGAATCCTTCTAGATTCCATTACTCCCTCTGTGTCCCTACCTCACCAAATTTTTTCACTTCTGTTGAATCATTTTTAACACTTCAACAATTATGAGTTGGTAAAGAGAAAAGATTTGAAATGTCCCGTTTTTTAAAACGATGACACCTGTGTAGTCTACTTAAGGGTTGGAAATTTTTTCCATAAGCCCTGCTATGACTTACAAATGTTAAAATAAAATGAATTCCTTTTTAAATGTCTAAGGCACTATATTTATTCTTAATCTGAATCGTCATCTGAAGCATTAATTTGCTTAATAGAACTGTGTTAAATATTGTTTGGAGCTCATGGTTGTCTTGGATAGAAACACACCGACAGAAAAAGGAGAAAGACAACTAAACAGAAACCACACGAACTAAATACCCTCTGATTTATACTGTATTTAGGACAAGTGGTAAGCGCATTTTGTGTGGTGGGGAGTGAAGCAAGTTGAGGACATGCTCATTTCAATCAGTTGCTTCTGTGTAGAGAAGGCCTCATTACCCCCTCTCCTTTATTTGGTAGGAAGTACTTCATGGAGGGAGGTGGAGTTTAAGGAAGGAAAAGAAGAGTCAAAAGAAAGCCATCCAAGGAATAAAGTGTCACTTACAATAACGTTTCAAGAAGACAGAGGACAATAATTATTTTGTAGAATGGAAATTCTGAGATTGCTTCAGGAAGCAAAAAGTTTGGGCACGTTTTATGTGGGCACATCACCTCCCTGGAGGCTCTAATTCTTCTTGTATTCACTGCTCCTACTCCAGGGCTTTATCTCTTTGAGGATATTGGCATTTCCTGAGTAAATTAATACATTTCCTTTTTCCATTATTCCATACTCTGCTCCCAAGTGAGACTGCTCTCACTGTATTGCATATTAAAGAATGTCAATTTCAGGCTAAGTTAAAATTTCTCTCTTGAATTACCATTTTCTGTATAAATACAGGCAACACCTATTGTATTATTTTCTGTTGTTAACTTCCATTTTTATGCACTCAAACACTCTCTTCCCAATGATGTCAAGTTCAATGAAGCCAAAGAGCAACAACTGTGCTTCTTTGTTGAATCCCCATAATATCTGCTCTATGCACATTGCACATAATAAATATTGGTAGCCTAGATTTACAAATCCAAACGGCATATTTGTATCCTTCAATGGAAACCCTAAAGTTTTGCATTCTATTTTTATGAATGTTGCTGTTCTCCATATTTCAACCTCCTGTTCTGAAAAACAGGCTATACCTAAATGAAATTTACCAAGGGAGGGAATTCAAGTAGAAGTAAAATTGTCCTTCTTATTTTTGGTTAACACATCAAATTCTGAGTTTATAATTAGGACATATGTCGTACGGAAAATGCTTCAAGTTCCTTTTGCAAAGATATTTTTTTTTCCACTGAGGAAAGAAAATGGGCAACCTAATTTCAAAACAGAGAAGTTGAACTCTGCGATAATAGGGCATTCATTATTGCAAAATGTTCACTACTCTTCAGGATGATCTGCTGTAGAGAGGTGACCAGGCGGTAGAGACTCCAAGCTATAAATATTCTCAGAGAACTATGGAGCATCTGCTTTTAATTTGTGCTTGGTTGGCTTATACATCAGACAGGAAAACGTCTCTGGTGTCAAGAGGTTTGAACAGATGCCATAGAGTAAGTCCCCATTTCCGAGTGTTTGTTGTCGTTTTGGTTAGTGAACTCCGCCTACCAAAACAAAAATGAGCAGAGTGCTTCAGAGGCTCCCCTTCAGCTTCAGCTTTAACCTTTAAAGAAAGAAAAAGGGGAGCAAACTTTTTTGCTTGCTCTCCCACAGAGAGAGGTTTTTAACCAATGATCTAAGAAACATTTTTAACCCTTTATATATGCAAACTCTGTAGTTTTTATACATTATTTAAGTCTGGAGTTGACTCAACCTTCGTTTTGTTGTCTCCTTGCCCTGCTGTGGTTATTGTTGCATTCTAGATCTTTGCCAGATTTGTGTTTAACCCATTAAGCTGATTAATGTTCCATTTGATCATTTTCATGAGTAAATGCAATGTTTTAACAGCTTAAGAAATGATTGGATCTAAAACTTAGGTAGAAGTTACCACTTAAATCAGAAAAATTGAGTCATACTACGGGAGGTCGACCACACAAATTCTCTGCAGGTATCAAATTTGTTTCCTTGTTGAACAACAGGTTAACTAATAATTTGGTATAACAGTTTCTCAGCATATAGCTTGTGTGAAAAACATCTTTCTAAAAAATAACCATAATTAATATATTCTGACCTATGCATACACTGAGTGGATTCCACAAAATATTTAACTTTCTCTAGTCCAGATTTTAAACAGTTCTCCCAAGACTTGGACCTTTATTAACTCTTTATTACCAGAGAACAGTCTTTTATCCTGAACTTTTGGGTATTTACTTGTTGATTAACTATACTTAGTTAATATTTACCAAAGATTCCTTATGCATTACGTACTTAGATGGGTAGAAAATACAAAAGATGCATAATAATTCTAGTCTTCAGAAACCTTTGTTGTCACGCTCACTTCGGCAGCACATATACTAAAATCGGAACGATACAGAGAAGATTAGCATAGGCCCCGCACAAGGATGACACGCAAATTCCGTGAAGCATTCCATATTTTTAAAATAAAAACAAAAAAGAAAGAAACCTTTGCTGTATGGTACAGAAACGAAACTAACATCTATGGCAACATTACAGGACTAGTGAGTTCTAAACAATGCAAGAACCAAAATTTTTCAATAGGAAATTGGGGAACATAAACATTAATGTGATCTGGGGGAAAAGAGAGTCTTGGGAGAGTTTGGACTTGATCTGATCCTTAAACAATGGAGGGGTAGGAGTGGCTAAAGGGAAGCTGAAAGACATTAGCTCCAGATGTGAAAGCAAAGGGCAAGAAATAGACTTACTGTATCAGAAAAACAGTGAGAGGCAGGGCTGAAGAAATGAGGGCTTACTTGTTCAGATTCCTGAGAACCTTCTCTGAAAGCCATTTGTTGGCTACTTTAACCTCTTTACTCTTTTTTTTCTTTTTAAAAAATTATTTAAATTCAATTAATTAACATATAGTGTATTATTTGTTTCAGAGGTAGAGTTCAGTGATTCATCAGTTGTATATAACACCCAGTGCTCATTACATCTGACCTCTTTGCTCTTGCTGGAGGATTCCCATAGTTTTTTCATTAGGGCAACAAACAGCTCTCAACGGCCTACATGAGAAAGCAAGATGACAGAGCATTTAGGCTTCCCAGATAGTTACTAAACAATGTCCATTTTAGAAGTATATTAGTGCCTTACTCCCTTGTCTAACCTTTCAGGAGCACTCTGGTTAAAAAAGAAAAAAAAAGAAAGGAAAGAAAGGTGGCCACATCTGCATGATCAGTGATGATGGCCAAACTTTATTTCAGAGATGCTAAGGACAATAGCACAGAATGTAGGAGACATGGCTATGAAGTCACGGGAGTGATTCTTTCCTAAACACAGTATAAAGTAAAACTTCAGATGGTTTTGTCACCTTCAAAATAAGGCCCTTGAAAAGCTGTGTGATTATTCCAATGATGCTTCCATTCTTCACGTCATTTTTAGAACCCCTCTCTCTGAACTGTTCCAGGAGCCTGTGATGAAGCTCTTAAATGATCTTCTTTCCCAGAGGCAAACCCTCTACCCTTACCTCCTGCTCTCTGTATCAACATCTGCCTCACCTTGCATGCTGAATTTTTCCTGCCCAAACTGGTGCATCTTCCCTTATTTTGTCCCTAGCCTCTGCTCTGTCCTTGTTTTATCTATGAGTCCCTTCCCCAGCGTTCAGGAAATACAGGATGGGGGAGAGGATACATGGCCTGAATCTGAGGAGGTATTCTCAATTAGCAAGAAGACAATGAAGTGAAATAGAGAGAAGTCGGAGATATGGGAGAACTAAAAAAGGTGTAATCTTAACAACCACCACAACCAAAAACTACTTCGGCAATGGATGGATGGCTAGGCTAGTGTGGGAAATGGGAAAAGGATAGAACATATCGGACAACAAAGGGAAAGCAGCACAAACACTAGAACTTGTGGCGGGAAGTATTAGCGTTATGAACTAAACAGGATAACAAACATGCATAAAGGAGTATTCAGATTCTCAGTTGACTCCTAATTTAGCAGTGGATAATTCTATCCACTTCCTCTGAAGTCAGTCTATCTCTGCCAAACCCTTCTAGTTTGGGGGAATGCAGAATTGGAAAATGGAGACTACCACAGAACCCAAGAGGCAAGAGGAAGGGAAAGACCTAGCAAAAGAGGAAACTGGAGTGGGCAAGTGAGAATCCGGAGTGTCAAAGAGTATGAGATGTGAAAGAATGGGGATCCAAGAAATACCCCAAACAGGCCACTAGTTGTATGCACTTTATTGCTTTCTCAAGATGTGCAATCAATACATCGAATACCTTTAAAACATGTTTGGGTGAGAACTCTGCTTCTTGAACGGAACGCCACTCTGAGACTGGACCACATGCAAGGGCTTGGATAAGGTTACAGAAACAGACGCAACCACTACATCGCACTGGGCTCTGAGGTGCTCACCTGTGCTCTCCCTCGGGGCAGGACTACAAGTTTTGTTGTTGCTGGCCTGGCACGGAAATGGACACACTCTCCAATCTATGAAAGCAGACTGTTGACCAGAATGCTAAGTAGGCAGATGCCTTAGATGCTGTGACATCTATGGAAGCCCCCGGGCAGGACCTAGGACTAGCGACTACAACATCAATGGCACCCAGTCACCTCCTTCTCTTCTTTGGTGAGCTCACTCTACCTCGATGGGGGAAAAACACATGTGCACATATGCCTGCTTTCTAATCTTCTCATCATGCTTATCCCAAACCACCTTTTCTGCTCATAGGAGAAATAAAGGGAGTCTGTCATACTCAGTAAGCCTGGACATGGAGGGCTTCTTTACACTTTCCACTGCTCGATAAATGAATGGATATTAATGGAGTTTGTGGAGCTGCCCTGCAAAAGCAGACAATGGAGGCAAAATAGAAATTTTCCATCTTGTGACTAGAACAAAACCTAAACGGAACCCTAAATACCAGGATGATGTACTATGTTCTCTTGGGTATTTTTTTCTTTTTTATTTTCTCTACTTTTCTCATCTGCACTTGCAAATTTTAGGTTAATTCTGCAAGAATCCAAATATTCACAGTGCTTTACAGAAATTACTGTCTTCGAACAAACACAGGCTCTACTATTTATAACTGATTGCTTCACCACTTGCTTGTCTTGCCTGTCTCTTGAATGTCCCTTGCCATAAACAAAGCAGATTGAAGATAGATTTTCTGTGCATCTTAAAACGTTTCTTTATTCTTTCAAATGCTGATAAAATTGAACCACCCTGGGAATTTACCTCATGAATGTCACAGCAGTTGGAGCACCAGACATGGGACTCACTGTGATATCACTTCTCTTAGTTACCTGCAGCCAAATTTGTTAACCCCTACTTAAGTTTTCTTGGTCAAAGGTGCCCTGCAACTTAGCTAGAGTTAATGGATATGTAACTGACATAAACATTAAAAAAGAAGACTCAGACAAAGACATCATTGAGCCAGAGCCATTGATTCTATGGTCCCTGTTGAAAGAAAAGTCATTTCTGTCGCTGAGTAGTGAATACATTTATACCCTGACACCAAATATGTCTAAATGCTTGTAAACAACAATATAGATGGAAACCCTGGACAGAGTCAGGAAATGGGAACAAGAAAGAATTAAAAACCCATCTGCAATTGCCCATATTTTTTAAAAAGAAAGAGAGAAAGTAAAAAATCAAAACCTATTTACGTTGCACACATGCAAAAACAGAAGCTGTGTGGGAAGATGAGGTATTCCTGATGAATGAGAAAATGAAACGTGGAACTTTTAAATGAAAATCAACTATATTTTTTCAATATATATCTGGATCTATGACAATAATCTCTGCCTTTTATATAGAATTGAATCAAATCAACAAAATTGAAGAATTCAGCACAAATGCAATTAGAGGGAAATATTTGGAAGACCCCCAAAATATAACACTGTAGTTAAAATTAGATATACTTTAGTTTGGAAAAATATCTTAAACTCTATTTAAGGTTTATAAATCTTTTTTTTTAATGTATTACGGGGGGAGCTTTTAATGATTTTCCTGAAGAATATTATATCTAAATGAATTAATTTGAATTCTCCCTAAACAGGGATAATCCGTAAGAGTTATGGTGGACGATCAACTCATCTACCCAAATGCAGCCACTGCAGTCCCAATTTGAATCCTGGTTGCACAGCTCTTTAGGCACACCTATTATTGGCTTACAAGTAAATCACTGTACTTATAATTTCACCTTTACACCCACTGAAGAGTCACCTGTCAAAGGACTACTGATTGGTTTTCACTACCTAGTGAGCTGCAAAGGCTGAATTTTAAAACTAGTTATATAGGGAAAACCAGCTTTTCTTAGCTTTTGTGCTGTCCATTTATGAGGACATTAAGCTTACTAGAAAAGGAAAGGACATGTCCCTTCTTTCCTCTTCATAGGGCCTGACTTCCTGGTGACCTTGCTCCATCAGATTAAAATTAAAAAAATTGATTTTAGTGAAGCTGGTTCAGATCATCTCTTTTAGCTAACCATGAAAAAAATTGGAAGGCTCAACTAAAGTCATAAGAAATGTTAACCTCTACCAGGAATTGAGGCTGCAGTGTTCACCCACAGAATGGGGAAACTGCATTTTATGAATTCAGAGTCACTGGCCTCTACTGTGTACAGAATATGGGGTGACATCAAGAATCCGAAATAGTTAAAAACCAACAAATAATTTCTTTTCTTGTCTTTATAATGTTTTGTGTTCTCTTTTTATTGATTTGATTTCTAACTTGGTGAATCCCTGATATGTTACCTTAGAGCTTTAAAATTTTAGAATTGGAAGGGATTATCTAAGACGGTAGCCCTCTGATTTTTAAATTATGTTAACTAGTAAAAATTTCCCAAATTGGATAACTGGTTTAAAGTTGCCAACTTTATATTTTGTCTGATACACTAAAAGACAAGACAGAACAAACAACTCTCTCTCTCTCTCTCTCTGTGTGTGTGTGTGTGTGTGTGTGTGTGTGTAGAGAGAGAGAGAGAGAGAGATTTAAGAAATTGGCTCATATGATTGTAGGGAATGGCAAATCCAAGATCTATAGGATAGGCCAGCAGGTTTGAGTCAAAATGTTTAAAACTCAGGCAAAATTTCCATGTCGCAGTCTTGAGGCAGAATTTCTCCTTCTTCAGGAAACCTCAGCTTTTGCTCTCAAGGCCTTCAACAGATTGGATGAGGTCCAACTGATCGGATTAGGTCCACCCACATATAAGCAGAGGATAATTTGATTCAGTCAACTGATGGTAAATTTTTTTTTAAGATTTTAATTTTAATTTTATTTATTTGAGAGGGAGAGAAAGAGAGAGTGCACAATCAGGCAGAGTGGCAGGCAGAGGGAGAAGCAGGCTCCCCGCCGAGCGCGGAGCCCACGTGGGGCTCCATCCCAGGACCCTGGGGTCGTGACTTGAGCCGAAGGCAGACGCTTAACAGACTGAGCCACCCAGGCGCCTTGTACGTGTTAATTAGATCTAAAAAAATACCTTTACAGCAACATCTAGACTGGCATTTGGCCAAACAACTAGGCACCACAGTCTAGCAAATTTGACACAAAGAAGTAATTATCACAGTCACAGAGTTGATGCATTGGCTGGTCCTGTCTCCCGGCTTCCTACAGGTGCACATTCAATCCTACTCCTTGGCCCCAGCTCCACCTCAGTTAAGCCAATGCTACTTCTTTTATATATCATTCAAGATAATTTAGAAGATTAAATAAGATTATTTATATTTTTTGAACCTGACAATACCAAATACATAATAAGACTATAAAAACTAAGACTTTATTTTATATCTGTGGTGATTATAAATTAGGATTATAGTTCCATAATTTTGTACATTCCCATATTTGAAAGCAAAGTAACCGTGTTAGGCAATGCAGTAATTTTATTAAAATTGCAGGTGATGCAAAATCAATGTTTTTAAATTATTTTGTAATGAAGTTAATAAAAAAGCATTATACCAAATTATAAGGAGGTAATTATCTCAGAAAAAGAAAAAATATATTCTAAAAAAAAATCTATGCCCGGTTAGAAGATTTAAAGACACTATTCCAAAATATTAATTATATCTGATGGTGACATTATGGATACTTTTTTCCTTTTGAATTTTCCTGAAGTTGTTAGCCTGAAGTTTAACAAAGTTAATATATTTACATTTTTGTAATCATAAGAATCAACTACATTTTTAAAACTAAAGAACAAAAAGAAGTCTAATATTATGTTTGTGTCAGTACGTCATGTCCACATGCTTTTAAACTTTTCTAAATAACACAGTTGTATCCACTCAAATAAGTTGACATTTTCATTTTGGTTTCATCTTGATTGACAGGTTTGCTGAACATCCAAATCACATGCCAGTGAGTAAACTCATTGACCCACATGAGCCTGTTCCATTTTTAAAAGCATATATTTGTGTTTCACAAACATTTGAGAAGCAATAACTTTGGGAAGAGAGGAGCAATATCCCTTGACCAACATGTGTGTAAAATGCATGTGCCAGAAATTATAATGACAAAAAAAGAACCCTGATGTCAAAGATTTTAGCAAATTATACTCTGTACTCTAGAGACACTTTCACTGGGAGGAGACCATCAATTTAAGTGGACGTGTACTTTCTGTTTTTACAATGCAATGTAGGCAGATTATTATAAAAGTGCATGCAGCTGTGTGAGTTTTTAATGTTTAAACATTAATAAGTGTCAAGTGTGTTTTAAGTTAATAGTACTTAGAAATCAGAAAAATCATGCATTTAATTTCACTTCCCATGAGTTAATTTTACAAGGAAAATGGAAAGCTAAAACAAGTGAAGAATTTATAGGAAAGAAAAATGGAAGTAACAGTGTCAAATTCTGCTCTGACTTCAACTGATATTAGAGAAAACAGATGCCTGGCCCTGTTAGTAGAACTTTGGATCACAGTAATGAACAGCCTCCATGAGGATGATATGGGTCGGCTTTTTTTTTTTAAGTATTATTTTTAAATAAAAGTATTATTTATTTTAAATTTTATCACAAATGAATAAAAAGATAAAGGACATAAGAATAGAGAAGAAAAATACAATATTGTAACAGTTGGGATTTAAAAAACTCAGCCCAAATTGGCTTAAAGAAAAGGAGAACTCATTGGTTCATACAACTGAAAAATCAAGGGGAGTTTTGGCTTCCATTTGTAGCTGTATCCAAGAATCCGTATGATGTCACAAACACCTGGTCTCTCTCCATCTCCGAAATTTGCTCTTCTTCATTTTTAATTCTATTACTCAAAGTCCTCGGCTGCAAACAACAGAAACCAATTGTGGCTAGTTTAAGCAGAAAAATTAATTTATTAAGGGATTTTAGCTAGCTCACCACATTTTCAGAAAGACGTGAGAACCAGATTTGGAGACTTGTAGTCAGAAACACAACCCCAGATCATATTAAGACAGCCTACTCGAGAAACCTGGATTCAAGAGTTCTAATCCCAGGCACTGGGAACTCTTTCTAGAACCACTGCTATTGGTGCTTCTACAGATGGGATAAAGTTGCCAGTGCCTTCTCAGAACAGAGTCCTTTTTCTTGCCTCACGGGCTTCTAAATAAAAGCCTGGCAAGAGTGGGTCCGATTGACAGAGCTAAAGAATACACATATCCTAGGACAAGAGAGGCTAAGAATGTAAGAATCCAGCTCTTGATAATTATAATAATTACAGTAATAGTAATAACAATATATGCCTAACACTTGTGTGGTGATAGATGTAGATACAGATATCTTCTTCTCAATAACCTTATGCTCCATATTACTATTACATCCATTCACTAACGAAGGAACTGAGGCACAGGATGTTAAATAATTTGGTCAAGTTCAGATATTTGGTTGAGTAGAACGAGACTTGTACCCATGCAGTCTGACTCCAGAATCCATTCTCTTAACTACTTACCAATGTGTAGGTACTATTTCATTTCCTGGAAATGGGTGTTGGAGAGAACAACTGTACTCATTCTCCCAGCCTTCCTCGCAGCTGAGAATGGCCATGTGACCTAGTTCTGACCAAAGAAACAAAGGGGGACTTTGCTGAGATAGCCCTAAGTAGAACACCTTGCCATCCTTTCCTACTTTTGCATTTTGTCACTTAAGGATCTAACACCTGGAACAACTGCTGCCATTTTATAACCATGAAGAGATTCATTGCTATCACACTGCAGACAGTTAAAGAAAGCAGGAAAAGAGGCTGGGTCCTTGTTGACATCATCAAGATACTGAAACAAACCCAGAACTACTTATATCCAGTCCTAATTTTTAAGTCATTTTGGCCTTATACATTTCACTTGAGGCTGAAAGCACTAATACCCCTAGCATTTCCTATAGAGCACTCATATACCCACTGTATTAGTTTCCTAGGGTTGCTGTAACAAAATACCACACACTGGGTGCCTTGAACAACAGAAACTGATCAAGGCTTTAACTCTCAATTTACAGGAAATATAGAGTTGGAGGACTAATAAAAGACACCACAGGGATTCAATTAACAAAATCCAGGTTGTTAACAACCTACTGGACCAGTTTTTTTCAACAAATAAGTTGCAGGGCTAGGGTTACAGGGGGTGCATGGGGAGAGACAAAAGAGCTAGGAGAACCTATATATCAAAAGATACTTAAAATAAATGAAATGGAGACTAAAAAAAATTAGAAAAGATCAATGAAAGTGAGAGCTGGTTCTTTCAGAAGATAAACAAAATTGATTCAAAAGACAAACAAAAAAAAGCTAGGAGAACCTATATATCAAAAGATACTTAAAATAAATGAAATGGAGACTAAAAAAATTAGAAAAAATCAATGAAAGTGAGAGCTGGTTCTTTCAGAAGATAAACAAAATTGATAAACAAAAAAAAGTCAGCCTTTAGGCAGACTCATCAGGGAAAAAGAGAGAAGACCCAAATAAATAAAATCAAAAATGAAAGAGAAGTAACAACCAACAGCATAGAAATACAAAGAATTGTAAAAGAATTCTAAGAAAAATTATATGTCAATAAACTGGACAAGCTGGGAAAAAGGACAAATTCCTAGAAACATACAATCTTCTAAAACTGAATCAGGAAGAAACAGAAAATTTGGACAGACCAATTACTAGTAACAAAATTAAATTAGTAATCTAAAACCTCCCAACAAACAAGAGTCCAGGACAAGATGGCTTCACAGGTGAATTCCACCAAACATTTAAGGAAGAGTTAACAACTATCCTTCTCAAACTATCCCAAAAAATAGAAAAAGGAAAGTGTCCACATTTATTCTATGAGGCCAGCATTAGCCTGATACCTAAACCAGGTAAAGACACCACTAAAAAAAAAGAACTACAGGCCAATATCCCTGAACAACAGAGACGCAAAAATCCTCAACAAAATACTAGCAAACTGCATTCAACAATACATAAAAAAAAAAAAAAAAAAAAAATCATTCACCACGATCAAGTGGGATATACCCCTGGGCTGCAAAGGCAGTTCAATATTCACAAATCAATCAACATAATACACCACATTAACAAATGAAAATAAAAATCATTGATCATTTCAATAGACAAAGAAAAAACATTTAACAAATTTTGACATCTATTCACTATAAAGCCCTCCACAAAGGAGGTTTAGAGGGAACATACCTCAATATAATAAAGGTCATATATGAAAAACCCACAGCTAACAGCACCCTTAAAAGGAAAACCTGGGAGCTTTCCTCCTAAGGTTAGGAACAAGACAAGGATGTCCACTCTCACCACTTTTATTCAATATAGTACTGGAAGTCCTAGTCTCAGCAATCAGACAACAAAAGAAAGAAAAGGCATCCAAATCAGTAAGGGAAAAGTTAAACTTGCACTATTTGCAGGTGACATGATACTATATATAGAAAATCCAAAAGACTCCACCAAAAAACCGTTAGAACTGACATATGAATTCAGTAAACTCACCCAACACAAAATCAGTGTACAGAAATCTATTGCATTTCTATACTATATACTAATAAAGAAGCAGCAGAAAGGGAAATTAACAATCCTATTTACAATTGCACCAAGAACCATAAGATATCTAGGAATAAACCTAACCAAAGAGGTGAAAAGACCTGGACTCTGAAAACTATAAAACCCTGATGAAAGAGTTGAAGATGACACAAAGAAATGGAAAGACATTTCATGCTCATGGATTGGAAGAACAAATATTGTTAAAATGTCCATACTACCCAAAGCAAGCTACACATTTAAAGCAATCCCTATTAAAATATCAATATCATTGGGGGGGGATTGGCAGAGCCAGCTGAGGCTTTATTTGGGAAAAGACACTTGAACTGGCTTTTAGTTGGGGGCATGGACAAGAGGGGGTACCCAGGGCAGTAGACTGCCCCCAAGGGTAGGCTGAGGACTGGGGCTGAGTCTTAGGTGGCTCTCCTGTTCCCCACGCTCCCCCGCACAGCTCCTTTCCACCCAGAGGCTCTATGGCAGCCACAAGAGTGGGGAGGCTGGGAGGGACCACCCTGGTTGTTCACCTGGACAGGACATCAGACGACTCGGACACCAGCTTCCCATCATGGCTCTCGATCTTCTTCACGACCACCGCCTTGGAGGAGCCACTGCGGCTGAAGGAACCAGCAGGGCCAAAGCTGGACTGGAAGGAGCTCAGGCCATAGTTGAGGCCGGGGCTTGTGAGGCCCCCATAGGCCGAGCTCAGGCCACCTGAGTAGCCACTGGTGGTCTTAGTATGGATACTCATGTTCTGCATCCCAGACTCCAGCTGGCTCTCCTCGCCCTCCAGCAGCTTGCGGTAGTTGACAGTCTCGATGTCCAGGGCTAGCTTGACGTTCATGAGCTCCTGGTACTCACACAGCTGCCGGGCCATGTCCTGCTTGGCTCGCTGCAGGGCGGCCTCCAGCTCGGGCGCCTTGGCATTGGCGTCCTTAATGGCCAGTTCCCCACGCTGCTCAGCATCAGCAATTGCCGCCTCCAGGGCAGCCCTCTGGTTTTTGAGGGCCTCGATCTCAGCCTGGAGTCGGCTGGTGCTCCGGTTCGTGTGATGGAAGTCATCCCCGTGCTTCCCAGCCAGTGTCTGCAGCTCCACCTCCAGCTTAAGGAGGCTCAGCAGGCTCTGGTTCACTGAGACTCGATCTGGTACATGGTCTCGGCCTTAGCCCGGCTGCGGTTGGTGATGTCCTCGTACTGGGCCTCGACCTCGTCGATGATGCTGTCCAGGTCCAGGTCCAGGTCCCGGGAGCGGCTGTTGTCCATGGACAGCACCACGGATGTGTCTGAGATCTGGGACTGCAGCTCACAGATCTCCTCTTCACAGAGCTGCCTTAAGGAGCTGATCTCAGGGCGCCTGGGTGGCTCAGTTGGTTAAGCCACTGCCTTCGGCTCAGGTCATGATCCTGGAGTCCCGGGATCGAGTCTCGCATCGGGCTCCCTGCTCGGCGGGGAGTCTGCTTCTCCCTCGGACCCTCCCCCCTCTCATGCTCTCTCTCAAATAAATAAATAAAATCTTTAAAAAAAAAAAAAGAAAAAGAAGCTGATCTCATAGGTCAGCCCTTCCAGGCGGGACTCCAGCTCTACCTTCTCCATGTAAGCTTCATCCACATCCTTATTGATGAGGACAAATTCATTCTCCGTGTCTGCACGCTCTTTGATCTCCTCCTCATATTTATTCTTGAAGTCCTCCACCAGCCCCTGCATGTTGCCAAGCTCCACCTCCAGCTTCAGCTTCTCCTGGCCCAGGGTGTACAGCTGCCGCCAGAGGTTGCTGATGTAGCTCTCGAACATGTTATCTATGTTGCTCGGAGCAGTTTTCTGCTGCTATAGGAGGCTCCACTTGGTCTCCAGAATTTTGTTCTGCTGCTCCAGGTGCCTCACCTTGTCGATGAAGGGGGCAAATTTGTTGTTGAGGATCTTGATCTGCTCCTTCTCTTGGGTGCGCACAGCTCGGATGTTGGGGACCACCTCCAGCTTAAGGGGGCTCAGCAGGCTCTGGTTCACGGAGACAGCCGTAATGCTCCCCACTCTCTCGGCCCTGCTGCCGTAGCCCCCTGACCACACTCATGCTGCTGCTGCTGCTGCTGCCGCCACCCCCACCCGGGAGAAGATGGAGGAGCTGATGCGGGAGGCAGGACCGCTCGTGTAGGAGCGGCTGCTGAAGGCCCGGGGCCGGAGGTGGACATCTTGTAGGACTTCTGGGTCAACCTGTTGGACATGGTGGAGGCTGGAGTGGAGGGGAGTAGGCTGAAACTGATAAACGTTCCAGAAGGAGCTGAGAAGCTGCTTCTAGGTGGGCTACCAATAGCATTTTTCACAAAACTAGAACAATCCTAAAATTTGTGTGGAACCACAAAAGACCCCAAATAACCCAAGCAATCCTGAGAAAGAAAAGCAAAGTTGGAGGCATCACAATTCTGGACTTCAAATTTTATTACAAAGCTATAGTAATCAGAACAGTATGGTACTGGCACAAAAATAGACACATAGTGCAAAATGGAACAGAACAGAAAACCCAGAAATAAATCCACAACTATATGGTCACCTAATTTTCGACAATGGAAACTGTCGACAATGGCAGGAAAGAATAGTCAATGAGAAAAAGTCTCTTCACAAATGGTGCTGGGGAAACTGGACAACAACATGCAAAAGAATGAAACTGGACCACTTTCTTACACCGTACACAAAAATAAATTTGAAATGGATAAAAGACCTAAATGTAAGACCTGAAACTATAAAAATCCTAGAAGAGAACACAGGGAGTAACTTCCTTGATATCAGCCAAAGCAACTTTTTTCCAGATATGTTTCCTGAGGCAAGGGAAACAAAGCTAAAAATAAACTATTGGGACTACATCAAAAGAAAAAGCTGCACAGTGAAGGAAATAATCAACAAAACTAAAAGCCAACCTTCAGAATGGGAGAAGATATTTGCAAATGACATATCCAATAAAGGATTAGTATCCAACATATATAATAAACTTAATAAACTTATACAACTTAACATCCAAAAAACAAATAATCCAATTTAAAAATGGGCAGAAAACATGAACAGACGTTTCTCCAGAGAAGATGTACAGATGGCCAACAGACACGTGAAAAGATGTTCATCATCACTTACCATTAGGGAAATGCAAATCAAAACATTAATGAGATATCACCTCATACCTGTCAGAATGGTTCAAATCAACAACACAAGAAACAGCAAGTGTTGGCAAGGATATGGAGCAAAAAAGAACCCTCTTGCACTATTGATGGAAATGAAAACTAGGGCAGCCAGTCTGGAAAAAGTACGGAGGTCCCTCAAAAAAGTTAAAAATAGAACTACCCTATGATCCAGCAATTGCACTACTGGGTATTTACCCAAAGAATACAAAAATAGTAATTCAAAGGGATACATGCACCTCTATGTTTATAGCAGAATTATTTACAATAGCCAAGCGTTGGAAGCAGCCCTAATTCCATCGATTGCTAGATGGATAAGAAGATGTGCTATCAATGGTCAAACTGTGGAAGGAATCAAGATGCCCTTCAACAGACAAAAGGATAAAGATGTGGTAGGGGAAGAGGCGCAAGATGGTGGAGGAGTAGGAGATCTACACTTTGTCCCAGGAATTCAGCTAGATAGGGATCAAACCATTCTGAACACCTACAAACTCAACAGGAGATCGAAGAAAAGAATAGCAACAACTCTCTGAACAGAAAAGCGACCACTTTCTGGAAGGTAGGATGTGTGGAGAAGTGAATCCGAGGCGATATTTGGGAAGACAGACGGCGGGGGAGGGGGCCTCCGTCAGCTGCTACCAGCAAGTGATAGAGCCGCAGAGTACAAAATTGGAACTTTTAGAAGTCCGCTCTGCTGAGGGACGTCGCTCCAGTGGCTAAGCGGGGGGTGGAACCCTCACGGGGACAGTGTGGTCTCAGGACCCTCGGGGTCACAGAAAGACTGGGGGTGCCTGAGTGCAGCAGAGCTCCCAGGTATCGGAGCAGGGAAGCCAGCTGCAGAGACGGAGCCGAGGAGTGGGCTCTCAGCTCGGGGTTGCCATAAACTGTGATCTGCAGCACAGTCGGGCCACTGCTCCTCCAGCAGGGACCCAACAAGTGGCAGATCCAGGAAGACTCCCCTCCCTCCTCCAGGAGGAGCGGTGCGGCTGCGCGCCGCAGGGATCTGCCGGGTTTGGAGTCTCCACACGGGGTCGGGTGCCAGAGATAGAAACGCTCGGTCACAGGCCGGGGGGAAGGAAATAGGCATCAAAATCAAGGAGGCACAGAGAACCCCCTTCAAAATCAATAAAAATAAGTCAAGACCCCGACATCTAATAGTAAAACTTACAAGTCTCAGAGACAAAGAGAGAATCCTGAGAGCAGCTCAGGACAAGAGGTCTGTAACCTACAATGGTAGAAACATTAGATTGGCAACAGACCTATCCACAGAGACCTGGCAGGCCAGAAAGGACTGGCATGATATATTCAGAGCACTAAATGAGAAAAATATGCAGCCAAGAATACTATATCCAGCTAGGCTGTCACTGAAAATAGAAGGAGAGATAAAAGGCTTCCAGGACAAACAAAAACTAAAAGAATTTGCAAACACAAAACCAGCCCTACAAGAAATATTGAAAGGGGTCCTCTAAGCAAAGAGAGAGCCTAAAAGTAACATAGACCAGAAAGGAACAGAGACAATATACAGTAACAGTCACCTTACAGGCAATACAATGGCACTAAATTCATATCTTTCAATAGTTACCCTGAATGTAAATGGGCTACATGCCCCAATCAAAAGACACAGTGTATCAGATTGGATAAAAAAAATAAGACCCACCAATATGCTGTCTGCAAGAGACTCATTTTAGACGCAAAGACACCTCAGATTGAAAGTGAGGGGTTGGAAAACCATTTACCATGCTAATGGACATCAAAAGAAAGCTGGGGTGGCTATCCTCATAGCAGACAAATTAGATTTTAAAACAAAGACTATAATAAGAGATGAGGAAGGACACTGTATCATACTTAAAGGGTCTATCCAACAAGAAGATCTAACAATTGTAAATATCTATGCCCCTAACATGGGAGCAGCCAATTATACAAGCCAATTAATAACAAAAGCGAAGAAACACATTGACAACAGTACAATAATAGTGGGGGACTTTGACACCCTCCTCACTGAAATGGACAGGTCATCTAAGCAAAAGATCAACAAGGAAATAAAGGCTTTAAATGACACACTGGACCAAATGGACTTCACAGATAGATTCAGAACATTCCATCCCAAAGCAACAGAAAACACATTCTTCTCTAGTGCCCATGGAACATTCTCCAGAATAGATCACATCCTAGGTCACCAATCAGGTCTCAACCGGTACCAAAAGATTGGGATCATTCCCTGCATATTTTCAGACCACAATGCTTTGAAACTAGAACACAATCACAAGAGGAAAGTCGGAAAGAACTCAAATACGTGGAGGCTAAAGGGCATCGTGCTAAAGAATGTATGGGTCAACCAGAAAATTAAAGAAGAATTTAAAAAACTCATGGAAACAAATGAAAATGAAAACACAACTGTTCAAAATCTTTGGGATGCAGCAAAGGTGGTCTAAGAGGAAAGTATATAGCAATACAAGCTTTTCTCAAAAAACAAGAAAGGTCTCAAATACACAACTTAAGCCTACACCTAAAGGAGCTGGAGAAAGAACAGCAAATAAAGCCTAAACCTAGCAGGAGAAGAGAAATAATAAAGATCAGAGCAGAAATCAATGAAATAGAAACCAAAAGAACAGTAGAACAGATCAACGAAACTAGGAGCTGGTTCTTTGAAAGAATTAGAGGGATTGATAAACCCCTGGTCAGACTTACCAAAAAGAAAAGAGAAACGACCCAAATAAATAAAATCATGAATGAAAGAGGAGAGATCACAACCAACACCAAAGAAATACAAACAATTATAAGAACATGTTATGAGCAACTATATGCCAGCAAATTAGGTAATCTGGAAGAAATGGATGCATTCCTAGAGATGTATCAACTACCAAAACTGAACCAGGAAGAAATAAAAAACCTGAACAGACCCATAAGCACTAAGGAAATTAAAGCAGTAATCAAAAATCTCCCAACAAACAAGAGCCCAGGGCCAGCTGGCTTCCCAGGGGAATTCTACCAAACATTTAAAGAAGAATTAATACCTATTCTTTTGAAACTGTTCCAAAAAATAGAAATGGAAGGAAAACTTCCAAAGTCTTTCTATGAGGCCAGCATTACCTTGATCCCAAAATCAGACAAAGACCGCATCAAAAAGGAGAATTACAGACCACCATCCCCGATGAACATGGATGCAAAAATTCTCACCAAAATAGTAGCCAACGGGATCCAACAGTACATTAAAAGGATTATTCACCATGGTCAAGTGGGACTTATCTCTGGGCTGCAAGGCTAGTTCAACATCTGCAAATCAATCAGTGTGATATAATACATTAATAAAAGAAAGAACAAGAACCATAGAATCCTCTCAATAGACGCAGAAAAAGCATTTGACAAAGTACAGTGCCCTTTCTTGATTAAAACTCTTCAGTGTAGGGATAGAGGGTACATACCTCAATATCATAAAAGCCATCTATGAAAACCCCACAGCGAATATCATTCTCAATGGGGAAAAACTGAGAGCTTTCCCCCTAAGGTCAGGAACATGGCAGGGATGTCTGCTATCACCACTGCTATTCAACATAGCACTAGAAGTCCTAGCCATAGCAATCAGACAACAAAAAGAAATAAAAGGTATCCGAATCGGTAAAGAAGAAGTCAAACTCTCACTCTTTGCAGATGATATGATACTTTATGTGGAAAACCCAAAAGACTCCACCTCAAAACTGCTAGACCTCATACAGGAATTCAGAAAAATGGCAGGATATAAAATCAATGCACAGAAATCAGTTGCATTTATATACACCAACAACAAGACAGAAGAAAGAGAAATTAAGGAGTCAATCCCATTTACAACTGCACCCAAAACCATAAGATACCTAGGAATCAATCTAACCAAAGAGGCAAAGGATCTGTACTCAGAAAACTATAAAATATTCATGAAAGAAATTGAAGAAGACACAAAGAAATGGAAAAACATTCCCTGCTCATGGATTGGAAGAACAAATATTGTGAAGATGTCAACGCTACCTAGAGCAATCTACACATTCAATGCAATCCCTATCAAAATACCATCCACTTTTTTCAAACAAATGGAACAAATAATCCTAAAATTTGTATGGAACCAGAAAAGACCCCAAATAGCCAGAGGAATGTTGAACAAGAAAAGCAAAGCTGGTGGCATCACAATGCTGTCATCATCAAGACAGTATGGTACTGGCACAAAAACAGACACATAGATCAATGGAACAGAATTGAGAGCCCAGAAATGGACCTTCAATTCTATGGTCAACTAATCTTCGACAAAGCAGGAAAGAATGTCCAGTGGAAAAAAGACAGTCTCTTCAACAAATGGTGTTGGGAAAATTGGACAGCTACATGCAGAAGAATGAAACTGGACCATTTCTTTACACCACACACAAAAATAGACTCCAAATGGTTGAAAGAACCAAAATATGAGACCAGAGTCCATCAAAATCCTAAAGGAGAACACAAGCAGCAACCTCTTTGACCTCAGGCGCAGCAACTTCTTCCTAGAAACATCACCAAAGGCAAGGGAAGCAAGTGCAAAAATGAACTATTGGGACTTCATCAAGATAAAAAGCTTTTGCACAGCAAAGGAAATAGTCAACAAAAGCAAAAGACAACCGACAGAATGGGAGAAGATATTTGCAAATGACATATCAAATAAAGGACTAGTATCCATAATCTATAAATAACTTATCAAACTCAACACCCAAAGAACAAATGATCCAATCAAGAAACGGGCAGAAGATATGAACAGACATTTTTCCAAAGAAGACATCCAAATGGCCAACTGACACATGAAAAAGTGCTCAACATCGCTCAGCATCAGGGAGATCCAAATCAAAACCTCAATGAGATACCACCTCACACCAGTCAGAATGGCTAAAATCAACAAGTCAGGAAATGACAGATGTTGGCAAGGATGCGGAGAAAGGGGAACCCTCCTACACTGTTGGTGGGAATGCAAGCTGGTGCAGCCACTCTGGAAAACGGTATGGAGGTTCCTCAAAAAGTTGAAAATAGAGCTACCCTACGACCCAGCAATTGCACTACTGGGTATTTACCCCAAAGATAGAAATGTAGTGATCCGAAGGGGTATGTGCACCCCAATGTTTATAGCAGCAATGTCCACAATATGCAAACTATGGAAAGAGCCAAGATGTCCATCAACAGATGAATGGATAAAGAAGAAGTGGTATATATATACAATGGAACATTATGCAGCCATCAAAAAAAAAAATGAAATCTTGCCATTTGCAACGACGTGGATGGAACTGGAGGATATTATGCTGAGCAAAATAAGTCAATCAGAGAAAGACATGTATCATATGATCTCACTGACATGAGGAATTCTTAGTCTCAGGAAACAAACTGAGGGTTGCTGGAGTGGTGGGGGGTGGGAGGGATGGGGTGGCTGGGTGATAGACATTGGGGAGGGTATGTGCTATGGTGAGCGTTATGAATTGTGTAAGACTGTTGAATCACAGTCCTGTACCTCTGAAAAAATAATACATTATATGTTAAAAAAAAAAAAGAAGATAGTACAAACGGAAAAATGAAGAGGGGGAAATTGGAGGGGGAGATGAACCCTGAGAGACTGTGGACTCTGAGAAACAAACTGAGGGTTCTAGAGGCCATGGGGGTGGGGGGTTGGGTTAGCGTGATGATGGGTATTAAAGAGGGCACGTATTGAATGGAGCACTGGGTGTTATACGCAAACAATGAATCATGGAACACTACATCAAAAAAAAGAGGAAGATGTGGTATATATATACAATGGAACATTACTCAGCCATCAGAAAGGATGAATACCCACCATTTGCATCAACATGGATGGAACAGGAGGGGATTATGCTAAGTGAAATAAGTCAAGCAGAGAAAGACAATTATCATATGGTTTCACTCATATGTGGAATATAAGGAATAGTGCAGAGGACCACAGGGGAAGGGAGGGAAAACTGAATGGGAAGAAATGAGAGAGGGAGACAAACCATGAGAGACTCTGGACTCCTGGAAACAAACAGGGTTACAGAACGTGGGGGAGGGGGCGGTATTAAGGAGGCCATGTTTTGGGATGAGCACTGGGTGTTATACGCAACTAATGAATCATTGAACACTGCAACAAAAACTTATGATGTACACTATGTTGGCTAACTGAACATAATGAAAAATTTAAAAAAATTTAATTTAAAAATAAGCTAAAATGTTGAGCAAAGAAGAAGAAGAAGAGAAAGAAGAAGAGGAAGAAGAAGAGGAAGAAGAGGAAGAAGAAGAAGAAGAAGAAGAAGAAGAAGAAGAAGAAGAAGAAGAAGAAGAAGAAGAAGAATACATATATATATATACAATAGAATATTTTTCACTCATAAAAAAGAATGAAATCTTGCCATTTTCAATGACATGGATGGAGCTTAAGAGTATAATGTTAAGTGAAATAAGTCAGAGAAAGACAAATACCATTTGATTTCACTTATGTGGAATTTAAGAAACAAAACAAACAAAGCGGGGAAAAGAGGGAGAGAGAAATCAAGAAACAGACTCTTAATTATAGAGAACAAACTGATGGTTACCAGAAGGAAGGAGGATGGGGGCATGGATTAAATAGGTGATGGGGATTAAGGAGTGCACTTGTAATGAGCACCAGGTGATGTATGGAATTACTGGATCACTATATTGTACATCTAAAACTAATATAACACTGTATGTTAATAATAAACAAAGAAAATAGTTCATGAAACATTTGAGAAATTTGAATACTGGTAGAATATTTGCTAATATAAGGAAAAATTGTTCATTTTCTAGGTAAGAACATGCTATTGTGGTTATGTTTAAAGGGTATTTCCTTTAAAGATAGTTTTTGTTACAGACTCTGAAACAACTTATGAAGTTGCCACCATGCACACAATGCTTCCTGTCACAGCTGAGCTTAGGAAACTCCCAATTTCTTAAAGGGGCTCTCAGCAAACCCGACCAAACTTTCCTCTGCAGGGAGGTATTACCTTTATTTTTCTGGTGAGGAAATAAACCTGCCTTCTGACCAAGAGAGAAAGACTATCCCTAGATTCCCAAAGTTGTTGTACAAACATCCTTGAAAACTATAACCATGGTATACAAATTCCCTGGAGAATTGTCTCCCAACAATTTCTATTTATGGATTCAGTACATATTTTTAATAGTTACATTAATAACTTTGATAGTTATGAAACTATGCGTATTTTCTATCTCTTGTTGTATTTGTTTTTATACATGTGTTTTTGAAAGTTTGTGTATTTTATTCACATTTTTGTTCTTTTTATTCCTATTTTATTCCTATTATTTTATTCTTTTTTATTCCTATTTTGGCCATTTATATTATCTTCTTTTAACCAGTCTTTCTAGAGGTTTATTAATTTTATTAGTCTTTTCCAAAATGTTGACCTTTGTGACACCTCTTTATGGTTTTCTAAATAATTTCATTAATTCATGCTCTTATCTTACTTTCTTTTATTTTACTTAGGGTTTTATGTTTGTTATTGTTTTTGTTTTGTTCTTACTGTCCCTTTTCTAATTTCTTGAGATGGATGCTTAGGTTATTAAATATCAGTCTTTATTCTTTTTTAATGTATGCATTCATGCTGTAAATTTTTATTTAAACCATAGCTTTAGCTGCATCCCACAGGATTTTTTTTCAATTTTGGTAAAAAGCACATACCATTGAATTTACCATGCTAACCATGTTTAAGTGTACAGCACAGTAGTGTTAGCTACAGGCATATTGTTGTGCAACAGATTACTAGAACTTTTTCATCTTGCAAAACTGAAAATCTATACCTATTAAACAACAACTCACCTTTTTCCCCTCTTGCCTCTGGTAACCATATTCTTTTTTTTAAGAGTAAGTTTTCTTTTTTCCCTAGTTCTGTTGAGATATAATTGACTATAACACTGTATAAATTTAAGGCGTACAATATAATGATTTGATATATGTATATATTGCAAAATGATAACCACTTTCTACTTTCTGTTTCTATGAGTTTGACCACCTTAGATACCCCTGAAGTAGAATCATACAGTATTTGATTTTTTGTAACTGGTTTATTTTACTTAGCATAATGTCCTCAAGGTCCGTCCATGTTGTAACGTGTGACAGGATTTCCTTTTTTAAGTTGCATAATATTTCAGTGTATGTATGTGCCACATTTTCTTTATCCATTCATCCATCAATGGCCATTTAAGTTGCTTCTACCTCTTGGCTATTGCGAACAATGCTGCAATGAACACGGGTGTGAAATTATCTCAAGATCTTGTTTTTTAATTCTTTTATATGTACACCTAGAAGTAAGATTGCTGGATCATATGGTAATTCTATTTTATTTTTTCAGCAACCTCCATATTGTTTTCCACAGCAGCTGTACCATTTTACAGTACCATCATCAGTGCACCTGGGTTCCAATCTTTCCTCACCCTTACCGGCACTTATTTTTTGGTGTGTGTGTGTGTGTGTGTGTGTGTGTGTGTGTGTGTGTTTAATAGTGGCCATCTCTAATGGGTGTAAGGTGATGTCTCATTGTGGTTTTGGCTTGCACTTCCCTAGGAATTAGTGACACAGAGCATCTTTTCATATGCCCATATGCCCATTTGTATATCTTCTTTGGGGAAATGTCCATTCAAGTCTTATATGCATTTTCTAATCCGGTTATTTGATTTTTTTGTTGTTGAGTTTAGGAGTTCTTTACATATTCTCAATATTAACTCCTCATCGGATATATGGTTTGCAAATACTTCCTCCCATTCCACAGCTTGTCTTTCAATCTGCTGATTATTTCTTTTGCTGTGCAGCAGCTTTTCAGTTTGATGTAGTCTCATTATCTGCTTTTGCTTTTGTCACCTGTGCTTTTGGCGTCACAGCCAAGAAATCATTGCCAAGACCAATGTTATAAGGCTTTTCTTCTAGGAGTTTTATAGTTTTAGGTCTTAGTTTAGGCATCTCACAAGTTTTCATGCATAGTTTTTTTTTATTGTCATTCAGTCAAAATAGTCTCTAATTTCAATTGTGATTCCTTCTCTGCCCGTACGTAATTTCAAAGTTAATTTCTTAATTAACTCAAAACAGTTGTAGGTTCTAATTGAATCTCATCAAAAAAAGTATGAGTTTTAGTGATTTCCCTTCCTCTCATTTAGCCGAAGCTAGATTTAATTTTGCACCCCTTAGTTTTGTAATATTGCCAAAAGTGCTGCTCAGAATCTTTGCTTCTCAATTGCCTCTTAAGGAGTCAGCAAACCTCCCTAGAAGAAGAATCTCTAAACAGGATTTTCATTCTTCATCGCTATTTTAGCTTTCCGATGCCTGAAAGCTGCCTTTTTTTTTTTTTTTAAAGATTTTGTTCAGATAACCTAGTTGTTCTCAGTGGATGGATTGGTCCAAATGAATTATTCTGCCATTTCCAGAAGTAGAAGTTTCTTAGATGAAATAGATAGATATAGATATAGATAGAAATACCTCATATGCGGCTTAAGTTGCATGGTTCTTCAAAGATTATTTGATTCCTCTCTCCTGCGTTTTGGTAGTAAAATCTGCTATCCTCATGAATGATGTGGGTGTATATGGAGGAAGTTAGTATTCATTGACAAAAGGATGAAATTTCACATCTGCACCATTATGGTGCAGAGCATGGGGAAACAACAGAGGCCCTGAGAACTCACAGAAATCTTGCGGAGTGTTCTGGACATCCTCAGGGCAGGCTTTTTAAAAATTTTTCTTTAACTGAAGTATAATTAGCATAGAGTATTATAATAGTCTCAGGCATACAATATAATGATCCAATTCTATACATTACTCAGGGCTCATCACAATAAGTGTTCTCAGGGCAGTCTTTCTTAAGTATTGAAGGCAACAGGGAGCCCTGGATGGTGGTGGGGTTCAAATACAAAGAACCATGCAAGTGTCATGCTACTCAGTTCCTCACCTGTTCTTTATCCATGTATTTTTTTTATTCTTTTGTTTAGAGTTGGTGGTGATTATAAACCATGTTACAAGCACAAGAGCAAGGCAAAACTAGCGGTAACAGAGGAAACTGAGCAGCTGCTAACTATATTAATGAAAAGGTAAGGAAGATGTTGCTAAGTCTCTTTCTGTCAGTTTCGATAAGCTAACTTATTTTAGCATATAATGAAATCATCTTACAGTTTGGAAAACATTTTATTATTAAAATTTCTGTGGGAAAAATAATTTTATTATTGCTACTCTTCTATATCCTAGTGCTAAGTTCCTTTTTCTCATTGAAACATCTGTTTTACTCAATTTTTTATATTACTCTTATTATAGCAGAATGGGCTACACACTACAGCAGTGCACTGTAGGGGAAGTTACGACTATCAGACTCCTTTAAAAATTGTCTGGACCTAGACAGAACACACTGTTTATAGACTTAAATTGTTTCAACACTTCTACCAGAATAGTCAGACTGGCAGAAATAATATGTGGTTTGACCAGAGAAATAAAAAATTGGCAGCCTCATACTTGAAAAAAAGAATTAGACTTGCACAAAACTGAATAAGCCGTACATAAGAACAAATTGAGAAGATGCCAAAACAAACACACTTACTCTTCCTTTCCCACACACAAAATAATCCATTAATAAATTTATCATTGTAATAAAATTGTTCTGTTAACATGATGCCTATTACTAAAGACTTAATTAAATATTTACCCACTGTGTTCCAGGAAATAGGTGTTCTATGAGATGTTAATAGAATTCTCAAAAAAGTATTTTCCATCCTAATCAGTTTAGGTAGCTTTGCATAGTATATCTGCCTCCTGGAAACTCACAATGTACATTTTTTTAAAAGATTTTATTTATTTATTTGAGATAGGAGCGAATGAGAGATAGAGAGCACGAGAGGGAAGAGAGTCAGAGGGAGAAACAGATTCCCTGCCGAGCAGGGAGCCCGATGCGGGACTCGACCCCGGGACTCCAGGATCATGACCTGAGCCGAAAGCAGTCGCTTAACCAACTGAGCCACCCAGGCGCCCACTCACAATATACATTTTAAGTGCTCTGGGAATTCCTACAGTAAAGAGACATGCTTAACTCAGCATTTAACAAAGTTATTTTGGCCACTAAATCATGAAACACTTCCAACAACTTACTGAATTGTTCAGTGGAATTGGGGGGTGGGGTGGTAATGTAATATCAGGAAATAATTCATTTCCAAACCGGAAATGGGTTAAGAAGTTAGGAGGCCCAGCATTATTTTTCCAGGAGTTTTGGGTCTGACAAAAATTCAAGCTGTACTGACTACCCCCTCCCTCATGCCATTCTACCTCCCACGACATTTTATTTGTTTGTTTTTTAGATTTTATTTTTAAGTAATCTCTACCCAATGAGGAGCTCAAACTCACAACCCTGAGACTGAGTCACATGCTGTCCTGACTGAGCCAGCCAGGTGCTCCATTAATATTCAGTAAACCAGATGGAGAATGGACCCCGGTATATGGATATCAGAAGTCACAGATGCTGATTCTGCCCTTAATTACTGTGAGACCTGGAGGAATTTAAAACCTCTGAGCTTCTTTCTTGATACAATGGAGTTAATCCTGCTTTTTATTCAATATCAAGAAATATCAGAAAATTTATATTCTAGGAAGGAGGGAGGGAAGGTTAGAGGGAGGCAGGGAGAGAAAGATTTTAGGTATAAAAATAAACAAGGAAATATCAGTAAGTGGTAAGTTCTATGAGAAGAGTTAATATAGGATGATGTGATAGTATTTGGATGACTACTTTTATTGAATGGGAAAGACAAGGGAGAGACTCTCTGAAGAGGTGACATTTAAAATGAAGTTTGAATTATAGGCAGGCACATCTTTGCGATGAGATCTCAGGAAAAAGAGCAGTGAGGGATCTTAATGTGGCTGAGTGCAATGGGTGGGGATTGTGGGTAGAGATAAGAGATCAGCTTGGAGAAGGAGGCAGAAACCAGATCAAATATGGCTTTGTGAACCATGCTATTTGGGTTTTATAACAAGTATAATGAAAAGTCACTGGAACATTCCAAACATGGAAGCAACAGGATCTACCCAATTTATATCACAGAATAGTTGTAAAATTAAATGAAATGTATGTGAATCAGACCGTACTCAGACAGGAAATTTGAGAATTTTTTAAAGAAACTATTTGCCAGGGGGCCTGGGTGGCTCAGTCAGTTAAGCGTCTGCCTTCGGCTCAGGTCATGATTCCAGGGTTCTGGGATTGAGCCCCGCATCGGGCTCCTTGCTCAGTGGGGAGCCTGCTTCTCCCTCACTCTCTGCCCCTCCCCCCAGCTTGTGCTCTCTCTCTCAATAAATAAATAAAGTCTTTGGAAGAAAAAAAGAAACTATTTGCCCTAAGTAGATTTTATTTTTTAAAAAATATTTTATTTACTTATTTGACACAGAGAGAGACAGCACAAGCCGGGGCAGGGGGCAGCAGGGAGAGAAAGAAGAGGTTCCCCACTGAGCAGGGAGCCCGATGTGGGACTTGATCCCAGGACCCTGGGATCATGACCTGAGCTAAAGGCAGACGCTTAACCGACTGAGCCACAGGCTTTAGGAAACAAACCAGGAATAGTTTAGTACCCATAGGCTACTAAAAGAGGGAACCCATTACAGTCTAAACCTGAAGGGAGTAACTATCCAAACTCAGAGAAAGTAATTATGTGGAGAATGCCAATTGAAATTCAAGAAACTGATACAGACAACCTGCAGCCCTGTGAAGGGGAGGAGGCACAATGTCACTCTCCTCTGCACCCCCATTGGCTGAACCCAACCAGGAGGCAAAGAAGTCCATTGATGAAGATCTGCACAGAGAATAATAGGAAGAGTGGAGAAAGGAGCCAGAGGAGCAGCAGAAAGGATCCAGCACACTTCACTCTTTTGCCTCCCAGCATCCACTCTCATTCTTTGCCTAGGCGAAAAATTTCTGTTCCCATTCAGCGACCATATCATCACAGTCAGTTTGGTCATATCACCACTTGCAACCTAAACTGTTAACCACCAGCAGTATTCTTCATAAAAGAAGTGGGAGGAGACATGGGGAAGAGAAGCAATTGTCATAAGACAAAGCTGCTACAATCTCTGCTTCTGTAGGGGGTTAGTAGGCCTAAGTTGTCACCATAGTGACTTCCTTCCAATTCTTATTCCATATTTTCCTTGTTCTCCCAAAGCATGTTAGTTGGATAGCTTCTCAACCTGGTTGCCTGAGTCAAATCTGTAGTCTTGTAGGAACTGAGTCCTTTGATGGCCCCATCTTTATTGTGTTGCCACGGTTTTCCATTGGAATAATAGAGTCCTAAGTAGCTAAGAGCCCCACCTGTGTTCTCTATAGCAGTAACTCAATTTCCCCTGAGTAATCAAGATCATCATCACAGCCAGTACAATAACCTCTTCTCTGTCTATTGCTTCATTACCCTAAAACTGCCAATGGGCAGTTTCTGTTTCTAATGCAATGGAACTCTTATTGAATTCCCTAATGGATGGATTCCACACTCCGGTACTATAAATTCACTGAGACCAAGGTTGCATGGATTAAAAAAAAAAAAGTCCCCCAAATACATATTTGGTATAATAGTTGGAAAGTCCATTCTCACTTCCAGTCCTTGGCTCCTGCATAAGTGGTTTCTAGTACTAGGGAAGATGGTTCCTTATATTGGCACTGCATCCTGTAGGTAACACTCTGTCCTCATAGGATTTATCTCCTGATGGTGCCAAAAGTAAGCCTTCAGATGCCATTCCACAGTTCCAGGAGACTGACCTGAATATCATGAATGGTGTCATATTGAGAGCTCAGCAGTAGTCTCTGCTACAGGCAGAGTGATGGCAGATTATAGCATCCCCAGTGATAGTGTAGATGAATTAGCCTTGATGAGAGTGTGCCATGTTGGTGAGTCCATGCATAGCCACCATACCCACTTTATATACCTCCATTGGCCAATTATATGAATGGTGAGGAGAAGAGGCTGACAGACATCCTTAGGAGGAATAATCTTATCCATTTAATTATTGAAAGCGTTTCTTCACCATTGGGATACCCCCTCATGGGCATCTACATGGAACACACGTATCTTTCTACCCTGTGTCCATCCTGGGAGGCCCATCACATAACTCTCCCCCAGACCTTGCCATCAATCTTCCTATTTTTCCATTCCAAAGCCTTAACTGCTGGCCTATGCAGTTTATGTAAATTAATTCTTCAGACTATCTCTCCTCCTACCTTAAATGGATAGCCAGACAACTGCACAAAGTTCTGCCCACTGAGAAAATGTTCTCTCATCATTGTCTTTCAGTGCTACCCCTAAGTGAGGCTGTAATCCATTACAGCTACCCATTTCTGTGTAATGCCTACCTGCTTTCTGTTCATAAACCAGGCCCATTCCTTTTCCTCTTCTGTCAGCTGGTCATAGAGAAGTTCCCCATGAGACTGCAGGTGTAGTCTGTGGAAAACGCAGGAAAGCAGTAAGGGCAGCTGCAATGGGAGTCTATGCATGGACTCAGCCACTTGTTCACGTGATTTATTTTGCCTTCTGACTCTCCTAGACCCTGTCTCATATATACCATTTTCATTTATATTGGAATGGTGTGCACATGTCTAAATTTATGGTGCAAGCAATTATACAACACCCAGTTCATAATGAGCAGTTTGGGTCACATCTTCACTTATATTCAAAGGTTGGAATGTGCAGTTTTTGCCAGGCCAAATAGCAAGCTAAAGGTGTTTTTCAAGTGGAGAATAGTTATCAGAAGGTTTCCAAACACCTAAGGGCCTACACTGTGAGCTTGCCAGAAGCTCTGTACAATATCTCTGAAACAAGTGCTTAACACCAGTGGATCTAATAGGTCATTAGTGTGAACAGCATAGACTTGCCAAAGAGCCTTTAGCCTTTGTTGCTTTTTTTGCTCCAAGCTCCAAAACTGGCAGCCTTATAGGTCTTCCAACAAATGGTAGCACCAGTATCCCTATATGTTATATATGCAGCCTCCCAGATCTAAGGAGACTCACAAAATGTTGTGCTCATTCTTTGTGGTGGGCATACAAGATGCAGAAACTTATTTCTCAGTTTAGAAGGGATAGTCCCAATATACCTAAGATGCCTGGATACCTAGGAAACTTCACCTAGTGACAGATCCTTGAAATCTCTTACCCTCTGGCACATGTATGTCTTAGGAAGCCAGGTAGGTACTTGATAGTTCCTGCTTACTAGGTCCATTAGTATAATTTCATTAAATTAATGCAGTAGAATAATGTGCTGTAGAGTATCCTTACCTCACACAGTGAAGGTGCTGATGGCCAAGCTTGGCACAAAGGAGCCAGTGGAGTTACCCTCCTGAAAACGTTCATAAGAGCTTGCATAGTTCGCATTTCCATGGTGACTAGGGTGGACCCGAGCCAGAAGCCAGTTCTTGCACAATCCTCAGAGAAAAAAGAAAGAGTAAGTCCATGAAAAATTATTGGATTTGGATGTCCCATTATTCAGGCAGCTGGGACAAATTACATTTATTTAGTAAGATTCTTAAAGGTGCTTTTGTTCTGGTGTGTATATTTATAAAGCCCACTGAAGCCTGGATGTAAAAGTACATGGAAAGCAGCAGCCTAACCATATTCTAACAATGGCTCAAGCCTGTTGAGGCTAATGCAGAAATGAGCTTCTAACAAGGGACTATACTTCATTTCCCTCTGTGTAAGTCTGTCACTCTTGTTTTCATGCTGCTTCCTCACAAGTGTTTTTATAACAGTCTTAACAGTCATGTCAATGTATCACATTTTAAATATTGATAAAAAGGCACCACTATTGGAAGACTATTCAAAGGAGAAGTTGCTGCCCTGCTTTCTTACATCCTTCTGATAGAAAGTCAACAAAATTTTACTTTAACAAAAACTAAAACTAAAATTTTTCTTTCATGTAATGTTTTCACAAGGTGTAATTTTTAAAATCACCCTTGCTATGAGAATAGTGCTGCTCACTCCATCAACTCTTAATTAAATGCAGACTTCTCAACACACTTACAGGAGTAATTTGCCCAAGGTCTGTGGCTTTCTCCATTATGCTAGCGTGACACAAAGAAGGCATTCTCTGCTTACCTTTCCCAGTTGCACAATGGCTAAAAAAACTATAAAGAAAATTTTCTTCAGCTTGAAGTTGAAGCTACGTTTCACTGGATTTTTGAAACAAACTTTAAAATACTTAAGCGTTACATATTTTTGACAAAGTCAATGGTTTTTCTCTAATTAGCAAAACCAATGGCACCTTATTTTGTTTTTTGAGTATAGCTGACACACAATGTTACATTAGTTTCAGGCGTACAACTGAGTGATCTGACAAGTTTATACATTATGTTGTGTTCACAAGTATAGCCACCATGTATCCCATCACATCCCTATTATAATATCACTAACTGTACTCCTTACACTCTGCTTTTCAGTCCCATGACTTACTCATTCCATAACTGGAAGCCTGTATCTCCGTCTCCCCTTTACCCATTTTTTCCCACCCACAACAACCCCCCCCCCC